>NW_006204194.1:2101389-2114090 GCF_000334495.1 Tupaia belangeri chinensis | reverse complement strand
CCCTCCTCCTCCATTCTCTTCTCGGGATCTTGGGCACGTATGCACACGCGCCCAGCGTGAGTTTAAGCCACCGGGTCAATGCACACGCGCCCGTCGTGAATTTAAGCCACCGGGTCCGGAACTCAAACTGCAGTTGACTACATGGGAATTCAGCGACATAGCCATTACACTAACTGCTGGTCCCTTAGAAAATGTAATTTCTAAAAATCTATTTTTAGTTGCATCCAAAAAGCCATAGAAGACATGTAAGAACACTACACAAAATACTACAAAATACAAAATACACAAAATATCCCTAAAAGAAATTAAAGACTAATGGTTTGATAAGCCATACTTATGGATTGGAAGAGTTATTGATGTCAAGATATTATTTCTTGGGGGAACCAGCAGTTAGTGTAATGGCTATGTCGCTGAACTCCCACGTAGTCAACCGCAGTTCATGTCCCGGACCCGGTGGCTTAAAACTCACGCCGGACACATGTGCACGCGTGCCCAAGATCCCGAGAGGAGAATGGAGGAGAAGGGACTGCGGCGTGACCATCCCCCCTGTGGGGTGATTTCTCGCTTTCTGTCTCTATGTCTCTCTCTGTCTGGCGAGCACATGCGCCCTATAGCAAAAAATCTCCCCCCCCCAAAAAAAAAATAAAAAAAAAGATATTAGTTCTTGGGACCAGCAGTTAGCGTAATGGCTATGGAGGAGAGGGGATTGTGGTGTGGCCATTTCTCCTGGGGGGTGATTTCTCACTTTCTGTCTCTTTGTCTTTTTGGCGAGTGCACGCGCCCGACAGCAAACACCTCTCTAAAAAAAAACAAAACAAACAAACAAAAAAAACACAAAAGATATTAGTTCTCCACAAATGATGTATAGATTCAATATAACTCCAACCAAAATCCAACTTTTTTGAATAGAAATTCCCAAATTCACTATAAAATTTATATTAAATGCAAATGATTTAAAATAGTCAAAGCACTTTTACAAATTGCACTATATAGTATCAAAATTTACTATAAAGCTACTATAATAAAGACTAGTACTGGTAGTAAAAAACAAACATACAGATCAATGGAAGAAAACAGAGTCCAGAACTAGAGACAGTTGACCCATGAACATAGTCAACTGATTTTCAGCAAAGGTACCAAAGGAATACAATGGGAAAAGCAGTCTTTCTCAAGAAAGAGTACTGAAGCAACTATGCATCCATATGGAAGTTAAAAAGTGAACTTCACCCTTTACTTCACACAGTACATAAAATTTAGCTCAAAATGGATCATAGACCTAAATATTAAAGCTAAAATAAAAACTACTAGAAGAAAATATTTGTAACTTGATAGTAGCATGAATTTTTTAGACATTGTACAAGAAATACTAGCCAAGAAAAATTAACAAATTGGACTTCATGAAAATTAAAAACTTTGGCTTTACAAAAGATAGCAGTAGAAAATCAAAAGGAAGCCTTAATTGGCATACACACACACACACACACACACACACACACACACACATAAATATAAATAATAATTTAAGATTGTAAAGAGAACTCTTATCACTCACTAGTAAAAAGATAACCCAAGAATACTTGGGCAAAAGATATGACCAAACAATTCATTAGATATATTTATGGGCAACATTAGCTTATGAAATGATGCTCAACATTATTAGTCATCACAGAAATGTCTATTAAAATCACAGTACAATCATTAGAATGACTAAAATTAAAAATACTATGATAGGAGCCAGCAGGTGGCATGGTGGTTAAGGTTCTGGACTCCCACATGGTCAACTGCAGTTCAAGTCCTAAACCCGCCAGCTTGAAAGTCGTGCCAGGCATGTGTGTGTATGTTCTCAAAAATCCCAAGAGGAGAATGGAGGACAAGGAATTGCAGCATGGCCATCCCTTCTGGGAGTTGTTTTCTCTCTCTCCCTCTCTCTTTTTCTCTCGCATGAGTGCATGTGCCCTGTGGCAAAAACTTAATAAAAAAAAAAAACCACACAAAACCTAATAATACCAAGATCTGACAATGACATAGAACAACTAGAACTCTTACGCACTGTTAGAGAGAATGTAAAATCCCTGGGGCCAGCAAGTAGAGTAGAGGTTAAGGCCCTAGATCCTACATGGCTAACAGCACAGTTTGAGTCCCAGACCCAATGGCTTAGAAATTATGCCTGGCATATGTGCACGGTGTCTAAAACCCTGAGAGGAGACTAGAGGAGATGGGACTATGGGATGGCCATTGCTCTAGGGGGATTTCCCACTTTCTCTCTCTGGCGAGTGCACATACTCTTTAGCAACAATAATAACAAAAAAGAGAGAGAGAATGGGATTTTATCCCTCTGGAAAACTGTTTGGCAGTTTCCTACGAAGTTAAACATATACTGATTAGATGACTCAGTTCTATTCTTGGGAAGTCACCCAAAAGAAATGAAAACATATATCTAAACAAGTTCTGTGCATGAAAACTTTATAGCAGCTTTGCTTGTTATAGTCAAAAACTGGAAACCACCAAAATATCCATCACCAGGTAAACAGAATGCTTATCTACTCACAGTGGATACTGTTCAATGGAATGTTATTCAGTAATTAAAGGAACACTCTATATGTGCAACTATATGGATGAATTTTTAAAATTCTTCTGTTGAGCAAAATAAGCTAGACATAACAATATATATTGTATGATTTCACTTAGCTTAAATGCAACCTAATCTAAAATGATAAAGATCAGATTATGTTTGGAACCAGGAGTGGAGAGAAGAATGGATTATAGAGACACAATCTTTTGAGGTAATGGAAATGTTATATGTCTCGATAGTGGTGATGGTTTTTATGGGTGTATGCAACTGTCAGAAATTGTCACATTCTACAATTTATATTTCACTTTATGTAAATAATTCTTTCATAACAATACTACCTGATCAAATATAATAAAATAGTCTCACCAAAATACAGTAAAACCAGAAGTATTTTTAAAAACAGTTCTCAAAAGGAAGACATTTAAAATGTAACTATTTAGGAAAGAGGAATGATATAAACACAAAATATTAGAATTTATATGAGACAGTAGAAGATAAACTCAGGAAAATTAATAGCCCTTAATAATTTCATTATTGAATAAGAGAGAATAAAGTGAATAATTTAAGCTCTCATGCAGTACAGAGACCAAAATAAGAAAATTAGAAGGAAAATATTAGTAAATAGAAGCAAAAAATAGAGTTGGAAAAGAGAAGAATAATACTAACATAAATCGGTAAGCTGGGTTATTACAAACAAATAAGCCTGATAAACTATTTTTAAAGAGATTAGTTTGGGACTGGCAGGTGGCATGGTGGTTAAGGGTGCTGGACTCCCACATGGTCAACCATGGTTCAACTCCTGGACCTGGTGGCTAGCTTTCTCACTTTTCCTATCTCTCTTTGTCCCTCTCTAGTCAAATTAAAATAAATAAATGAATAAATAAATACATAAAGTTAAATAAAATAATTAAAAAAAAAGAATAGCTATTGGGGACTGGTAGATGGCATAATGATTACATTGCTGGGCTCCCAAATAGTCAACTGAGGTTTGAGTACTGGACCCAGAGGGTTAAAACTCACACTCGGCACATGTCCATGCATTTCCAAAATCCTGAGAGGAGAATGGAGGAGAAGGGATTATGGTGAGGCCATCGCCCCTGGGGGGGGGCGGTGATTTCTCACTTTCTATCTGTGTCTCTGGCAAGCACATGCACCCTGTAGCAAAAATATCTCTCTAAAAAAATTATATATATATATATATATGTATCGTTACATAAAATAAGAAAACTGAAAACCACTATAGATATAAAAGAGGTAAAAAAGAATGATAGGAGATTAACTTTGCTCAAATTCCTGAAAGTAAATCTGATAACCTATAAATAAAAGGGGAATTATCTAGAAAAATAAAAATGTTTAACATTTAACCAAAGACATAAGCTGGAAAGAGACCAATTACCATGGAGGGCACTGAGACAGTTATCCAAAGTCTACTTCCTCACAAAGGCATCAGGCTTTATCCCTAAAATTCCTTTTTTTCTTTCTTTTTTTTTTTGAGAGGTTTTTGCTATAGGGCACGTGTGCTTGCCAGAGACAGACAGAAAGTGAGAGATCACCCCCCGCGGGGATGGCCACACCACCGTCCCTTCTTCTCTTGGAGATTATACACACACACACACACACACACACACACACACACACACGCATGCCTGGCTTGAGTTTTAGCCACCAGGTCTGGGACTCAAACCGCAGTCGGCTACATGGGAGTCCAGCGACATAGCCATTACACCAACTGCTGGTCCCTATCCCTAAAATTCTTAAGACCAATGATCTCATTAATTCACGCCTCTAAATCAGATTTTTTTGGTAAGCCTCTGTCTCCCAATCCAATTGCATGGTGCATTTCTTCACTTGGAAATCCCCCCATCTCATAAAAATAAATTTCTTGTGTCCCCAAATTCTACCAATTTCTTTTTTCTGATGTTTGTATTAAATGCTATCACTCCAGTTATTCAGCCCTGAAAATGCTTTCTTTGTTCTTTGTTGGTTTATACACCTCTGAATAATTCCATGAATTTGGAAGAATGTTCTACTCAAAGCAGAAATTCAGTGACTCCTGGTAACAAGAGTAACTGAATGAATAAAAAAACATCATTCCTTCAATCTAAAAGGGATGGATAAGTAGGAGAAAAGAAGTCTAGATTTTAAAAAATGGAATGAGGCAACTTGTGTAAAACCAAAAAACAAGGACAAAGAGAAGCTATGACATTTGGACCCAAAGAATAGGAAAATGGGGGGAACCAGCAGTTAGCGTAATGGCTATGTCACTGGACTCCCACGTAGTCGACCGCGGTTCATGTCCCAGACCCGGTGGCTTAAAACTCACGCCGGGCGCGTGTGCGTGCGTGCCCAAGATCCCGAGAGGAGAATGGAGGAGAAGGGATTGCGGCATGACCATCCCCCCTGGGGGGTGATTTCTCGCTTTCTGTCTCTATGTCTCTCTCTGTCTGTCTGGCGAGTGCATGCGCCCTACAGTGAAGAACTCTCCAAAAAAAAAAAAAAAGAATAGGAAAATGGGGTATCGGAGAGGATAATATCTTATGAAAGCATACATAGAAGAGAATTCACTGGGGAGCTCATGCTTAAGAGCCTCAGTGTTTCTTCCCAAGCTTTGAGCCTTTAAGAAGAGTTAACCAGGAAACATTGACTTTAAGCTGGAACCTTTCAGAATAGCTAAACTTTTCCTTGACAATGGCTCTGACCTCCTTGATTCTCTCTCACTCACCAGGGCACGTGACTTTGGTTCCCTCCTTCTTCACCATCCAGGGCTCTTTTCCTTGCTCCAACAATGAGATCACATCTGGCTTAGAGACAGAAACTCCTGCTTATGAGAAAGAAAAGGGAAATTAGCCAGGCCTATAAATCAGATCAAGTTCTTTGGACATTAAGGAGGTGGGGAGATGATAGGAAGAAGCTGAGGAAGAGCTAAGTGTTCTGAAGAATGGGGAAGGTGAAGATGCAGAAATAGTGAAAAGAAGCTGCTAATTCTATAAAACTCAACTGATTTGGGGAAGCACCAGAAAAAAATTTAGTGAAGCATATCAGAGGTTTCCCAAACATTACACCAGAACACAGTGCTATGTGCACATTCTCATTTATGGAGACAATTTCTTACCCAGCGATACAAGGCTCTTATAGTTCTCCAACATCACCTTTCTGTACAGACTCCTCTGAGAAGGGTTCAGCCATTCCCACTCCTCTTGAGTGAAATTTATAGCCACATCCCCAAATGTCACCAAATCCTGAAACGACATAAACATACTCTTGCTCAAGTAGTTCACACCCTCACAGGAGCCGAGGCTAAAAAGTTAAATTATCTATTACAGATAGCAAAAATTTCTGGCAGTGTCTTAGATTCTGAGCAATGCATGTTAAGTTAGACAACTTTTCTGTGCTTAGTTTTAATATTCTGTCATGAAAAGTGTATGGTTTTCAGAGAGAATCTCTACTGGAAGAGAAAATATCTATGATACAATCACACAAAATTGGGCAGTACAGCACTGTGAACAATCAACTATAAGATAATATGTTATTCATATTAAAGGGCAGAGCATTTCTCAGTATGGAGAAATGAGGATAACAGGGAGAGCACAAAAGGACTTCAAGGAGGAAGCAGGTCATGAGGTAAGCCCTACAGGATGTACTTGGTCTAAACTGGCATTCTTCCACTTACACATACAATAAAATGATCAATGTTCTAGAGATATCAGTAGGATTATACACAAACACATGTAAGTATATTTGATGCTTATCATTGATTTTCTAAAATTAAACATATATGTAATAGAAATAGTAAACAAGTTTTGTAGTGATTTTGCAAAAACATGACTTGATATATACTGTAACAGAACAGTCAGAAAGTGGAGAGATACATTACCTGATTTGTGTTGGATGGTAAAGACAACCCTTGCCAACCAGCTGTCAAAATGATGTAAGGGCCAACAGGTGGCATGGGGGTTAAGGATGCAGGACTCCCACATGGCTGACTGTGGTTTGAGTCCTGGACCTGGCAGCGTGCTCTCATTCTGTTCCTCTCTGATCAAATTTAAAATAAAGTTGGGACCAGCAGTTAGTGTAATGGCTATGTCACTGGACTCCCATGTAGTTGATCACAGTTTGAGACCCGGACCTGGTGGCTTAAACTCATGCTGGGCGTGTGTGTGTGTGTACCCAAGATCCTGAGAGGAGAAAGGAGGAGAAGGGATTGCAGTGTGGCCATCCCCCATGCGGGGGAGGGGTGATTTCTCGCTTTCTGTCTCTCTGTCTCTGTCTTTCTGGCGAAAGCACGTGCCCCATAGCAAAAATCTCTCCCTAAATAAATAAATAAAGTTAAATATAAAATAATTCTTTTCTTAAAATAATTATTTATTTAAATTCCATTTGCCATTATTTTTTAATTCAACCAGAGAGAAAGAGAGAGAAAGGGAAAGCAAGAAACCAAGCCACCAGGTCCAGAACCCAAACCGCAGTCAGCCATGTGGGAATCCAGTGCCTTTAACTACCACGCCACCTGCCAGCCCCAATAACATAATTCTTTTGAAAAAATGATGTATGTCATCTCACTAATGATATATATCTTGCATATTATAGTAATATTACATACATGTTTATGTTCTATATATTACACACCTCACAACTGCAACTTGAGTGTTGTGTTTGTTGTATATTAAAACATTCACTGTATACAAGCTGCTTCCCCTTGAATGGCTTAAATGAATGGAAGGTATTCAAAAGGTATCTGAATAGAAACAATGAAAAAGTGTGAATTATAATACATGTGTTTTGGTTTTTGTTCATGGTTCCTGGCTCATAACTATGTGGCCTTTTGTTCTTGGTTCCTGAAGCTCCCCAAGGCAGGCTGTAGAAAGTAGAATTTATCTTCCCCAAGTTCGGTCATAGAAACTCCCTTGAGAAATTCTTTGACCTATCTTATCATAAACCATAAGAACCCCATTTTAGAATGGGTTTTGTCTCATACCCAGGAGGAAGGAGGTTTTGCCCCATATCTACAGAAGGGCCAAGAATTTGAACAGACAGGCCTTGCTGGGGTTTTCTACTGTCTTATTCTTTTTTAATTAATGATTCTTTTCTTAAAAGAATTATTTATTTATTCATTCATTTATTTTAATTTGACCACACACACACACACACACACAGATAGTGAGAGAAAACTAAAGTGGGAAAGGAGGCCACCAGGTCCAGGACTCAAACTGTGGTCAGCCATGTGGGGGTGTCCAGTGCCTTAACCACCATGCCACCTTGCTGGTACCCTCTACTGTCTGTTACCACAAGTTCCTATTCTCTTATCCATTCACATTTCCACAGGGTTATCCCTGCTTCAATCATGTCAATGGAACAAAAATCTCAAAAAAAGGGACCAGCAGTTAGCATAATGGCTATGTTGCTGGACTCTCACATAGTTGAACACGGTTCGAGTCTCAGACCTGGTGACTTAAACTCACACTGGGCGTGTGTGTCCAAGATCCCAAGAGGAGAATGGAGGAGAAGGGATTGCGGCGTGACCATCCCCCCTGGGGGGTGATTTCTCGCTTTCTGTCTCTATGTCTCTCTCTGTCTGTCTGGCGAGCACACGCGCCCTACAGTGAAAATCTCTCAAAAAAAAAATTAATAACAAATAAACAGTTTTTAAAGGAGAGCTGCTCCTGGTACAGTAATAATGTGCTGCTCAAGAGAATGTGTCATGGCAATTGTGGTTTGACTCCCAGGCCCAATCAGCCTGAAACATGCTCAGAACACACACAAGGCCCAACATCTGATAGACTGCAAAACTGAAGGAAGGGAAGTGTGACATAACCAGGCCATGTGGAAAGTGTTCATCTCTCTCTCTCTCTCTCTCTCACATACACATCTATCTATCCTATTACAAGGATTTTTTTTTAAAAAAAAGACCTTAAA
The DNA here is from genome assembly GCF_000334495.1 of Tupaia belangeri chinensis. Classification (NCBI taxonomy): domain Eukaryota; kingdom Metazoa; phylum Chordata; class Mammalia; order Scandentia; family Tupaiidae; genus Tupaia; species Tupaia belangeri. The sequence goes on along the minus strand of NW_006204194.1, from coordinate 2,105,605 downwards.
CCAAAAGGACCGAGTTTGGAGAGCTGGACAGCTGAGTACATGGAGGTTTGCAGGAAGGTGAATACTAATTCAACCACATACAGGGAGAATGGCACACGCAAACACTGTAGGGACAGAAGCACCTGCCCTGGGGGCTCTTCCAAATCTTATCCGATGTATCTCTATATCTGGCTATTTTCATCCTTCAAAATGTTCTTTATAATCAGTAAATGTAATCAAGTGTTTCCTTGAGTTCTCTGAGCTCTAGAAAATTAATTGAACTCACAAAGGAGGAAACCCTGACTTGTATGTGATTGACTAAAAATTCTGGAGGCCTCAACTTGCTAGTAGTGTCCAGGGTAGAGATGGCCTTGAGACTGAGATTGACACTATATCCAGGTGGCCAGCTGCAGTACTGAATTCGATTAAAGGATGCTCACCTAGTGCCTCCTGCAGAACTGACTGCTTGCTTGCTCGTGGGGAGAAATCCCCACACATTATGGGAATCACAGAAGTGAATTATGTTATGACCATATAGTAGGTGAAACTGAGAATGAGGAGAAATGGAATTTTTGTTTTTGCTACTCAGCTGGAACACACCAAATGTAGTTGATCAATGACTTTGGCTTGTAATATCTGAATAGGAGTGGTAATATTAAAATAAATGTCTGAATCTATATGACCAACACCCAAATAAGAAGTTTAGAAAGTACAATAAAAGTTACTTGGTTTGGGGTAAATTTCCTTTGGAAATAAAAATTGGAGCCAGAAGATGGCATAGCGTTTACGTCACTGGACTCCAACATGGCTGATCGCAGTTTGAGTCTCGGACATGGTGGCTTGAAACTCGTGCCAGGCATGTATGTATGTATGCATGTCCAGATCCCAGGAGAATGGATGCAGGGAGCGCCTGCAAGTGGATTCAGTCTTTGTGCTTACTCTGCAGGGCACATGAAAGCACTAAAGAAAGGCGTAATCTACTGCTGGACAGTATTAACTGGATTGGATCTAGTTGTCTGACTAGGTCAGAGAGAAACTAGCAGTAACCTGGGCATCAGCCAGAGAAGGCCAGGAGAGGCTTGTTTAGAGCCACGAGGTGCTCCACAGCTGAAGCACTCAGCTTTATCCTCCCTATAAAAGAATGAGCATTAAACAGCCCCCACTTTTGTCCTGTCCTTTCTTAATCCATAGCCCTCCCCCTCAAGGTACCTTATCTCTTTGCCCTCAGGCCAGGGAAAATGGAGAGGGATTGTGGGCATGGCCATCTACCCTGGGGGGGTGATTTCTCACTTTGTCTCTCACTATCTCTTTATCTTTCTCCTACAAGTTCATGCACCCTAAGGCAAAAACCTCTCAAAAAAAATTGTTCTGAGACTCAGTATGTAAAGTGCAATAAAAGATTATCTAACAACTTTGTTTTCTTAAGAATTATCTATTCATTCAATTATTTTAATTTGACCAGAGAAGGATGCAGAGAGTAACAGAAGGAAAGTGAGAAAGCAAGCCACCAGGTCTAGGACTCGAACCTTAGTCAGCCATGTGGGAGTGTCCAGAGCCTTACCACTACACTACCTGCTGGTCTCTCTAACAGCTGTTAATAAAACCACTAAGCTCCAAAGGTAGTTGGTAACTTATCATGCTACCTAAAAGACAACATAATAGTAATTTTAAACACTATTACTTAATAGTAAATATTTCCAAATCTGATAATAAAGTACATCAACAAATACCTATAGCTCTCACTAGAGGAATGTATGTAATTGTGCATGTCTAAAGAGCAAGAGCATTTTTGTTTGTTTTTTAACATTTTATTTTTGTTTGTTTGTTTTTGTCATAGGGTACGTGTGCTTGTCAGAGAGACAGAGACAGTGAGAGGGAAAGTGAGAAACCACTCCCCTCCACCAAGGAAATGGCCACTTCCCAAACCTTTTTTCTCCATTCTCTTAAGACTCTGGACATGCACCCAGCACAATTTTAAAGCTGCCAGGTCCAGGGCTCAAACCATGGTTGGCCATGTGGAAGTCCAGTGCTGTCACCACTAGGCCACCTGCTGGCCCAAGGGAGTTTTTACAATATTACAATACATGGGGCTGGCAGATGGCATGGTTGGTTAAGGGCACTGGACTCCTACTTGACCGAACACAGTTTGAGTCTTGGACTTGGCAGCTTGCTTCCTCACGTGCCTACCACCCCTGTCCTTCCTTGACCAAATTTAAATAAATAAATAAAGTTAAAATAATTCTTTTTAAAAAAGTATACAGCTCTCAAATAATGCCACTACAATGTTGACTTAAGGCTCTTTATGATAACATGAAAGAAGACTTAAGTTTGTTTTCTAAAAATTCATTCAAAATGGGTGTTCTTCTCAATGAGAGATGAATCTTACTCAAGATTTATCAGGGCCTGCTAAGTGGTATGGTATAGTCTTCTTAGGTTTGGAATATTACAAAGCACAGGCTGCTCTTAAGCTTTCATTGGTACACACCTGAATAGCTATTCTGACTTATTAAATACTGAAATACCACCACATTGGTTGCTGAAAAGCTATTACATGAATACTGAGAGACCACACCTGACTCCTTCACCATCCAGTTACTGAAGGCTAATGCGCAATACAGCCTCTAGAATCCCTACTATGTTTTTGCTGGGTGCCCTTGCCTTAGAGGTTGTCAAAGATGAACATCACCCCTATTTATATCACTCTTGGCAGAGTAATGCTCCTACTGAAGATATGTTCAAATACATTAAAAATTTTACTCAGAATTTTTTTTTTCTTTAGATTTTTGCCATAGGACATGTGTGCTCACCAAAAAGAAGGGAAAAAGTGAGAAATCACCCCCAGTTGGAATGGCCATGCTGCATTTCTTTCTCCTCCATTTTCCACTTAGGATTTTGGACACATGTGCCTATGTGCCTGGCATTTATTTCAATCCACCAAATCTGAGACTTGAACAATGGAGTTGGCCATGTAGGAAAATTATTACATAATGAGTAATGAGTGCATATTATCTTAAGAGTACCAATTAAAACAACAATAAAAATTATATATAACTAATATAAGAAAAGATACCTAATTTATCTAAAAGAAGGCAGGAAAAAAAAAGGGAGAAATAATGGAACAAAGAACAGATGGATAAATGGAAAATAAAAGTTTGGTAGGTTTAAAGGTTGAAACATGCAGTTATTAAGTGATTACATTAAATGAAAATTTACTCAACATTAATTAAAAAACCAGGATTATCAGGCTGGATTTTTTTAAAAGACCCTTTTATCCAACATTATTTATCACTATCATTATTGTTATTATTCATTTTGACCAGAAAGAGAGAAAGAGAGTGAGAAAGCAAGACGCCAGGTCTGGGACTAAAATGGTGGTCAGTCATGTAGAAATCCAGTATCTTAACCACCATGCCAGCCTGTTGGCTCCAAGGCTGGATTTTTAAAAAAAACAGCCAAGACCTGAAATGGCTACTGAACTTGAGCTGTGAAATATTGCTTTCAGGGACTAAAAAATGAAGATTTCTGCTGAGGCTTCTACCTTCAGATTCATTTCTAGTGGGTAGTAGGTAGGGCTACCTCTGTATGCTTCTCTCCGTCTTTCTGTCTCTGTGTCTTTTTAAAATTAAAATATAAATTTTTTTGGAGAAGTGTGTTTTTGTTTTTGTTTTGTTTCTTGCTATAGGGCATGTGTGCTCGCCAGAAAGAGAAAGAGAAAGACAGAAAGCAAGAAATCACCCCCTCCTCCCACAAGGGGGATGACAATGCTGTAATCCCTTTTCCTCCATTCTCCTCTTGGGATCTTAGGCACACACATGTGCGCCCAGCGTGAATTTAAGCCACCGGGTCCAGGACTCGAACTGCGGCCGGCTGCATTGGAGTCCAGTGACATAGCCATTATACCAACTGCTGGTCCCAAAATATAAATTTTTTTTGGAGAGCTTTTTGGTATAGGGCGCGTGAGCTCGCCAGAAAGACAGAAACAGAGAGACAGAAAGCGAGAAATCACCTCCCAGGAGGGATGGCCACGCTGTAATCCCTTCTCCTCTATTCTCCTCTTGTGATCTTAGGCACACATGCACACATGCTCAGTGTGAATTTAAGCCACCAGGTCCAGGACTCAAACTGCGGTCAACTACATGGGAGTCCAGCGACATAGCCATTATGCCAATTGCTGGTCCTATAGATTTTTTTTTATTAAAAATTTTTTTTTTTTTTTGGAGAGATTTTCGCCATAGGG
>NW_006204194.1:2092147-2101338 GCF_000334495.1 Tupaia belangeri chinensis | reverse complement strand
CGGGAGCCAAACCGCGGTCAACTACGTGGGAGTCCAGCGACATAGCCATTACGCTAACTGCTGGTTCCCAATTAAAATTTTCTTATTGTCTGTTTTTTTCTTCTTTTTTTTCTTTTTCTTGTTCTTTCCTCTTCTCTAATTCTTTTCCTTTTTCCTTTAACTTCCTTGGCTGCTCAGCCTCTATGCACTGAGTATCTAGACAGGTCAAAGTGAACAGTATCCAAACATCTGAATATGATTAGGGTCAGAATATTCCTCAACTCCCACTGAATATGATGCACAAAGAGTGAAAAATAAAATGGAAGAGAGATTGCAAATCACCTCCTCCTGCACACCTCTGAACATTCAGATTGAACTTCAAGATTTAGGAAGAAATGTGCAATCCATCAGATAACCAGAAATCACTGCAGTGTCATAAGAAATATGAGAAAGCAAGAAAATACCTCTCCTCCAAGGGAAAAGAATAATTCCTCTTCATCCTCAGACAGTACAATGGAACTCACGGAAATGTCAGATAAAGAATTTAGAATATTCATAGTGACAGAGCTAACAGAGATGGAAGAGAAAAGAGACAATGAACTCCAGAAGAGGCCGGAGAAAGGAGCCAATGAATTCCAGTAGGTGAGGAAGTTCTTGCAAGATCTGAAAGAGGAATTATATACCATAAAAAAGTATCAAATGGAACTGTTAGTGATGAAGGCTATAATATAGGAAGTCAAAACCTCCCCTGAAAGTATTAAAAGCAGACTAGATCACAGAAAATTGAATCTCAGATGTAGAAGATAGAATCGCTAGCCTAGAAAAATCCACCATGAAGACTGAGACAAGTGCCCCCCAAAGTGAGAATAATATATGACAAATGCTGGATACTATCAAACATCCAAACATCCAGATAACTGGCATCCCAGAAGGCAAAGAGACTAATAAGGGTATTGATAATATATTCCATGAAATCCTGGAAGAAAACTTTCCAAACCTAGAGAGGCATTCAAAGATTCCAGTCCCAAGAAATACAAAGGACCCCAAATAGAATCAACCCAAGAAGATTTTCTCCAAGACACATTATAGCCAGATTGACCAAAACTACAGACAAAGACAAGATACTGAGATTGGAAAGAGAGAAACATTAAATTATCTGCAAAGGATATCCCATCAGCTCACAGTGGACTTCTCATTGGAAACAATGAGAGCAAGGAAAGAATGGGAAAATGTATTCAAAGTGTTAAGGGAAAAGCAATTTCAATCAAGAATACTGTACCTGGCAAGATTATCCTTCATATGGGAAGAAAAGACAAGGACATTCTCAGATACACAGAACCTGAAAGAATTTACCAGTGCCAGACTACTTTCCAAGACGTTCTGAAGGGAGTGCTATACCAAGAGAACTAAATACAGACACACAGAAATAAGAATTCAAAAACAACTAAGAAAATGGCCAATTTAATGGTAGGGAAAAGTCTGGAATTAAATATTATATCCCAGAATTTGGGGCCAGCAAATGGCGTGGTGGATAAGGGCGCTGGATTCCCACATGGCCAACCATGGTTCGAGTCTCAGACCTGGTGGCTTGCTTTCTCACTTTCCCTCTTTCACTCTCTCTCTCTGGGTCTTTCTGATCAAATTAACATAAATAAATACATAAAATGAATGAATAAATAAAATTAAATAAATAATTCTTTAAATAAATAAACAAATAAATAAATAAATATTATATTCCAGAATTTAATCGGGAAGATCGAACCACAACAGAAAATAGATTAAGTACATGAGACTGAACTGGTAAAATAGAATCTTATGACTTTTGACTAAAACATTACTGATTTTCTTTTAGGCTTTGTTTTCTAGATGTAAGGATTTTTCTCTTGTTTTGAGCTACTGAAAGGTTCATGCACCTACTATTTGAACAGAATCCTAACTTGTTTCCTGGCTTTAAGTTTTAAAAAGAAAAGCTCTCTTAGCATTTCTTTGATTTTGATTTATTAAAGTTAAAACTGCTTTTCTTGAAATTAAAATATAAATTAAAAAATACCTATTTAATGACCCCAGTAAGCTATAGCATCAGCTAGGTGCTACTTCATATTCATCCTACTCAGAGTTTCACACCTAACGTTACACATGTATTCACAGATACGTATATATTAGCTGACCTTACTATTGAAAGCAGTTAGATTATTTAAGATATTTTGTGAATCGATTAAATGTGGGGAAGAAAAAAAAAGAAATGGAAAGCAACTATAGACACCAGAGATAGTATAGAAGGAGGGTGGGAAAATAAGGGGAAAAATATATATATATATACATATGTATATGAAGCTAGAAATGGAAAATTATCAACAATAACATGTATGATTAAGCCACTATATAGTATGTTCTGGATGAGAAATCACATTTTGTATGTTGTGACAATGCTCTGTGAATGAATGTAAAATTAATTAAACATTAAAATTTTTTAAAAAAGATTTATTTATTTATTCATTCATTCATTCATTTTAATTTAACCAGAGAGAGACACACAGAGAGAGAAAGAAGAAAGTGAGAAAGCAAGCCACCAGGTCCAGGACTTGAACCCTGGTCGGCCATGTGGGACTGTCCAGCGCCTTAACCACCACGCCACCTGCTGGTCCCACATTAAAATTTTAAAAAAGAAAAAATAATAAAAATAAAATAAAATAGTCAAACACTTGCTATTTATAAGAGGCATAATTTACATATAATCTTTACAAGCATAGGTTCTCAAAAGATGTGTCTTCGTCCTTGGGAAACAATAAAAATGTAGTTTCCTGACAGAGACTATCATTCCAGGAGTCTGGGGTAGGGTACCACCTAGGGTAACAGCTGACGAGTTCTATTCCATAAGGTCATACCCTCTACTTTATTTATTTATTTATTTCTATTACTAATTCACTGGCAGGAAAGAAGTAGCTGACTCTTGCTGTCTTGGTTTCACCCATAGATTCCTTTGTTCATTCATATATTTATTTAGCAAATATCTGCTGAATGCCTACCACAATCAGGAAAACAAAGCTGAACAACAAAGAATAAAGTCCCTCCCCTTGTAGAGTTAATATTCTAACACAGGAGAAAAGACATTAAACCTAAGGCTACACGGTGTCATCACATCAGATATGATGACAAAAAACAAAAGAGGGTAAAAGAGGACTGAGAGTGACAGGTGTTCTCTGTAGATAAGACAGTCAAGGTAAGCCTAAATGAAGAGCTAATGTTTGAAGAAGAAGCTGAGTAAGAGAGAGCAAGCCATGCCAACATCTAGGGGAAGAGGATTACAGAAGACTTTTGCAAATGCGCAAGTTCAGGGACAGGAAAGAGCTTGCTAAGTCTGAGGGGCAGCAAATTTTTTGGGGTTTTTTTTGAGAGGTTTTTGCTATAGGGCGCATGTGCTCGCCAGACAGAGACAGAAAGACAGAAAGTGAGAAATCATCCTCCAGGGGGGATGGCCATGCTGCAATCCCTTCTCCATTCTCCTCTCCGGATCTTGGGCAGGCACGCAAGCACACGCGCCCCGCATGAGTTTTAAGCCACAGGGTCCGGGACACGAACCGCGGTCGACTACATGGGAGTCCAGCGTCATAGCCATTACGCTAACTGCTGGTTCCAGAGGGGCAGCAAGTTTAACAGTATGACTGGAGTGGAGAGTAAAGAGTGGAAAAGGCTTGTTAAACTGAGGTCTGGGGTAGTCAGGAACTGAAGCACTTATATCTGATTCAATCACTAACTAGAAAAGAGACACAGGCATCACTTTCCTCTCCTGGCCTCTTGTTCCTCATCTGTAAAATGAGTAACTTGGACAAGGTCATTAAAAAATTTTTCCCCTGATGGGGCCAACAGGTGGTGTGGTGGCTAAGGTGCTGGACTCCCACACGGCTGACCATGGTTCAAGTCCCAGACATGGCAGCTTGAAAAACATGCCAGGTGGGGAGGTAAGGGCGAGCGTCTCGCGGGCCATAGGAGAAAGATGGTGGTGGAGACGCGCGTTACCCAGGAGGAAATTAAGAAGGAGCCGGAAAAGCCGATAGACCGCGAGAAGACATGCCCTCTCTTGCTGCAGTTTTTCACCACTAACGGTCGCCACCGCTGAATGGACGAGTTTTCCCGCGGAAACTACCGTCCAGCGAGCTACAGATCTACACTTGGATGGATGCAACCTTGAAAGAATTGACTAGTTTAGTAAAAGAAGTCTACCCAGAAGCGAGAAAGAAGGGCACACGCTTCAATTTTGCAATTGTTTTCACAGACCTCAAAAGATCTGGCTATCGAGTTAAGGAGATTGCAGCACCATATCAGGCAGAAAGGGAACTGATGATTCCATGACCCTGCAGTCAGTCACAAAAGTTACAAATAGGAGATTATTTGGACATAGCCATTACCCTTCCAAATTGGGTACCACCTCCTTCAGGGCACATGAGACCGTATTAAATTCTATTTACTATTTCTTGAATTTATTTTTCAGTCAGTTACGTAAAATAAATTTTCACACTCTTCCCCCTCATTATTGCCATTAAGCCTTTAAATTTTAAACAAATTGTAATGTATCTATTTAGGAGTTAGGTTTGGATGTGCTATGGTATGAATATTAATAGAAAGTCTGTATGTTTCAAGCCCTTCTATAAAATACAAAGAAAAGTGCTCTTAGCATCCTGTGTAAAACTAACTATATTGTTGAATATATGTGTGCAATCAAAAAAAAAAAAAAAAAAAAGCCAGGGGCATGTGTGCCCAAAATCCCAGGAAAAGAACAGAGGAGAGATTACTGCATGGTCATGCTGTGGTGGGGTGATTTCTCACATTCTCTCTCACTGTCTCTCTCTGGCGAGCACATACACCCTAGGGCAAAAATCTTTATTACTATTATTTATTTTACTTCTTCTTCTTCTTCTGGGTCATGTGTGCTCACCAGAGAGAGAGAAAAAGAAAGTGAGAAAGCAAGCTGCCAGGTCTGTAAATCAAACCATGGTTGGTCATAATCACCATGCCACCTGCTGGCTCTGACAGACATCTTAAAAAGTAAAATAAAAAAATGTTTCTTCCTGGATTTATCACGATATGAGCCTTTATCTGTGCTAATACACTAGATACTAGCTACGTGTAGGTATTTAAGTTTAAATCAGTTAACATTAAAAATTCAGTTCCTCAATCACACTAGCATGTCCATTTCTGCATAGCCACATGGGGTTAGTGGCTGCTGCACTGGACTGCAGATACAGAACATTTCTGTCATCAGTCATTATAAGCATTTCTTTTGGACCGTGCTGCCCTAGTTGATTTCTACATCTGGCTCACCTTCCTCTTTACAACCATTCTTTATATTGGTACATTATAATATAAGCAACTTCTTTTTTTTGGCCAAAGGGTATGTGCACTTGCCATAGAAAGACAGCGAGAAAGAAGAGAAAGCATCTACCCACACTCATGAAGAATGATTATACCACAATCCCTTATCCTCTCTCTCTCCCTCCATTCCGGAATTTGGGCATCCACGTACATATGCCTGGTGTGTGTCTCAAGCTGCTGAGTCCAGGATTCAAACTGTGGATTGGCCATGTGGCTACCTTAACCACAAGGACATAGTTCCAGCCTTAGACATAAGTTCTATCAAGACAAAGGCAGTGTTGAGACTAGCAATTGGCATAATGGCTATGTTGCTGACCCATGTAGTCGACTGCGGTTCGAGTCCTGGACCTGGTGGCTTAAACTCATGCTGGGCATATGTGCCTGAGTGCATGCGCAAGATCCCAAGAAGAGAATGGAGAAGGGATTGCGGTGTGGTCATCCCCCTGGGGGGTGATTCCTTACTTTCTGTCTGTCTCTCTTTCTCTGTCTTTCTGGTAAGTGCACGAGGCCTATAGCAAAAACCTCTCCAGAAAAAAAAAAGACAAAGGCAGTGTTTTTATTTATAACACTTAGTACACAGTCTTTAATACTATATATTAAGTAAGTAAATATTTTCCGTTCTTACGGAATATTTATACTTGCGTTTTATTCTGAATATTTTCTTTTCTTAAGAAAGGATCTCACCATGTTGCCCAGACTAGTCTTGAATTTACAATCCTCTTGTCTCAGCCTCTTCAAGTCACTGGCATTACAGGCACATGCCACTGCACCTGTCCTTCAGGTTAGATGGGGAATCCAACCCAGATTTTCCATGTGACTCCAGCCTGCGGAGCACAGAATCTTAGCCGTACATGCCACTGTAGCTGGTTTTTTTTTTTTTTTTTTTTCTGGACATCATTGTGATTGTTTCGTTGTTTCTTCTAGCTATACCACACTACTTACTGTTTTCATTATTATGAACTTACATTGCTTTTTAAAAAATGTATATTCAAGTATCCCACACATTATTCTTTTTTCAAAAAATGTCCTATTGGTACTGGCAAGTAGTGTGGTGGTTAAGGTAGCTGGACTCTTACATGGCTGATTGTGGTTCAAGTCCCGGACCTGGCAGCTTGCTTTCTCACTTTCCTTCTCTCTCTCTGTCTCTGGTCAACTTCAATAAAATAAATAATTTTTAAGAAGTCCTATTTTTCCATATTGCTTCCACTAACATTAACTGGATGACCTAGAATATCATGGCTGTGGCCTGTTACTAACTCAAGGTGTCCCTAAAATGGGAACTGATTATTCCAATGGAATCTTGCTCTTCAAAGCCACAAAGTGTTTGGGAAAAAACCCGTTCTAGCTGATTCACACTTTAATATTTAAGACCCAACACATTTTCAGTGAAGGCTGTTCATTTCCTACCAAGAGGTGTGTTTTTCTTCTTGAGATCTTGTAACAGATTACTGAACCCATAAGAGGTGCTAAACTATTTTTTTTCATAATTATTTTATTTAACTTTACTTATTTTGATTTGAACAAAGAGGGACAGAGTGAGAGAGAGAACAAGAGAGAGGGAAAGTGAGAAAGCCAGCCACCAGGTCCGGGACTTGAACTCCAGTCAGCCACGTGGGAGTTCAGTGGCCCCAACCACTACGCCACCTGCCGGCCCTGCTAAACTATTTCTTAAATGAAGATAATGTTGTCTGAGGGAAAAAAGGAAGCCTACTGGGTGTTTGGGGCCTTGCTTTTTACTGAAGTAGAGGACATGAGGAACAAGTCACTAGGTGAAGGGGACTTCGCTAGGCTGAAGAATGTGTGAAGAAAAGCGAAATGTTCATAGAACCTGAAAAATAAGATGGCATTTCAACGAAGAGTGAAGAAATGCTCCCTTACCTTGGACATGGCTTTAAGACTTCAAGAATTTATGACAGTTTGCTTGTCCTTCTCCTTCAGGCTCCTCTCTGGGAGAAGTATCCTGAGAAAATAGAGCTACAGAAGGAAAAAGAAATCATAAAATGCCAGGCCTGCTCTGTAGCTCCCAGCATCGCCAGCCTGGAAACCTTTCTTTCCTTTTCTTTCTTCTGCTTCTATCACGGAAGTGTCACTGAAAGAGTCATTCATACTAAATTTACAATTATTCCTCCCAAGTGCTTTAGGTCTCAAGAACATGATATACATTTTCTGTGCATAAGTTACTGCCTCATTTTTAATTATACACGATAATAGCAATTACAGATGGCATTATCAAGTAAGGATTTCCCCCCTTTCATACATCAAGGAACCACACTGGTAAAATTATCCAAGATATCATGGTAATAACTAATCAAGCCAAACTGGAAACTAAGTCTAACTTCCTAGTCTTTCCACTAGGTGATAATGCGGAAAAGAAGTATGTCCCCGCTTGTTCTACAAGGATGAGCAATAAAGCTGCAAAGTGAGGGCCTCAGAGATCTTTATATAGAGGAGGCATCAGAGGGACCACGTGGTTTGGATGCTACTAGACCAGAGTCAGGACGCCCTGCTTCTGCTCCTGGCTTGTGACAAACTGCACCTGAAAACCAATCTCTTGACTTTTCTGAGTAATTTCCGGGGGGTGGGGAGGAGGGAGGTTATACATCAGCTGTCATAGAAATTAATTCTCATGATTTATTTTCCACTAGACCTAACTGCCTTGAAGAATGGTGATTATCTAAGCAGCAACACAGTGGTCAACCTATAGCACAGTTGTTAAGCTGTGTATAGGGAGCTGGATCCCACATAGCTGACCACAGTTCAAATCCTGGCCCTGGCAGCTTGGGAAATATGCTGGATGCAGGTAAGTGCAGGCCCCAATCCTGATAGGACAGAAAAATGGAGGAAAAAGGACTGCAGCATGGCCACGCCCCATTAGGGCCCGCTCTGTCTCTCTTTATCTCTGGTGAATGCACATACCCTCTGGCAATTAAAAAAACAAACAAAAAATAAAATAAGCAGCATAACTTAGTAATAAGAATCAGGTTTGTGGATCAGAATGCCTGGGCCCAAACATCCAATCACCACCACTCACTAGATCTGCAACATCCAGCAAATTATAGCTAATCATTCCAAACTAGTTTCTTCATCAGCTTTTGGAGACTCCTGAGATGATCCACATAAAACATTTACACAGTGCTTGGCACATCCCGTGTGTGCAGTCACTTGCAGTCATTCGGCCTTTGCTCCCACATAGCACATGGGTGACCTCTGCCTTTCCCTCAACTCCTCACACATCTCAGAGACTGAGCAGGAAGGAGACATGGTCCTGCTGGAGAGGGCTCGGGATCAGAAGCCTGGTCGTCCGCTTTCCAGGCCTAAGGCTGGGTTCCTCTCAGTCTCCCCCTCTCCCCATCTCTCTTCCCTTCTTAAACTCTTGACTCTCTCCATCGCCCCCCTGCAGCAGCAGCTTCCCAAACCCTGGGGAACACCGCCTCCCACCCACCACACAAACCACACAGACAAACCAGGAAGTCCTCGGAGCTGGCCTCCCCACTGGCAGCCTGCAGACACACCCCCTCGTTGTCATCCGCCCTCCCTCAAAACGGGTCACCGGCGCCCACCCTGGGTCACACTGAACACTGTCACAGTGCCACGAGCTCATGCAGTCTCAGAGCACGCACACCACCACGGTTTCACACGGTCACACGCGCGTGCCACTCACCATCACGCCCCTGCTGTCACAGTCTTACACGGCCCCTGCACACAACTGTCCACACACGTCTCACCGTGTCACACCCATCCTCGAACCCCGTCACAGCCTCCCGCGGCCCCACACCCACCGCGCAGCCTCGAGCGCGGCGACGTGGTCTCCCCGTCACAGCCTCCCCCAACCCCGCCAGGCC
>NW_006204194.1:2090800-2092108 GCF_000334495.1 Tupaia belangeri chinensis | reverse complement strand
GCTCGCGAGGGCCGCGGGGGCCGCTGGGAAATGGAGTCCGCCGCCGCCGCGCGGGGCACCCTGGGAGCGCGGCCGGGGCCTGCGGGGAGAGGCGGAGACCGACGCGAGACGGTGACACGGCGCCCGGGTGTGCCCCTCTTCCTGGGCCTGACTTTGGCAGCCTCACGGTGACTGGACCGAACGTCGGCATGTTTTGGTACCACTTTACACGGGAGTCTGTGGGCTCGTGGTGGAGACGCTGGGACTCGTTTAGCTCTTTGTGCCAGGCGTGAGGCGGCGCCGCGTGGGCCATGCCTGGTCCCTGCTGCCCTCGCCGTGCGGCCGGTCTGCTCCCAGCGCCGCCTCTGGGCTGTGGGGTGGAATCTCCGGGAACGAGCTGACGCCAGGCTCTGTCCTCGGAGTGGACTCGGGCGTGCCCTCGGCAAGCAGCGTTGCAGTCCGTTTCCTTCACAGCAAACTACTCACTTAGCCATTAAACGGTATGTCAGGGGTAAGGATTCTTCGCAGCAAGTAAACAACGTATTAGGTAGAGCATAGCTAAATATCAGCCGTTTTATTAAACCACCATATTAAGCCTTATTATATGGTCTGATCAATAAACCTGAACAAAGTATATGTTAGAAACTGTGAAGAACTTTACCTATTAAAGCTTTTTTTTTATCATATGTGAGACTGCCTTATTAAGTCAAATGAGCTTGAAAAGCATGTAAATTAATTTATATGAGCATTCTTTTAATAAATCGAATGGAATTCCTTAAGGCCTTTTGCCACGTAGACATAGAACATAACACATAACATGTATGCATACACACACACACACACACAAGATTTCACAGTTTTTTAAAAAGCTCTTTATGCTTACCTCCCCCCCAAAATGAGAATGCTTCATATTTTAGCACTGCCGATTCCTTACAGGTACCTGTATTAAACTGAGGATCTAAGAGTGTCTTGATTAGCTGCACTCTGGTTTTTGCAGTCTTGTCAATCATTGCTTAGCTTTACATTCCTTGCCAAGAACTAAAACTGGTCCTTTCTCTTCACTTCTCCAAAGGAGAAATGCCTTAATGTTATGACTGATATAATCAGATTTTTTCTGAGTCTGTCAAAACAGTGAATAACTTGCTTTTTACTTTTGTGTATACCCTTAATAACAAGTATTTTAGTGTTATTTTTAATTGTTAATTTTGCCATTGTTTTAATCCTAAATATTTATTTAATAGGTACAACTTGTAGGTTAAACAAAGTAGAAAGTTGTTTTTTTTTTTTTTTTTTTTTTTGAAAATTTTTTCTTTAGGGCAGGGGTGCCCG
>NW_006204194.1:2089383-2090656 GCF_000334495.1 Tupaia belangeri chinensis | reverse complement strand
GAGGGCCGCGGGGGCCGCTGGGAAATGGAGTCCGCCGCCGCCGCGCGGGGCACCCTGGGAGCGCGGCCGGGGCCTGCGGGGAGAGGCGGAGACCGACGCGAGACGGTGACACGGCGCCCGGGTGTGCCCCTCTTCCTGGGCCTGACTTTGGCAGCCTCACGGTGACTGGACCGAACGTCGGCATGTTTTGGTACCACTTTACACGGGAGTCTGTGGGCTCGTGGTGGAGACGCTGGGACTCGTTTAGCTCTTTGTGCCAGGCGTGAGGGGGCGCCGCGTGGGCCATGCCTGGTCCCTGCTGCCCTCGCCGTGCGGCCGGTCTGCTCCCAGCGCCGCCTCTGGGCTGTGGGGTGGAATCTCCGGGAACGAGCTGACGCCAGGCTCTGTCCTCGGAGTGGACTCGGGCGTGCCCTCGGCAAGCAGCGTTGCAGTCCGTTTCCTTCACAGCAAACTACTCACTTAGCCATTAAACGGTATGTCAGGGGTAAGGATTCTTCGCAGCAAGTAAACAACGTATTAGGTAGAGCATAGCTAAATATCAGCCGTTTTATTAAACCACCATATTAAGCCTTATTATATGGTCTGATCAATAAACCTGAACAAAGTATATGTTAGAAACTGTGAAGAACTTTACCTATTAAAGCTTTTTTTTTATCATATGTGAGACTGCCTTATTAAGTCAAATGAGCTTGAAAAGCATGTAAATTAATTTATATGAGCATTCTTTTAATAAATCGAATGGAATTCCTTAAGGCCTTTTGCCACGTAGACATAGAACATAACACATAACATGTATGCATACACACACACACACACACAAGATTTCACAGTTTTTTAAAAAGCTCTTTATGCTTACCTCCCCCCCAAAATGAGAATGCTTCATATTTTAGCACTGCCGATTCCTTACAGGTACCTGTATTAAACTGAGGATCTAAGAGTGTCTTGATTAGCTGCACTCTGGTTTTTGCAGTCTTGTCAATCATTGCTTAGCTTTACATTCCTTGCCAAGAACTAAAACTGGTCCTTTCTCTTCACTTCTCCAAAGGAGAAATGCCTTAATGTTATGACTGATATAATCAGATTTTTTCTGAGTCTGTCAAAACAGTGAATAACTTGCTTTTTACTTTTGTGTATACCCTTAATAACAAGTATTTTAGTGTTATTTTTAATTGTTAATTTTGCCATTGTTTTAATCCTAAATATTTATTTAATAGGTACAACTTGTAGGTTAAACAAAGTAGAAAGTTGTTTTTTTTTTTTTTTTTTTTTTTGA
>NW_006204194.1:2078196-2089370 GCF_000334495.1 Tupaia belangeri chinensis | reverse complement strand
GGCACGTGTGCTCGCCAGACAGAGAGAGAGAGAGAGAGAGACAGAAAGCGAGAAATCACCCCTGAGGGGGGATGGCCACGCCACAATCCCTTCTCCTCCATTCTCCTCTCGGGATCTTGGGCACACATGCACACGCGCCTGGCGTGAGTTTTAAGCCACTGGGTCCGAGACGCAAACCACAGTCGACTACATGGGAGACCAGCAACATAGCCATTACACTAACTGCCGGTCCCGAAAGTTTATATTTTGAAGGCACATAACAGACACAGGATGATTAAAGTTAAGAATTGTTATGTAAATTAATTGTCATAGGGCAGTCATCCCTGATAGACTGAGAAGCATTTCCAGCAGGGAGAGGTCACACACCAATCTGTCTCCTTTTTTTTTTTTTATTTTGAGAGTTTTTTTTTTTTTTCCACTATAGGGCGCGTGCGCTCGCCAGACAGACAGAGACATAGAGACAGAAAGCGAGAAATCACCCCCCAGGGGGGATGGTCATGCCGCAATCCCTTCTCCTCCATTCTCCTCTCGGGATCTTGGGCACGCATGCACACGCATCCGGTGTGAGTTCTAAGCCACCGGGTCTGGGATGCGAACCGCGGTCCGCAGTCGATCGACTATGTGGGAATCCAGCGACATAGCCATTACGCTAACTGCTGGTTCCCCATTTTTTTTTCTCTACAAGTAGAGGTTTAGAGGCATGTATACATATGCCTTTTTCAAGCAGCATGCAGGGACTGGGCTTAAGTCCAGTTGGGTTCCTCAAGTAATGTCTTGAACAACTGCCCTGTATGCAGTTGGTTTATGTTATACATTTAAACGTCTGCATTTTTTTACTATAAGAAACTTTAGTAACCTAACAGGGTGTATTTATAAATATATGGAATTTTCTCCAATATTTTAAAATAGACAGTAATTTACCAGAAAGTTGTATTTTTGAAGACCAATTTAGTTGATATGTGGCCTTTTGAACTCAGCACATTTTTAAATTAATTAATGATTTTTTTGAGAGCGCTTTACTGCTGTGTGTTTGCACTCACCAGAGAGACAGAAAGTGAGAAATCACACCCCCCCTGGGGGGGGATGACCATGATACAATCCTTTCTCCTCAATTTTTTTCTTGGGATCTTGGGCACATATTGAAACTGAGCAGTGAACCCCTAATTTTTTGTTGTTGTTGTTCTTGAAATATAAGGTCCATTTACATTGTAACAGCCCAGAGTAAGGAGTAAGTCTTTAGACTTTGGTTATGATAATGAAACAACATTGACCATGAATAAGGGCCATTTGACCTCTAAAACTCACTTTAAGAAAAGATATGGTTTTCATTTCAATATGTAAGATGTTTTGTAGAATAGAAAGTGCTGGCTGTGAGCTTAAAGACACCAGGCTGAATGGCTCCAGAAACCTGAACAGAAATTTGGTTCTGTAAGTCCTCACCAATCAAGAATGCCCACAAGGGACCAGCAGTTTGCATAATGGCTATGTTGTTGGACTCCCATGTAGTCAACTGTGGTTCAATTCCTGGACCTGGTGGCTTAAAATCAAGCCAGGTGCATGAGCGTGCATGCCCAAGATCCCAAGAGGAGAATGGGGGAGAAGGAATTGCGGCATGACCATTCCCCGGGAGAGTGATTTCTCATTTTTTCTCTCTGTCTTTTTCTGGTGAGTGCATGTGCCCTATAGCAAAAACTTCTTAAAAAAAAAAAAAAAAAAAAAAAAGAATGCCCACAAGATGATCACATTCTCTTGAACCAGTCACTGAACTGATCATGCACCTGGGAACTGTGCCCCTAATTTTGCCCTTAAAAATGCTTGTGGGGAACATCTTGGGGAGACTGGGTCTTTTCAGCATGAACTACCCATTCTCCTTGCTTTGCGCTTTGCAATAAAGCTGTACTTTCCTTCATCACATCATATGCCTATGGTTTGGTTTTATAGCGCTTGGGTGAGCGAACCTGATGGACCACAAAGGGACTAAGGTCCTGCTGATGTAGGCAACTGTACTGAGACCTGTGCCATGCCTCTTCTGACCACTCCTCTTCATGGTGTGGAGACATCTGGAATTCACAATAACCCAAGGCTGTCTGTTTAATTACTGACACCTCCCAGGTCCCTGCTAAGCCTCAATCTCTCCCCGCTTTGAAATGATAAAAGCAACCTGAGGCCTTGAGAAGCCTGACACCCTGCCTATCTAAGCCTTCTCTAAAGTAAACTTTGAGCCTCTTCTTCCTGATAGGATACCCTTAGCATGCTGGAGCTCCCACTTCCCCCAAACTCCCCAATAAAAGACTGTGTTTAAGGGACCACCAGTTGGCGTAATGGTTATGTTGCTGGACTCCCATGTAGTTGATCATGGTTTGAGTCCTAGACCCAGTGGCATAAACACACTGGGCACATGTGTATGCATGCCCAAGAACCTGAGAGGAGAATGGAGAAGGGTTTGTGGCGTGGCCATCACCCCTCGGTGATGATTTCTTGCTTTTTGTCTCTGTCTTTCTGGTGAGTGCACGTGCCCTATAGCAAAAACTTCTCAAAATAAAAAAAAAAAAAAGAGATTGCTTAACCCCCACGGGGAGCCGGATATTCAGAGTGTTTACTCCTCCATGTTTGCTAGCATAATAACAAAAAGGTGTTCTTATTTCTCTGGAATGCTGCATTTCATCCCTCAGCCATCTTTTTTCCCTACCCTACAACATTTAATGCATTGTCTGGGAAACTAAAATCAGACTGGCCCTTTGAGCCACCAACCCCAGGGTGCTTTCCCCTGGGACAAGCACTGTGGTGCAGAGGGATAGGTGCACCCCCATCTTGTTTGACAGGATCCTTCAGCTGGGGTGCCTGCCCTGAGGATGAGCATTACTGGATCATCAGACTCCACTTGGAGAGAAGAAACAACTCTTGCTCCAGACCTGGATACATCACCTGTGGTCAACTCTAGTAATCTGGTAAGCCCTGGGGATCTATAGAGTCCATCAGTTAGTCCCACTCAGTATGAGTGGAAGAGGAGACCCGTAAACTCTCATTCGGTTGTAGGACTGGTAGTCAGGACTCATCTGTCTTTGTTTGGCCTGTGGCCAAATTTTGGTAATTTGGTATCTGTTGTAGAGTCTATCAATTAGTCTCACTCAGTATGAGTGGGAGAGGAGACCCGTACACTCTCTTTCTGTCATTGGACCAGTAGTCAGGACTCATTTGTCTTTGGTTGGTATGGAGAGGGAATGCATAACCCCTGAGTGAATAAGAATGTGACGAGTGTATGTGTTTGTGGTCCCACTGTGCATAGCACCATGGGATATGAATGGGTCTGTACTACGTTTCTGTGGTGGTTTCATGAAGGCTAAATGGCAATATTACACTCTGAGGGTCCCTTTCGACTCTTAAGTGTGTAATCCGATGGAGGTTCTGTATCTAATTGCCTATTGCCAAGGAAATACACAAAGTTCACAAGGGACATGGCCAGATAGATACCCGAATGGCCTCCCCTTTGGGGGTGGAGGACACCCATTCTTTGTTTTGCAACACCGCTCACAGGAGAAGGGGCACCGGCAGTTGGGAGGGCTTTCCCTGTAAAGGTGGATAGGCAGAGTAGATGTCAGGTCGCAAGTTTTGTCCCTGGAAGCTGGGACATGAGTTCCTCTCAACTGTAACAAAAGACATCCTCCCAGAACCCAGCCTGACTCTCCTGCAAAGACTTCCCCTTGTGGAGCCTAGTCCCATTGCTGGGGAAGGACCTGCTAACTAAACTTAGAGTGCAAATCGCTTTGACTTGTCTGGCTCAGCTGCTTTAACTATCAGCCTCACGAAAATCTTGGATGTGGCAATGTCCTGAGAGGAGGAATGGTGAATGTTTGCTCCCTAGGCACCCAGTGGAGATGATGAGGCACTCTTTTCATTTGTTAAAGACTTCCCTATAGTCTTGGCAGAGGGGGACATGCCAAGAATGACAAGCAACCACCCACCTATAGTGGTCGAGCTGAAACCTCAGACATAGCCTGTGCACCTCTGCCAGTACCCTCTAAGTCTAGTGACTGTCTATAAAGAAACAAATCAATAGGCTCAAAGAAGCCAGGATCCTGGTCAAGTACCAGTCTCCCTGGAACACTTCCTTCCTCCTCATGAAAAAGAGAACCTTTGGCAATTCAGGACTTGCCAGCTGTGAACGCTGCCACAGTGACCTAACATCCTACCATACCAAAGTTTGCTGAGCACTCTCCCAGCAGACTCTGAATGGTTCACTTGTCTGGATCTCAAGGATGCTTTCTTTTGCCTGTGGCTGGCAGCTGTCAGCCATCAGCCGACCATTATTTGCCCGGGAGTGGGAAGATCCAGACACCCAAAAGACAACACAATAAATGTGGTCCAGGGTCCTTCTCCAACTTTGTTTGGAGAAGCATTTGCTGCCAATTTAGAGAATTTTCTGAACCAAGGGACTGGATGCATACTCCTGCAATATGTTGATGACCTTCTGCTTGCTGGAGTGACCTGAGAAAACTGCTGGAGGGGAACTCGAGAGCTGCTCCAGCTCCTGTCCCAGGCTGGGTAGGATGGCCCACTACCAGGGTCTATTGACTGGAAATTCCTGAATTAGACTCCAGACCCTGCAGACCCTCAATCTCACTAGCTTCCTTCCAGCCATGCTGGGGCCTCCTGACCACAAATGTGAAGAAGCCCTTGATGAGGTGTTTTTCTGGGTGTCCTGACCTTGTGGACACACTGCTGAAGACTCCCAATTTCACTCTGTTCACTGATGATATCAGCTACATGGAGGATGGGACTTGATATGCTGGCTATGCAGTTACCTCCCAAGACACAGTGATTGAGGCTGGGGCACTGTTCCATGGATGATCTGCTCAGCAGGCTGAATTATGGGCATTACTCAGAACCTTAAGATTGGCAGCAAGTAAGAGGGTAAACATCTACCCAGACTCACACTATTCATTTGCTGCATAGTTCATGGGGCGTTATGCTGAGAGAAGGGACACCTCTCAGCAGAGGGAAAAATAGTCAAAAACGAGGAAATCTGCCAATTGTTAGAGGCTGTCTGGGAACCAAAAGAAATGGCAATCATTCATTGCAGGGGACACAAGTTGGGGGAAGACCCCATTTTCTTGGGAAACTGGCTGGCAGACCAGACAGCCAAGACCATGGCCATCAGGCTCTGACTGCAGTGGCTAAAATGTTGCCACTCAAAAGCCCCCCAAAAGCCTGCCCCCCCCCATACCTCTGATGAACATCACTGGGCAAAATTGGAGGGAGCAACCCTGGAAGAGGATGGATTGTGGAGACTGCCAGATAAAAGAATATACATACCTCAGTCTCTGGGATATTCATTGGTAAAGCAGCACCACAAGTTGACTCACTGGGGAAAAACTAACCTAGGAAACATGTCAGTCTGATGCTACTTTTTGAGTCACCTACCATCATTATGTGCAACTGTGAGCATGAGGTACGAGTCCTGTGCCAGAAATAACTGCCCAGGGGCCAGCACAGCCGGCTGGGATACAAGCTACCAGGACAACTCCCCTGGAGTTACTGGAGGCAGACTTCTCAGAAGTGTGACCATGCCAAGGCTATACATACTTACTAGTTCTGGTCTGCACTTACTCCGGCTGGATGGAAGACTTTCCTATCCAAACTGAAAAGGCAAAAAGAGACGGAGAGACAGCGAGAAATCCCCCCCCCGGGGGGGGGGATGACCACGCCACAATCCCTTCTCCTCCGTTCTCCTCTCGGGATCTTGGGCATACACGCACATGTGCCCAGTGTGAGTTTAAGCCACT
Source organism: Tupaia belangeri chinensis (assembly GCF_000334495.1). Taxonomy (NCBI): domain Eukaryota; kingdom Metazoa; phylum Chordata; class Mammalia; order Scandentia; family Tupaiidae; genus Tupaia; species Tupaia belangeri. The sequence continues at coordinate 2,083,587 of NW_006204194.1, read as the reverse complement.
GGGTCTGGGACTCGAACCACGGTCGACTACATGGGAGTCAAGCAACATAGCCATTATACCAACTGCTGGCCCCAAGGAGGAGTTTCTTAAGGTGTGGTTCCCATGTGCATGGTATAAGCTAAATGTCTGTGTGCCTTTTCCTTTATCTCTGTCTGCCTTTCCTTTTCTTCTGTGTCAGTGTGTTTTTCAGTGAACTTTAGGGCGATTTTCTTGACCCCTGTATATGTGGCATGGTGAGCAGGGTAAACCAAAGCTGTGCTGCTCTTCCAGAAGTCACAGCCAAGAGACTGTCAATGTCCCCTAGTAATACATGCTAGAGTCCAGAGGGCAATACGATTCATTCCCCTCCTAGTGGGGCTGGGGATTGCTGCTGGGGTTGGGGCTGGGTTGGAGGAGTGGCATCTTCTGCTGCTTACTACCAGCAGCTGTCCACTGCCCTGGCAGATGGACTCTAACAGGTAGCAAATATTGAGACTCTACAAGTCCAGCTTGACTCCTTGGCTGATGTGGTCCTACGGAACCGGAGAGGGTTAGATCTCTTGACTGCCAAAATGGGTGAACTCTGTTTATTTCTGAGAGAGGAATATTGCTTCTATGTCAATAAATTGGGTGTGGTCCGAGATATGGCCAGGCAGCTTAAATATTTGGTCTCCAAAAAGCGACAAGTGACAGCTGACTCCTGGGCAGGTTGGAATGGGCTCTAAATATGGGCCCCATAGCTACTGCCTCTCCTGGGGCCCTTGGCAGTTATTCTTTTAGCACTGACAGTCAGGCCATGTGTCCTTAATCTGATTTCGTAACCTCCTGCCTTGAAGCCATCAAGTATCAACTGCCAGTTGCTACCCTGAGAGCTGTTTACCACCCTCCTGTTAATTGACCCTCCTTGAGTATAGTTGAGGAGGCTCAAGAGGGGGGGATGATCTGGAGAACCCCTGAATTCATGAATAACTCAGGGCTGATAGCTGCCTGAAGTTGCTGTCCCCCAGCAAATTTACTGCCCCTCCCTGGAGTTACAGGGTTACCCGAAACCTTGAATAGTTAGACTTCTTATTTCTTTGCCACCTCCATTTTAGGGCAGATCCTGAGATCTCCCCTCCCAAATTGCCCCACGAAAGACCATATCCAACCTCGAGTCAGGGCTGGAGATTCAGAGTGTTAACTCCTCTGTGTCCACTGGTGTAATAAAGAGTTCGCCTTTCTCTCCTGAGTGCCATTTCCCTTCTCCGGTGTCTGTTTTTCTGCAACAAAAGTCTGAAGAAAAGGAAAGAAAGGAATCTCCCCCGTCACCCATCTGGGCTATGGGGGATGGTTTCAAATTCTCAGAGCCCTCAGGATACACCAGAGAGTAACTATGGCATGTACCATCAATTGCCCCAGGAACATTCACTGTCCCCATGACGGTTAAGAGTCCAGAAATGGAAACCGAGTCACAACACAGCCAACATTCTCAACATCTTGATAATGCTGAGGGATTGACAGTGTTTCCCGGCCAGCTTCACATCAAAGTCTTGTAGATTGGCAGTCACCCTAAAGGTGTTTACATGACTGTCCAATGCCCAGTAATTTCGTCTGATAGAGGTAGTTTCTAGGGACAAGAGTGTCCCTAAAAAAGTCCACATTACTTACCATTCTGACATCAAGAAGTGGAGTCTAGATGTTTCCTGACCAATACACCAAAATATGACACGGAGCACAGGGGTGATTTGGCCTAAACTCATAGTGATACACATGTTCTTGTCCCACACTCAGGAAGAACTAGAAACATGGACACTGAGAGTAGGTACTGCAAAGGGGAGAATTTATTAACAAAGTGGGAAGTTTATTAAAGAAAAGGAAAGGAAAAACAGCTCCCAAGAAGGGAGCAATCCCAGAAAATGGGTTCTCCTGTCTAGAAGCTTTGGGCCATGAAAACCATTATCTTATCTTTTCCTAGAATGTGGTGTGTTCTGAAAAAAGCCTGTTTTAGGTTTAGGTCACGCTGCATAAGTCAATCTCTGGGCCACCCCTATATCCATCTCAAAGCTTAGCCATTTTGTGATTCCACTTTGGACCCATACTCTATTTTTAGAGTCTCTGTCTCCTACCTTAACATCACAATGGTTTTCTTGCGGAGGAGAGGGGGAGGTCCCTTTGCCCTGTCTACCTGTAAGTGGAATCTAACTCCTGTCCTACTGATACAGGAGAAATACAGTAGGAAAAATGGTAATGATGGTACTGACAGTATTAGCTCAAGTTCTCCAGAGAGACAGACCTCTAAGATGAGTGGACAGTGAAAGGTGATTTATTAGAGGAATTGGCTCACTCGATTATGGAGGCTGTCTCCAAGGACAAGCCATTTGCAGGCTGGAAACCCAGGGTTGCCAGTCATGGCTAAGCCCAAGTCTAGAAACCTCAGAACCAGGGAAGCTGAGGCCGAAGGCCTGAGACCCTGGAGGGTCACTATTTTAAGTCCTAGAGTCCTAGGATTAGAATGATATGGAGTCTACGCTGTGGGAAATTTTGTTGTAGTTGTTTTTATTTCTGTAAGTGCCTAACTAAATGCTGTTCTGCTTCTGTAAACTGCTTGCAATGCCCTGGGAAAATGTTGTATCATAATCTCCCTGTCAGCGACTGAGCCCAGCAGCTGCAGGCCAAAAATATCGGCCCAAGCCAGTTTGACCAGAAATTCCTGAACATGAGCGACTAGGCCCAGCAGATGCGGACCACAGGTAACAAGATCAGCCCATGTCAGTTCAAACCAGACTTTCCTCACGTAAAGCCCCTCTTCCCCTCCCCTGCTACATGAGCCCTTATAATCCTGCTGCCATGCTTGTTCTGGGCCGAGCTTAGAGTGCAGACTCCTCTGAGTCTTCCAGTGTAATAAACCTGGGTTCTCCAACTCTGAGTAGCACTTGGTTTCTTGGCGGTCTGCTGCTGCAACACGAGAGCCTGGAGTTGTGATGGCCAAAGATAAGAGTGTGTCCCAGCTCTAGGAGAAAGGTAAATCGTTTTTTCCCCCCTCTCTCTAGGACCCTTGTGGATTGGATAGTGACCACAAAGAGTGTAGATCTGTCTCATTCAGTTTACCAACTCATAAAACCATACAGACAAATGTTTAGGGCCAGCAAGTGGCATAGTGGTTAAGGTGCTGGACTCCCACATGGCCAGTGGCAGTTCAAGACCCAGCCCTGGTAGCCTGCTTTCTCTTTCTCTCTGTGGACAGAAGTCTGACTGCTTTTTCCTAATTTTCAAAAATCCTTCCCAGAGGGCCTACAGAGAGTCATGCTCACAAATACTAACAGATCATTTTGACTCATTGGTAACAAGATTCTTCCTACATCCTGTCCCTGGCATAGTACTGGAGTATCTTTATGATGTGTATTAAGCCTCCTTATGACTGTTAATACATTCCTTTCTGAGCTCAGCAACTTTCCTTTTCCAATCACCAACCTAAAAACTGTAAAATCCACCTATAACCTACAAGCCCCCCCTCTTCCACATGTCTTGCCTTTTTGGGCCAAATGGAAAAACTCTTTACTAAATTCCAAACTCTGTCTCTCACTCTCAAAATTAAATAAAAGGAACCCCTGTAACTGGTCACCCAGAAAGAAAGGCATATTTTTGCCTCCACTCCAGCGTAGGTCACTCAAATTTGTGCTTCAAAATAAATACAGGGTTGGTTACTTCCATTGACATCTCTCTCTCTCTTACTCTCTCTCTGTTTCTCTCTGGTGAGCATGTGTGCCCTGTAGTAAATTTAAAAATAACAATAATGATAAATAAAATTAAAGAATTCTTTTAAAAAGTTTATAATTAGGGGCAGGAAACTTTTAAGCAAAATACAAAAGAATAAAGAAAAAGCCTGATTTGTCTAAATACATAACAGAGCAATACAAGAGTTACATGTAAAAATACTCCCCAATTTTTAAATTTGATTCTAGTCCAGACATCTGCCCTAAAAAGGATACTCAACATTTCCATTTGTAAGTCCAAAAGACATTTCCAATATCACATTCCAAACTAAACATCTTACTATCAGAAACATATTCCTCTCCCAGCCTTCCTGTCTCCCAGTTACTCAGTCCAAATGAACTCTTCCGCGCCTGCCAACATATTAGAGAGTTACTCCTATCTCTCTGGAGTACTGCCTTTTTGTTCCTCGGCCATCTGGTTTTCCACAACAATATCCACAGACAGAAAAGGCTGGCTCATCACAAGCCCAAATTGGTCCAGTGACCTCCTCTGAGATGCTCCTCTGATCATCTCACTCCTATTCTTCCAGGTCTTAGCTCAGAGTCCAGGGCTCCAGTCTCTGTTTGATTCTGTTTCTATGAGGCCTCATGGCTTCTGTAACATCACTAAGCAAATATCTGCTCTGATGAGGATTTCTCCAACGTTCCACCACACTGGGTCATCTGCCACTCAGAAAGCAGAGGTAGCATGTCCCTTACAGATACTGAAATCTGGTTTGGTGGAAATACCAATTCATCCACTCCATCATTGTGTGTCCTTTCACAAGTTACTTAACCTCTTTCCATATCCATTTACTTCATATACAAAATGAGGAAAATAATGCCTATTCTATAGGATTAGCATATGTGAAGCACCAAGTATGGCTTTTAACATGATTTGTTTGAGAAGGTTGAAATCAGCTTTTCTTCCTTTTTAAAAATTTTAAATTTGTCAGAGGGGACATGTGGTCACTGGAAAGAGAAGGAGGGACAGAGACAACAAAAGCACTCCCTTTGGTGAACAGTTATGCTGCAATCCCTTCTCCATTTCTCCCTACTGTCAGGATTTTGGGCATTCATGCATACATGTTCAGCATGCCTCTCAAGCCACTGGGTCCAGGACTCAACCTGCACAATTGGTCAGGTGGGATCCAACCACTTTAATCACCAGTTCCAAGAGTCTTCAAGAAATCAAAGAATTCAAACAAACAAACAAAACCCCCATTTTTTGTTTTTTAAACAAAAGGGATAGAATCCTGAGAGTTTAATTGGACACAGCAGGGCATCTGGCCACTCTTGTTCCTTTCTCTATTTCCTCCCATCCTCAATCAAACTCTTTTTTTTTTTTTTCTCTCATTTTTTTTTTATTTATTAGTTCACTTTACACCATCACAACACACAAATGAATTTTCCATCCAAAATACACTGTGCATTGTCTCAAGTACATCCGCATATATGTTCTCAACAAATAATTTTCCAATTCTTATGTCCTGCATACCTTGCCCTTTGTCTTGCCATCCCTGATTCCCCATCCCCCACCCTCTGCTATGTCCCACCTTCCCCCCTCCCTTTTTCCCTGGCATCCATGGTTGCCCTCCATACCTTCCTCCCCCCCCTCCATTCAATTGTTTTGCCAATGAACTTAATTAGTCTAAATAAATCCATTAGCTAGCACAGCTGA
>NW_006204194.1:2046872-2077212 GCF_000334495.1 Tupaia belangeri chinensis | reverse complement strand
TCGCTCGCTCGCTCGCTCGGCGCGGGGTCCCTGGGGGCGGCCCTCAATCAAACTCTTAAGCAAGGGCCAGGACTAGGATAAGAATACTGAAGTATTCCCTCAGGCAGAGAATTTAAGGGGCACCAAAAAATTCAGTAATCAAAACACATGCTAATTTAATGCAATTAAAAATATTATTTTGCAGAGGCTAAGTATTTCCTTTTATTTTATTAATTTATCTTACTGATTCTCATAATTGTTGAGCTGACAAGTCTAAAATCTGAAGGACTGGCCAGACTTCTGAAAAAAAGTGTTGCTGTAGTCTTGAATTAGAAATTAACCTTTTTTCCCAAAGAATTATTTTATTTTATTTTATTTATTATTATTATTTTCTTTTTAAAAAATAATTATTTTATTTAACCCTGTTTATTTATTGATTTATTTTAATTTGATCAGAGAGAGAGAGAGGGAAAGCTGCCAGGGCTGGGACTTGAATTGTAGTTGGCCATGTGGGAGTCCAGCACCCTTAACCACCATGCCACCAGCCAGCCCCATCATTATTATTATTTCAATTTGATCAGAGCGAGACAGAGAGAGAGAAAGGGAAAGTGAGAAAGCAAGCTGCCAGATCTGGGATTCAAACCACAGTTGGCCATGTGAGAGTCCAGTGCCTTAACCATCACACCACCTGCCAGCCCAATGCAATAGTTTTTTAAATGAATAATTTTATTTATTATAATTATTATTCAATTTGCATAGTATACATGCAAGAGAGAGGGAGAGAGAGAAAGCGAGAAAGCAAGGCATCAGGTCCAGGATTCGAACCATGGTCCACCATATGGGAATCCAGTGCCTTAACCACCAAGTCAGATGCTGCCCCCCACTCAGTGCAATATTTTAAAAAATAAAAATGAATGCAAAAAATACATAGTAAATAAAACAAACGCTTTAAATAAAGACAAGACCTAATTACTATATTAGACAAAGAAGTGAGTGGGCACAGAACCGGTATCCTACTTTGAGAGCCTGCAGTCCAGGAAGAGAGTTGCAAATTCATCCTGCTTGGTCTAACTCAAGGTTTAGTACTGCTCTTGACCTCCCCAATCCCGTCAGAAGCTCAACAATAGAGGCAGGGTCCTATAGCTAAGACCTCTAACACTGGAAAGCAACAGATGGCTGCTGATTCCCTTGGACATCCCTTCGTCAGGATGTGTACATGAGGAGTGGAAAAGAAAGGAATGGAAAGGAAAGGAGAGGTTTCTAATTGATACAATGACATTAGGAGCTACAAACAAGATCATCTTCTGTTTCTTCTTTCTTATCTTAGCATTTGGTCTTTTCCATTAAGAAAAGGTTAATGAAATTTTTTAAAAAGATGTTTTTTGATTCTTTTTTTTTTTAAAGAGAAATTTTGTCACAGGGTGCACATGCTCACCAGAGAACAGAGACAGAAAACAAGAAATCACCCCAATGGGGTTATTGCCATGTCAAAGTCTCTTCTTGATCCTCCTCTTCTTTGGGGATGCACACACATGCAGCCAGCCTGAGTTTTCAGCTGCCAGGTCTGGGACTTGAGACGTGGTCAACTACGTGGAAGTCCAGTGATGGAACCATTACATCATCTGCTGGTCCCCAAACCAGCTTCTTCACTGCTGATAAGTGTTCTTGATCCTTTTTGCTGTCTTGCTTCATTTTGTGCTGCTATGAAACAATGTCTGAGACTGAGTATTTTATAAAGTACACAAATTTATTGCTCACAGTTCTGGAGGCTGGGAAGTCCGAGCTCAAGGATCCAGCAGGTTTGTTGTCTGGTTGGGTACAGTCTTTCCTTCCAAGATGGTGCCTTGAATGCTGTGTCCTCACACAGTGGAAAGCAGAAGGGCAAAGAGAAAGGACTCCCTGCACCAATCCCTTTTGTAATAGCTACCTTATCACTTTCATAAAGGGAGGAGCATTTGCCAGAAGGAAAAAGTGAGACAGGGAAAGTGAGAAAGCACCCTACATGGAGGATGGTCATGTGCAATCCCTTGATGCTCACTCTCCTCTGGGGTTTTGGGTACACACATACATGTGCCTGGTCTGTTTCTCAAGGTGCCAGGTCAGGGACTCAAACAGGCTGCCCGCTGGCCATGTAGGATCCAGCCACTTAACCACCGCCACCTGCGGTGACCCACATTGAGTTCATAATATATGTAATGTCTAAAATTAGTTAACAGGTAAAATTCTAGGCTCTTTCCTCCTTCCAAGACTTCTGGTAAAATGGCTGGCTGCTCCATGGAATTAGTGCTTTCAAGGGTGAGACGATTCTTCACACAAACGTATTTTTATATAATCACACACAGGTTTATGTGCACCAAGGGTCCCAGTCACATGATCAACGACCAGGTCAGATCCAAACACCACACGCTGTCACAAGCCCCACCGCACACACAAGTCATGGTCATGCCCCCAGTACCAGAGAGAGAACCACACTCGAGCCACCGACCTCCACGTGGCAACCCAGGGACTCGAACATGCTTCCACCGCCGTTTTACGTACACGCGGACCCACGCTCGCCCAGGACCTGCCCACCAGAAATAGCGCGATATCCGACTTTGGGCGAAGCTGAGCCGTTTACTACCGGAGACTACGTTTCCCAGAAGACACTGCGTTGCGCGCCCAATCACGACGCAGCAGCGACGCGGCTTTGTGCGTCTGCGCCATCTTCCGGCTGCGGGCGGCGAGTCCGCTGGTGCCGAGGTGGGCTCGCGCCCTGGGCTGTGGGGTCGCAGCCGTGGTGGCACCCGGAACCAAGGACACGGCAGGTGAGGGGCTCCGGGGCTTTCCGGGCGCTCCAGGGTCCGTGCAGGAGCGAGTGCCGCGGCCGGGCGGGTCTCGGGCCTGAGAGAACCGGGACGTCGCGCCCCAGCGTTGAGTGGGCGTTTCCGGCCCTGGACTACATCTCCCGGCAGCCCCTGCGCCCCGCTGGCGCCGTCTTTTTTTTCCGCGTCTGGGCTCGTATTGGGGTTCTATGAACCCTCTAGGTGGGTGTGGAAGGTCCGCACTCCCTGAAATTGCGGATATTTTGCATTCGTTAGTATCTGTGCCTTTTTTTCTTTCTTTTCTTTTTTTCTTCTTCTTCCCAGTTAGGGAAGTAGTCTTGTTTCTTGAGTTTCTCCAAGAGTTGCAAGACCCTGAAAATTTAGAAATAGACTTATACTTGGAACCTTTTAGACTATCTTGTCCAAATTCTTTGTCCAATTATGGACAAAGGGTTGATTAAATCGCATTTCATCCATGTGACAGGTTATTGTACAGTTAATACAAATAATGCTTGTAAAAGTGATCATAATAAAAACTGCCCATTACATCATATTAAGCAACATTCATAATTATTTCATTTGTGCATTACTTAAAATTAAATATCTAGAATGTTTCAAGCACTGCCCTATGTTTCTTTACAAAATTCTACAATACTTTTCTGTATGTGCTGAAGTGAACACTTTCCCGAAACACTAACTAGATTAATGATGAACTCAAAGAGTGGCTAGATGACAGCACTCTAAATACTTGGGTCTTTTCTGTTCCTGACTTCTCGTTTTGTTTCCAGTTTGTCAGTGGATGGGTGGATTTGGCTTCTTTCTGCTGAATGTTCTCATACTGTACAAAGAATCCAGCTGTGGGTATCTTTGTTGGTTAATGTTGCCCAGTGTCATTTTTGACGCTGGCTTGTTGCTCCATTATGTTGCTGTGCTGATAAAGATTCTACCACTTGCCTGCTTGTGCATTTGCCTACTTAGGTACTAATTTTCAGTTCTGTATTTCAACAAATATTGTGCACACAGCTTTTGGACTGCTGTTTCTTGGTAGGGTGCTATGGTGTGGTGATAATGGAGCACTGGGCCTGTTCTATTTAATTTGTCTAATTGTCTCCTGCAACCCTGTCATTTTTGTTGACTCAGGTTAGACTCCACAAAGTGCTGTCTACAAAGCCCCAATTGGGTATAGGATTCTGTCAATTTGGATGCTGGGAAGAGTCAAGTACATTTCTGAAAGTGTTACATTTGATGCATGAGACAGTTAAATGACCTGTCTTAGGAAGGCTTTCTTTGGGGCTGGGGCTATGCATATTATACAAGCTTTCTGTGCTTTTTGACTTGAGAGCCTTTGTCCTTGAAGTACCAGGTGGGTCTCAATCACTGGAACAGGTCTAAGCATCCCTGTCTCAGTTTCACCTTTTCAATAAGGTAGACTCTCTGGATGTTTAGGCAAAATGGCAGGGTAAGGACCCCTAGTTCCTTGTCTCTTTGCAGCAGCTAAAGCTGGTTTTCTGGGTTAGGTGAGGATCACAGTTTGTTCCAACTCTCAATTTTTGTTGTAAATGGAAGACAAGCAGATGGGAATTTGTACTTTGGCGTTCTGGGAGCTGTGAGGCAAGCTTAGCCTCTCATATTTGCTCTTTCCTCCCCCAGCTCTGCCATCTCAGGACTCTGCCCTTCCCCAAGAGAGGAACCAGAAGAAGAACCCATCAGCCCTTGAAATTCTAAAAGTCATGTTCCTCGTGAGTCTTAAAATCATGTAAATTTTGCTTTCATTATCCTGAAACTTTCCACCTGGGTTCCACCCAGGGCTATATCTCTCAGAGGCCTCTTAGGAATAAAAGCATCAAGCAGGTGATCATCTGTCCCATTGCCCCTTCCTCTCTGACAAATGCCCATAGATTTGTTCCTGTATTTCCTGATGGTTTATTCTTATACCAGGAGACCAGATGGGCAATACTCCATTTTCCTATATGAAAAGAGCTTCCTTTGTAGGAACTGAGGTTTGAAGAGATAGAAATTCATAATTAGAAGTGATTGTATATGGAAAAGCAGGAGAAGTGGTATTAGTTGGCCTCAATTTCAGCACTTGAGGCGGTCAGTGTCCTGCTTTAGCACAAATTGATGATTTGGTGTGTAATTGAGGCTTCCTGGGAATCAGATCAGATGCCAGAATTAAGGCTTAGTTTGAGGTGGAACACAGCATTTGAATCTGGGTCATTCTCCCTTAGCTTCTTCAGCTTGACAGCAAGAGAAGTGCAGGGTTGAGGATGGTGATGATAGCAAGTGAGATAATCAGCCATATGGGTGGATGGTCACAGCTGGGAAGAACCTTAAATATCCAATCCAATCTCCGGATCCAAAATAAAAGAGTATTTGAGTCATTCTTTTTGATTGATTAGAAAATTGTACATTCGTGGTTTTTTTCCATGAAGAAAAATACTCATAATATGTTATATTATAATGATGAAATTATGTCTTCAAGAAGTTCTTGACTTCTATGAAAGTTCTGCTTTTAGGTTATAAAACATCTTTTATAGCATACTTTGAAGTAAAGTACTTTGGAGGACTGTCCATCAAAAATTCGTTGTCATCTCATAAAGATGGAAATGATAGGTCTCACCTTAACTCACAATTTATTATATGCTAACTGCAGAGTGGATGGTGTGTTATTATACTGTTTCTCTCTATTTTAATTTTTATCCCAGGCCTGTGCACAGGAGCTTTGGTTGCAGTAAAAAAGAGTGTTGAGAATATTTGAACATTCTGTTTTACTCATGTGCATTTTCTCTATTACTTGCTACTATCGAGCCCTAGCCTGTTTGTTCACTGAACAACCCCTTCTGGAACGACTTCCTCCAGCTCCTCTTATCCCAGTGTGAAATATTGAAATATGCATATATCATACATATCCGTTGTTCCAGGGGTCAGAATTATTCAGGGATGTGGCCATAGTCTTCTCTCAAGAAGAATGGCAATGGCTGGCACCTGCTCAGAAGGAGTTGTACAGAGACGTGATGTTGGAGACCTACAGCAACCTGGTCTCACTGGGTAAGGTGATTTGGTCTATTAGTTTGGAGATTATCCTTGGACATGTCTGTTCCTTCCTCATCAATCTCTGGGTATTTTTCAGTGGTCAGTCATTTTTGAGTGGTTAAAGGACAGCCCATTCCTGAAGCTGTGTCTTCCCCTATCCTCAGGCAACTGTCTTATTTTCCTCTGGTCTAGCAGTTGCCTCTCCTGCTCAGTGACCATGTCCTAGATCTGAATTCTTTAGCCCCTCATGCCATAACTGTGTGACATGTTTCTTCTCATCTCCAGGCCTTGCCATTTCCAAACCTGATGTGATCTCCTTCCTGGAGCAATGCAGAGAGCCCTGGATGGTAGCAAGAATGCTGACAGAAAGTCTGTGCCCAGGTATGTGAATCAGGGAAGGGAGCAACCACTGTAACAGGTCAACTGGTCAGCAAGGAAGGAGGATGTTGGCATAAGATCTTTTTTTCAGGTTGGCAGATTTGGAGGTCATGTCTTAGCTGTCATCTTCCTCAGCTTATCAGCAGCCTTTGAGAAAAGTTGCTACTTCACTCCTGAAACATTTAAAACTTCAGCCTGTATGTAGGGCTAGAGTGAGTATGGATACTCTTGGGTAGTTACTAAGGAAAGTATTTTTCTCCTCAGAAGGATGTCTAAAGGAATTTATAATGATTGTTTGAGTTTTGGAGAGATAGTCAACAAGTACTTACTGTATTTTTCTTATACATCATAGGGTATGCCAGTGTATATTGGTGAGGCAGGCAGGCATTCTCCCTACCTCCATGGACCTTATACCATAATGGGGAATGGACATTAAAATACACACACACACAGATGTGTGAAAGAGAAAGAACAGGTCCAGTCGGGGTACATAACAGAGCTGATGGCCTTGCCGAGGGTAAGGCATTTCAGGTAACACTTGGAAGTTGAATTGAAGTTGGGGAATCCTCTATTGGAGCCCGTGTGTGAAGGACCTGAACAGGGGAAGCCCTTGGTACCTCTGAGAAACTGGACAGCCATTATGGCTGGAGTCCATGAGCAAGGGGAGGAGTATAAGAGAAATACTAGGGGTGCTGGCAGGTGGCATGGTGGTTAAGGTGCTGGATTCTCACATGGCCGACCACAGTTCGAGTCTCAGACCTGATGACTTGCTTTCTCACTTTCTCTTTCTCTCTTCTCTCCGTCTCTCTCTTGCCAAATTAAAAAATAATAATAGGAACCAGCAGTTAGCGTAATGGCTATGTCACTGGGCTCCCACGTAGTCGACCGCGGTTCGCGTCCTGGACCCGGTGGCTTAAAACTCACACCGGGCGCGTGTGCGTGCGTGCCCAAAATCCCGAGAGGAGAATGGAGGAGAAGGGATTGCAGTGTGACCATACCCCCTGGTGGGTGATTTCTCGCTTTCTCTCTCTATGTCTCTGTCTGTCTGGCGAGCGCACGCGCCCTATAGCGAAAATCTCTCAAAAAAAAGAAAAAAAAAGAAAAAATAATAATAACAGGGGCTGACAGGTTGCTTGATGGTTAAGGGCGTTGGACTCCCATGTGGCTGACTACTGTTCAAGTCCCTGATATGATAGCTTACTTTCTCACTTTCTCTCTCTCTCTCTCTCTCGCTCGCTCTGTTCCTCTCTGGTCAAATTAAAATAAATAAATCAAGTTAAAAATAACAATAACAACAACAAATGGAATTAAACAAATAAATTTTTAAAAATACTAGGAAAGGCTGCTATGTTAAGAAGTTTGGATTCTGTACTGTGGGCCCTGGGAAGCAGAGCTGAGTCATGATTTGTGGATTCTTACTTGGAGAATGTATGAGCATCCTGCTCCTCACACATACTTTACCTCCTACCTTCAGAATTCATTGACAATTTTCTCTCAGATTAGATACGGTTATTATGGTCACGAAATAGTGATTTTTGGGGGGCTGGCAGGTGGTGTGGTGGTTGAAATGCTGGACTCCCACATGGCTGACCACGGTTCAAGTCCTGGACCTGGCGGCTTGCTTTCTCATTCTCCCTTTCTCTCTGCCTGTCTCTCTCTGGTCAAAATTGAAGAATAATGATAATAAATATAATTAAAAATAAATCTTTAAAAAAATAGTAACTTTTTTTGAGAAATTTTTGCTATAGGGTGTGTTTGCTTGCCAGAGGGACGAAAAGACAGAAAGTGAGAAATTACCCCCCAGGGGATTATGACCATGCCACATTCCCCCTCCTCCATTCGCCTTTCAGGATTTGGGGCACACATGCATGCATGCATGCAGTCAGCATGAGTTTCAAGCTGGGACCAGGACTCAGGCTACCATCAGCCGCATGATAGTCCAGCACCTTAAGTACTGTGCCACCTGCTGGCCCCACAAAATAGTGATTAAAAAACAACAACAACAACAAAAAATAACAACAGCAATAAAAAAAACTTTCTTTTTTCTTATTTGTTTACTACTGTAAAGAACATTTATTCATTTATATCAAGTGGATTATTTTACTCAGTAATAAAGCATAACCCAATTTCATCATTTATCACAATATACATATTTTTCCAAATTTGCCCAGTGAGAATCCTTTCAAACTTGCTTCTGGGTATTTTTTGTTTTTTAGTTTTTGCTATAGGGTGCATGTGCTTGCTGGAGAGACAGAAATAGGGAAAATTAGAAATCACCCTCTAGGGGGAATGGCTGTGCCACATTCCCTTCCCTTCCATTCACCTGTTGGGATTTTGAGTACACAGGCACATGTGCCCACTGTTTTTTCGTTTTGTTTTTAAAGAATTATTTTATTTAACTTACTTTATTTATTTTAATTTGACCAGAGATGGACAGAGAGAGAGAAAGTAAGAAAGCAAGCCACCAACCAGGTTCTGGGCTTGAACCGTGGTCAGCCATGTGGGAGTCCAGCGCCCTTAACCACCATGCCACCTGCCAGCCCCTGCCCAGTGTTGTTTTTAAAGCTGCCAGGTCCAGGACTTAAACTTTGCAGTCAGCCATGTAAAATCTAACCCTCTTAACTACACCATTTGCTGGCCCACTGCTGGTTTATATATCATTCTTTTTATCATTTGTGAAATACTGAAATTAAGATTAGAGTGAGTCTTTTCCTTCCACTCAACACAATATTAATAAATCTTTACCAAGGGGCTTGCAGGTGGCATGGTTTAAGGTGCTGGACTCTCACATGGCTGACTAGTTCAAGTTCTGGACCTGGTGACTTGCTTTCTCACTTTCCGTTTCTGTCTCTGGTTAAATTTAAAAAAAGATAATAATAAGAAATAAAATTAAATAAATGAATAAATCTTTGAAAAAAAAATGAATTTTTACCAAGCACTAGTTGTATCAGGGAGTAGAAGTAGTACCTAAAAAGGCAGACATTATAAATTGAAACTTTCTGTACAGATTGAAGTTATATATTCTCATGTGTTTTTAAAAATACATTCTTTGCAATAAATGTCAAAGCTAGAATTCACAAAAAAAATCCTAGAATCCTGGAAATAAGGAATCTAAGTTTGACTCTTGTTTTCAAATTGATTGGAATTTTTTTTTTTTGAGAGGTTTTCGCTATAGGGCACGTGCGCTCGCCAGACAGACAGAGAGAGACATAGAGACAGAAAGTGAGAAATCACCCCCCAGGGGGGATGGTCACGCCGCAATCCCTTCTCCTCCATTCTCCTCTCAGGATCTTGGGCACGCCTGCACACGCGCCTGGCGTGAGTTTTAAGCCACCGGGTCCGGGATGCAAACCGTGGTCGACTATGTGGGAGTCCAGCGACATAGCCATTAGACTAACTGCTGGTTCCCTTGATTGGAATATTTTTGAGTACAATCAAAACACCTTAGAAACATGATAGTACTGTTGGTTTCAGTAAATTTGAGAAGCTGAGAGTTTAAGAGGGTAGTGCTTTTTGTTGAGGACAGCAGATAAAGCTTGGCCAATTTCAGTAATGCTGTGATGCTGTGGCACAATAGTGTACACAGAAATGGAAACATTTGTATTCATGGTCTCCTAAACAACAGATTAAAAACTCAGAAGTATATTATAAACACTGTTTCTGCTTTGTAAATAAAGCTTTTTTTAGAGAGAGAGATTTTTTGCTATAGGGCGTGTGTGTGTCAGAGAGATAGAGAGGGACAGAGAGACAGAAAGCAAGGAATCACCTTCCGAGGGATGGCCACACCGCAATATCTTCTCCTCTGTTCTCCTTTCAGGGTTTTGGGCATGTGAATACACAGGCCTGGTGTGAGTTTTAAGCTACTGGGTCCAGGATTCAAACCATGGTCTACTGTGTGGGAGGCCAGCGATATAATTGTTAAATCATCTGCTGGTCCCATTTTATAAGAAAATTTTAGCATGGAATTTTCTCCTATTTTGTTATCTCCCAAAAAGACACAAAGTATATTCATGGTCATTTTTTTTAAAGAGAAGCCATTGCACAAAATGTATAGTTCATGCACAGTAAAATGCTTATCACACACTGGAGTTTAATTGCACATAATTAGTATGTTAGTGCAGCGACATCAGTAGGCAGAACCCTCTTAACAAAATGACAGGTTTTTGAGGTGACAGTTGCCAGAATCATGCCCAGAAAGCTAATGCTCCTTTCGTAGTTTTTATCATTTTCCATTGTAGCAGCAATTGTAAAGTCTAGTGGTTTTTGCTTAATACTTTTACAGATAACACAATGAGGAGGCCTTTAATATGCCACCATATTTTTTTTTTTTTGAGAGGTGTGTTTTTCTTTTTTTGCCATAGGGCGCGTGCACTCGCCAGACAGACAGACAGAGACAGAGAGACAGAAAGCGAGAAATCACCCCCCAGGGGGGATGGCCACGCTGCAATCTCTTCTCCTCCATTCTCCTCTCGGGATCTTGGGCACGCACTCACACGCGTCCGGCGTGAGTTTTAAGCCACCAGGTCCGGGACACGAACTGCGGTTGACTACGTGGGAGTCCAGCGACATAGCCATTACGCTAACTGCTGGTCCCAATATGCCACCATCTTAAGCAGACATGTGCCTATAACGTCCTCAGGCCATCTGTATGATACACTTTAGGAACACATTCAGAAGCACCAATTTGATTTGTGCATGCTTCCTTGCATCAACCTGTAATGGAGTAATTTTAAGCCAAATGGGGTTGTTTGATGTAATTGTAGTAATACCTGCCAGTGCATCTGAACTCATGTATCAGTTAGAATCAGGATTGAATACACCATTCAACTTTTCATTGTAATTTGAATAAGCAGCAAAGTATGTTGCTCTGAAAAGGGCCCATCCTTTGTAAGTTGGACCTAGTCCTCCAAAGAAGGAATAAGACTTCTTCCAAGATCACCTTTAAGCAATAGAAAAGTCCTGGAGAGGCAACTTAGTTGACAAAGGCAAAAAATAGCCATAATGTGTAGCTAAACTTCAGATATAGAAAACATCACAGAGAAAGATGGCAGCCATGCTATTACAACTTCCAGTGGACCTGTGAGAAAAGCTCATGCCACCACATCCCCTGGCAGATAGGTGTGCCAGCATATACATCTGGTTCATTTCTCCTACATGCCCTCCAGAATCTGGCAGGCCATCGACCTGGCCATACACCCTTCCATTAACTTTGTTTTTCTTTTTCTCAAAAAGAATTATTTATTTAACTTTGTTTATTATTATTATTATTATTTAAAGAATTACTTTATTTAACTTTATTTTAATTTGACCAGACAGGGACAGAGTGAGAGTGAGAGAGAGAGAGAGAAAGTGAGGAAGCAAGCTGCCAGGTCCAAGATTCAAACCATGGTTGGCCATGTGGGAGTCCAGCACCCTTACCACCATGTCTCCTTCCTATCCCCTTCATTACCCTTTTTTTTTTTTTTTGAGAGTTTTTTTTCCTGCTACAGGGCGTGTGTGTGCACCAGAAAGACAGAGAAAGACAGACAGGCAGAAAGCAAGTAATCACCCTCCAAGGGGATGGCCACGCCACAATCCCTTCTCCTCCATTCTCCTCTCGGGATCTTGGGCACACACATACACACGCCTGGAGTGAGTTTAAGCCACCAAGTCCAAGACTTGAACCACCGTTGACTACATGGGAGTCCAGTGACATCACCATTACATCAACTGCTGGTCCCTTTCCATTACTTTTTAAAAAGAGTTACTTATTTAGTTTTACTTATCATTATTATTTTATTTTTAATTTGCTACAGGGAACATGTGTATTCACATGTGAGAGAGAGAGAGAAAGTGAGAAAGCAAGCTGCCAGGTCTAGACTTGAACTGTGGTCAGCCATGTGGAGATCTAGCACCTCAACCACCACTCCACCTACTGGCCCTCCTATCACTTTTATTTTTACTTTTTATAATTGTGAAAGGCTCACAATATAAGATTTACCATCTTAATCTCTTTACATGTACAACTCAGTATTAGGTGCATTTACATTGTTGTTCCACTGTTATCATTTGTCTCCAGAACTCTGTTCATATTACAAAATTTCATCACTTAAAAAAAAAAAAACTACTCTATTGAGATAGCTTATATTTAATAAAATGCACACATTTTCACTGCTGTATTAGTGCATGTCAACAGATTTGTATACCTGCATAATAAGCACCACAGTCAAGACAACACTTCCATCATTCTGAAAAGTCTGTGTTCTTTCCCACACACTGCCCCACACCTTCAGTCCCAGACAACCAATGACTTATTTTCTTAGCACTCTAGATTATAATTATCTTTTCTAAATCTCATAGAAACAGTCATTTTAAAAATAAATTGTTCAGAGTTGATTGTGATCAGCACTAACATTTTATTTATTTTTTCTTTTTTTTTGAGAGGTTTTTGCTATAGGGCACGTGTGCTCACCAGACAGACAGAGAGAGACAGAGAGATAGAAAGTGAGAAATCATCCCCCAGGGGGGATGGCCACGCCGCAGTCCCTTCTCCTCCATTCTCCTCTCGGGACCTTGGGCACACATGCACACGCACCCAGCGTGAGTTTAAGCCACTGGGTCCGGGACTCGAACTGTGGTTGACTACATGGGAGTCCAGCAACATAGCCATTACGCTAACTACTGGTCCCAGCACTAACATTTTAGAACTATTCTTAGAACCTGTCTCTCTGATGCTTTCCCTGTTCTTATTTATATATTTCCCCTTTCTCTGTTCCACTTGCCCACTTTCTTATTGTTTAACCAGATTCTGGAGCTTAAAGAAAGGTATTTAGAGTTTAAACCAATTTTTCTACAGTTCTTTTTTGGGGAAAGGATAAAACAAACACATACTTGATCTTTTTGTCCTTTTTCAGAATTGGAGCCCAAAGATGACACCCAAGTATTACCTCCAAAGCAGCATGTTTGTGAAGTTAAATCACCCCAGTGGGAGATAATAGAAAGCCTTGCAAGTTATGGTCTTGAATGCTCAAGTTTTCAAGATGATTGTGATTGTAGAAGCCAGTTTAACAGACAACTGGGAAATTCAAATAGACATTTCAGTCAGATGATAATCAGTCATGAAGAAATGCCCACTTTTCACCAGCAAGCATCCCTTACCTTTTACCAGAAAATTCACAATGGAGATAAACCCTGTGAATATAGTAAATGTAGAAAAGACTTCTGGCAGGAGGAATTCCTTATTAATCATCAAGGACTTAATGAGAAACCCTATAAGTGTAAGGAATGTGGGAAGGCCTTTAAATATGGCTCACGACTAATTCAGCATGAGAATATTCATTCTGGTAAGAAACCGTATGAATGTAAGGAATGTGGTAAGGCCTTTAATTCTGGTTCAAATTTCATCCAGCATCAGAGAGTTCATACTGGTGAGAAACCTTATGAATGTAAGGATTGTGCAAAGGCTTTTAGTCGAAGCTCACAGTTGATTGAACATCAGCGAATTCATACTGGTGAGAAACCCTATCAGTGTAAAGAATGTGGCAAGGCCTTCAACCGGATCTCACATCTTAAAGTACATCATAGAATCCACACTGGTGAAAAGCCCTATGCATGTAAAGAATGTGGGACGACCTTTAGTCATCGGTCTCAGTTGATTCAACATCACACTGTTCATACTGGCAAGAAACTGTATGAATGCAAGGAATGTGGGAAGACCTTTAATCAAGGCTCAACTCTTATTCGACATCAGAGAATTCATACTGGTGAGAAACCTTATGAATGTAAGGTGTGTGGAAAGGCCTTTAGGGTAAGCTCACAACTTAAGCAACATCAGAGAATTCACACTGGAGAGAAACCCTACCAATGTAAAGTTTGTGGTAGGGCCTTCAAACGGGTCTCACATCTTACTGTACATTACAGAATCCATACGGGTGAGAAACCGTATGAATGTAAGGAATGTGGGAAGGCATTTAGTCATGGCTCACAACTTATTCAACACCAGGTAATTCATACTGAAGAACAGTCCTGTGAATATGAAGAATGTGAGAGGACCTTAAGTCATGACTCAGCTACTGTTCAACATCAGAGAATGCATAATACAGGGACACATGTGAATACAAGAAATGTGGAAAAGCCTTCTATTAGCCCTTATCCCTTATTAATTATCAGAGAATTTATGTTGGCAAGCAACCATTTGAATGAAAGTAACGGTGAAAGCCCACTAGCTTAGACAAATCACAACCTCTGTGTCTTAGAGAAAGACTTGAAGAAAGGAATGTAATACATGAGAATGCCTCCATTCAGAGTTATATTAAAGTCATAAACTTCATATAAAAAAAAAACTATGTGGATGTAAATTGTTTAGACTGTGATTGTCCAAGAAGCAGAGAAAGGTTGGAAATAAATTTGTCTCTAAAACATTCCAGAACCACATTTTCTGACCATGGTGTGATAATTTTAACAGTAGTCGAAAAGTTTTAGTTTTCTTTGGGGAAGATACAATAGCCAAATTATTTTTGGCTTAACAAGGAAATAAATCATGAAATTGTTCTGAATAGTAATGAAAAGAAAATTTTTATGTGCTACAAGATGGTAGCCAAAGATACCTCCAGAAGAATTTTTAGTCTTTAAAAGCATGCATGTATACAAAAACCAAAAAGACTATTCACATACAATAACTGGACTATTCAAGACTACCAAACATCCAAGCAATTACAAAATTAATAGAAAATAAAAATAAACTGAAGTAAAAAGTGGTCATAATAATCTGTTTTTATTTCTTCCTAATTCAGGAGTAATTTAAATTTAGGAGAGTGTTTCTTAATTTCCATATTGTTGTTCTTGATGATTTTTAACAACTTCAGTCACAGACAGAAGTTGATTACCTACTCAGCAGGCATACCAAACTCCTCTTTTTTTTTCTTTCTTACTTTATTTTTAAAATTTATTTTTATTCATATTTAATCACATCTTTACAGTGTACAACCTTTCTTTTTCCAGCACAAATACCATGCATGTCAGTCAAGAAAAAGATACTACTATATCCATTATCAGCAAACAGCTTCTCATTTTCTGTCAATCAAACATACTTTTCTTCTTCTTTTTTCTTCTCCCTTTCACTCCCTCCCTTCCCTACTAAACGTTTTTTTTTTTTTTCACATTTTATTGATTCATAAAAGATCTTGAACTAAAAATATGGACAAGTCTAAAATCTAGTGACAGATGCACTGTAATTTTCTTCTGGAACATTTTTTTTCTCTCTCCATTCCGTCTTTTACTAAAGAGAGGTATAAACTAATTTATCTGAAAAAAAAATTAGGTTAACCTCAGTTTGGTCTGTTATTTGCACAAAGCCCCATAAGAATTCAATTTCTGGGACCAGCAATTAGTGTAATGGCTATGTCGCTGGACTCCCATGTAATTGACCACAGTTTGCGTCCCGGACCCGGTGGCTTAAACTCACACCGGGCATGTGTGCATGCGTGCCCAAGATCCCGAGGGGAGAATGGAGGAGAAGGGATTGCTGTGTGGCCATCCCCCCCGGGGGTGATTTCTTGCTTTCTGTCTCTCTGTCTCTCTCTGGCGAGCACATGCGCCCTATAGCAAAAACCTCTCCAAAAAAAAAAAAATTTCTGATGCAAGGCAACAGTTACTATTGTAGTTTTGAAATTATGCAAATAACCATTCTGCCACAAAATAAGAATGCTTACAAATATTTTCCAGTTGCAAAGGGTTCAGAAAGTGAAAAAAGTTCATGTTTCCGTTATAAAAAAATTGCTGAACAACTCACAAGAGAACCAAAATCCTTAAATCTGGAAGACAAAGCATAAAAGAAAGTCAATAATATTTCAGATAAAAGTCATAGAATTCTATTTCACCAAATCAGTCTCATGTAATCTCTCTTCTGTTGAATTTTCAGTGTTCCTGTGGTCTGATCTTTCCATTTATTTATTTTTCTTTTTTATTTAAATTTTAATTTATTTTTACATTTTTCCACAAACATTTACTTTACATATCAAAAAATTTAACTCATACTCCATAGTTCTTGAAAGTTAATAAACAACTTTCAAATTTTTTTTTTGAGAGTTTTTTGCTATAGGGCATGTGTGTTTGCCAGAAAGACAGACAGAGATAGAAAGTGAGAAATCACCCCTAGGGGATGGCCATGCTGCAGTCCTTTCTCCATTCTCCTCTCAGGATCTTGGGCATGAACACACACGCGCCCAGTGTAAGTTTAAGCCACTGGGTCCAGGACTCAAACCATGGTTGACTACATGGGAGTCCAGCAACATAGCCATTACACCAACTGCTGGTCCCTAAAATTCCCATTTCTATTAAAGAAACTCTTAACTTACTGAAAGCAGTATTAAAACAAACATCTCTTTGTTTTTCCATTATCCTTCAGAATGAGTATCCTCACTGTAAGAAAATGGGAAAATTTATAAACAAAAATCTTGACAATAGCAATTTTCAAACTGGTACTATAAAAGCACATTTGATAGATATCAGAGAAATGAAGGAATTTCAGCCAATTCATTATCACATATGAAGAAAAGTCAACTTTGAGACAGCAAGCATTTTATAACCTAAAAGTTCCTCCTAGAACTGTATATGCAATGAATGATGTAGAAAAAAGTTTTTGTCAGAAGAAATACCTTTCACCATTGGAAAATTCATACTGGTTATCAGCCTTATGGCTGCAATGTGGAAAGATTTTCCCTGGTTCCCACTATCTTTCTCAATATCAGAGAATTTATATTGGGGGGAAAACTGAGTATGAAGAATGTAGAAATGCCTTTGATACTTTTTCACTATTAACCATCAGATAATTAATGACTGGTGAGAATCCTGTGAATGTAAGCTTTTGGAAAAACTTTTATTCAGTTTTAACAACATAATGTACACCATTGAACTCATGCTATGAGAATCCTATCAATGTACTGAATATGGAAAATCCTTTAGTTATTTTCCCTGAATTAGTTCAGAGAACTCATACTGGGAAAACACCCTATGAATGTAAGGAATGTGGAAAGGCCTTTATAGGTATCACATAGCTTACCGAACATCAGACAGTTCATACTGGTGAGAAATAATATAAATGTAATGAATGTTGAGAAACCTTACAAGTGTAAGGATTATGGGAAGGCCATTAGCCAGGACTCAGCTATTACCAGAGAATTCATACTGGTGAAAAACTATATAAATGTAATGAATGTGGAAAAGCCATTGATTTTAATTCATATCTTAATGTACATCTTAGAAATTATACTGGCAAGAATTCATTAAATGTTCTGAATGTGGAAAAGATTTTAGTCATATATATCACTAATTATTCAGAATTCAAAGAGAATTCATTCTGGTGAAAAGTTTTATGAATGTTAAGAGTATGCAAAAACTTGGGACCAGCAGTTGGTGTAATGGCTATGTTGCTGGACTCCCATGTAGTCGACCACGGTTTGGGTCCCGAACCCAGTGACTTAAAACTCATGCCAGGTGCGTGTGCTTGCATGCCCAAGATCCTGAGAGGAGAATGGAGGAGAAGGGATTGCGGCATGGCCATGCCCCCTGGGGGGTGATTTCTCACTTTCTGTCTCTCTGTCTGTCTCTGCCTGGAGAGCGCATGCACCCTATAGCAAAAACCTCTCCAAAAAATATAAAAAGAGTATGCAAAAACTTTTATAATGATCTCACACCTACACCATCCAAGAATTCACACTAATGAGAAACTCTATAAATGAAATGAGTGTGAAAAAGCCTTCACTGTTCATGTCTTCCTTGACATCAGAGAATCCATACTGCTGAGAAACCTTATGACTATAAGGATTGTGGGAAGACTTTTTGGCAGGGTTCAAAACTTGAACAAAATGAAGTAGTTTGTGCTTGGGGAAAAGCCTCGTGAAGGTAAGGAATATGAGAGAGCTTTTAGTCAGTGTTTACAACATTAGAAAATTCATACCCAGCGTATGGGAAAAATGTAGAAAAGTCTTCAGGCACTGTCATATCCTTCTCAATCTTAAAGAATTCATGCTGGAGGGAAAAAAATGACAGAAAAAGACTCTTCTAGTGTCATCCCTCAAAGAACATCAGATAACATAATTATGTATAACTTTGTCAAGTGTGGGAATTCTTTTTATTTCAACTTGTCACTCCTATTGGAGAATTTATGACTAAAAACTATATTAAAATGTAATGTGTAAAAGTCTTCCATCAGTACCTATTCATTATTATTTTTTTGAACAAGTTTTTGCCATAGGGCACTTGTGCTCTCCAGAGAGACACAGAGAGACAGAAAGATAGAAAGCAAATCTCCCCCGAGGGGGGACGGTCATGCCACAGTCCCTTCTCCTCCATTCTCCTCTCAGGATCTTGAGCATGCACACACACGTGCTCATGAGGACCAACTGTTGGCCCTCATTACTAAGTTTCTTTTAATTTAAAAACATTTTTTGTTTAACTTTATTTTAATTTGACCCAAGAAGGACAGAGTGAGAAAGAGAGAGAAAGGGAAAGTGAGAAAGCAAGCTGCTAAGTCCAGGACTCAACCCATGGGCGGCCATGTGGGAGTCCAGTGCCCTTAACCACCATGCAACCTGCCAGTCCCTATCCATTACTGATTATTGGAGGAGTTATGATGGCAAGTAACCATGAAAGTGGAGAAATTCTAGAAGCCCTTAGCTTAAAATAATCCCAATTTACAAGAATACATAAGAGAAAACAATTCTGTGAATTTATTGCCACATTTCTTTTTATTTCTAAGAGATATATTTGCTGTAGAGTGTATGTGCTCACAGGAGAGACAGATAGAAAGTGAGAAATCACCTCCCAGGGGGGATAGCCACACAGTAATCCATTCTTGGGATTTTGGTCATGCACTCATACACACCAAGCATGAGTTTTAAGCTACCCGGTCCAAGACTAAAACCATGGTCGACTACATGGGGAACTCAGCGATGCAACCATTATGCCATCTACTGGTCCTGCCACATTGCTTTCTAAAAGTTAGAAAATTCCATTTTGAATGTAATGAAAGTAAAAAAAAATCTTTATTCAGAGGGTATCTTTTATTATGAATCAGAAAATGCATTGTGAATTCAATTTCAGGCATGCAAAACAAGAATATTTAACTATCAAAGAACTTGAGAAAGGTGTAGAGAAGTTTGTAATGAATTAAGCAATTCATGCTGGCCATAATTCAGGTGAAAAATAGAATAGAGTAGACATAAGCAATGCAACAATTGTAATTCTATTACTTAATAGGAATTTTTCTGATGGAGACAATGAGAACACTGAAGTGAATGAGCATTCTATAAAGCAGAACTTGCAGGATGTATTTATATCTTTACTCAAAAAATATTGCAACAAAATGCATTTTAATTAAATGTTTAGAAAGATTTATTTATTTTTCATTTATTTATCATTATTCTTCAATTTTGACCAGAGAAAGACAAAGAGAAAGGGAGAGTAAATAAGCAAGCTGCCAGGTCTGGAACTTGAACTATGGTTGGCCATGTGGGAGTCTAATACCTCAACACCATGCCACCTGCTGGCCCCTACTTAATTTTTTTAGAGAGATTTTTACTATAGGGCACGTGCTGGAGAGACAGAGACAGAGACAGAAACAGAAGTGACAAATCATCCCCCTGGGGAATGGCCATGCCACAATCCCTTCTCCACTCTCCTCTAGGGATTTTGGGCACACACAGAGTTGCATCCAGCATGAGTTTTAAGCTACCAGGGCCAGGACTTGAACTGCAGTTGACCATGTGGGAGTCCAGAGATATGACCATTACACCATCTCCTGTTCCCACAAAATTCATTTTTAAACAAGAAAATAAATGATAACTAATACATGAGTCAAAGGGACCCCTTGAGAAGCTAGAAAACCAGCATAAACTCAGTAGTAGAATTAAGGAAAAAAACTGCATTCAAATATAAACAAGTAGGTTTTATCAGTAACCAGTAAGGATAATACACATTTCTTTAAAAAATTACACAAAAGTACTATACAGTATTATTTAAAATGAGGATGTGTAACAATAACCATGAAGGACATAAAATGTGAGGCTGTGCCCTCCATTTTTGTTTCCAATAAACTTCAAATTTTAGATGAAATTGATTCATAAGAAAAATGTTGCCAAAATTACTAAATATTGGGACCAGCAGTTAGCATAATGGCTATGTCACTGGACTCCCATGTAGTCAACTGAAGTTTGAGTCCCGGACCCGGTGAATTAAACTCACTCTGGGCGCATGTGCGTGTGTGCCCAAGATACCGAGAGGAGAATAGAGGAGAAGGAATTGCGGTGTGGCCGTCCCCCCTAGGGGGTGGTTTCTCGCTTTCTGTCTCTCGGTCTCTCTCTCTCTCTTTGACAAGCGCACACTCCCTATAGCAAAAACCTCTAAAAAAATTACTAAATATTATAAAAACATAGCTTTTTGAGTTTATTTAGGTGCTAGTAGGTGCCAAGGTGGTTAAGGGTGCTGGACTCCCACATGGCTAACTGAAGTTCAAGTCCTGAACTTGGCAGCTTGCCTTCTTACTTTCTTTCTCTCTCCCACCCCTTTGGTCAAATTAAAATAAATAGATTAATTAATTTAATAATTATTTTTAGAAAAAATAATTTAAAAATATTTTATGAGAGAGAAAAGCACCTTCAATAGTATTATACCACAATCCTCTTCCATTCAAGGCTTTTTAGTCAGGCAGGACCATGGGTGCACACCTGGCATTCTCAGGTCAAGGTAGAATCCAAACTCCTCACCTTCTATACCAGGGATCCCCAACCCTGGGGCCACAAACCGGTGGCTCTTGGCTTCTTTGGAACTGGGCCACACAGCAGGGAGGTAAGTGGTGGGCAAGAAAGTAGAACTTCACCTGTTTTAGAGCCATTCCCCATCACTACATACTGTCTGAGCTCTGCCTACTGTCAAAGCAGGAGCAGCATTAGATTCTCATAGGAGCGCAAATCCTGTCATGACCTGTGTGTGTGAGGGATCTAAGTTGTATGCTCCTTAGGAGAATCTAACGCCTGATGGTCTGAGTTGTAGCTGAGGCAGTGATGCTAGCGCTGGAAGTGGCTGCAAACTCATAAAAATCCTATGAGCGAATGGCGAGTGATAATTAAGGTGCATCTGGTGGCAGGCTTTACAGGTAGTTAATGTACTTCAGTTGTACAGCTGCATCTGGTGGCAGACTAAAGTCGGATTCTGACTTAAGACTGTGTGTGGCCCTCCCACTATTGTATTTACCACTTCTGTCTGTGTCGCCTTCCTGCACTGGGCACTTGTCTCAGTTTTGGTAAGCCCACATGCTACCCCTAGCCAAAATGAGTAAAAAAACAAACATCACTGGAGAGCTTTCTTGAAAAGAGAAAAAGACTCAATGATGAGACAGCAGAAGGCTCTAAACCTGCCAATGAAAAGAAAGCTGCATTTAAAAGAAAATACCAAGAGTCCTACTTAAATTAGGAAGTCATTGCAACAGGTGAGTCACATTCTCCAAACCCACTTTATGTAATATGTGGCAACTGGCTACTCAGTGAAGTCATGAAACCTTTAAAACTGCTTCACCGGGGCTGGCAGGTGGCATGGTGGTTAAGAGTGCTGGACTTTCACATGGTTGACCACGATTCAAGTTCCAGACCTGACAGCTTTCTCCCTCTCCTTTTCTGTTCAAATTAAAATAAATAAACAAAGTTAAATAAAATAATTCTTAAAATAAAAGGACAAGCCTTTGGAGTTCTTCAAAAGAAAAAAAAATGTGAACACAACAGAAGCAATTGTCGAAGGCCACCACTTCATCAAATGTGTCTGTACTGAACACCATTCTAGTGACCTACCACATTGTTAAAGATAAGTAACCCTTTACTACTGGTGAAGAGTTGATCCTGCCTGTGGCAAAGGACATTTGTCATGAACTTTTAGGAGAGGCTGAAGTTCAGAAGATGGCATTTGTCATCTTTTGGCTAGTACTATCACTAGACAAACATGAAATAACACAGGATATTGAGGCACAATTGTTAGGATTAATGTGTCACTGTGACGTGCAGCCTAAATTGAGCATACCGATGTTGACGAGAAGGCAACAATATTGTTTATGTGCAATGTGTTTTCAGGAGGATGTGTATGAGGACATGTTATCTGCACTTGTGTTGCCAATGAACACCCCAGGGCAGAACAACTCAAGTCTTCGAATGATTACGTATCAGGAAAATGGAATTGGTCATTTCGTGTTGGTAAATGCACAGATGGAGGGCAAAACTTTCTAACTCATGTGACATACTCAACTTGCTCAATGAACTCAAACTACCACTTCAGGGGAGAACAAGAACTGTGTTCAAGTAAGCAGATAAAGTGGCTGTATGCAAACTCAAATTGGAATTATGGGGTGATGAGTGATCATTGACATTTTTGACGTATTTTAAACATTAGCAGAAGTTTTTGAGAGACTGAGCTAGGGCGTTTTTTTCCTCCCAGCTGGTGCACGATCTCAGTTTTCAGAACAGTTTGAACATTACTGCTCAGCCATAAAAGGCCCCAAACTGGGAAAGAGTGGCTCTCAACACATTTGTGAGTAAGCCAGGTGAATCTATTTTGTCCATGCTGTAGTAGCACTGACTACCGGACATCATAAATGATGGTGACCTTAAAGGTTTGCGACAACTTCAAATCTCCATACATCTGGATTAAAATCAAAGTAGAAGATCCTCAGATTGCCTCAAAGACACTGAAAACCTGCTTCCATGTCCAGCATCATGTATTTGTAAATCAGGGTGTTCTGCAATGACAGCAACCTACCTGAGATTACAGAGAAGACCAGACATCAGCAAGGCACTGTGAGCACTACCGTCTCCCACCACCCCGAGATGAGACCATCTTGTTGCAGGAAAACAAGCTCAGGACTCCTTCTCGTTCCGCATTATGGTGAGTTGTATAATTATCTCGTCACATATCACAATGTGATGATATTAGGAATAAAGTGCACAATAAAGGCAGTGTGCTTGAATCATCCTGAAATCATTCCCAGCCAACCCCCCAGTCTACAGAAAGATTGTCTTCCATGAAACTGGTCCTTGGTGACAAAAAGGCTGGGGACAACTGCCTTAGTGAAACTCACTGGGGGTGGGGCCAAAAACCACAATGCAAATGTGCAAATGATTTGTTAGTGAGCGAAAGGTCACTTGAAGACAACAAGGCTCAGCCTTGCACATGCTCCAAGTTACGTAAGGTCCCTCGTGCTGCTCTTCTTGAGTAGCAGGCTCTTCCCAACAGTTTGGGCCATTTCCTATGGCTGGTACCAGGGAGCCTCTAAACCTTCCACTCCCCTGCTCATGTCTCACTAGCTAACCGACCAAAGTTAGAACTTTGCAACACAAAGGAATGTCACCAGGACAAGAGAGAATTTAAAATCAAGCATGTAGAGTTTTTCTCTCAAATTTGTATTAAATGCATGCTAAAGGGCCTTTAAAAAACTTAATTCAGGCCAGTCAGTGGTGTGGTGGTTGGGGTGGCTGGATCCCACATGGCTGACTGCACATTTCGAGTCCTGAACCAGTGACTTGAGGAACACACTGGGCATGTGTGCATGCTCAAAATCATGAGAGGAGAATGGATGTCCTGGCCATCCCCCAGGGCGGGGTGTGTGTATGTGTGTGTGTGTGTGTGTGTGTGTGTGTGTGTGTGATTTCTCACTTTCCTTCTCTCTTTCTGGCAAGCATATGCACCCTGTGGAAAATTAAAACAAAACAAAACAAAACAAAAATACCCTTACATGCACTAGTTTACAGAAGAATAAGAAATCATTTACTTACAAACCAAGCCAACGTGAAGAATATTACCAGGACCTGAGACTCCCAAGTGTCCTTAAAATGCCATTTTTCTTTCTTATTTTGCTTTATTTTGTTTTTAGGTTTTTGCCATAGGGTATATGTGTTAACTGGAGAGAGACAGAGAGATAGAAGGAAAGTGAGAAATCACGCCACGGGGGATGGCCATCCCACAATCTCTTCTCTTCCATTCTCCTCTCAAGATTTTGGGCATGCACACACGTGCCTGGTGTGATTTTCAAGTCGCCAGGTCCGAGACTTGAACCATGGTCAACCATGTAGGAGTCCAGAGCCTTAACCCAAACCTGCTGGTATGTCATTTTCTTTAAAAAAAAAAAATCATTTTGTGGGAACAGCAGTTAGCGTAATGGCTATGTCGCTGGACTCCCACGTAGTCGACCGCGGTTCGCGTCCCGGACCCAGTGGCTTAGACTCACACCGGGCGCGTGTGCGTGCGTGCCCAAGATCCCGAGAGGAGAATGGAGGAGGAGGGATTGCGGCGTGGTTATCCCCCCTGGGGGGTGATTTCTCGCTTTCTATCTCTCTGTCTGTCTGGCGAGCGCACGTGTCCTATAGCAAAAACCTCTCAAAAAAAAATCATTTTGTGTCCAATAGCACACATGTGTGCAAGGGAGAGAGAAGTACCCACACGGGGTCTCACCATATTTTTTCCCAGCCCTACAGCTCCTCCATATCTTGGCACCAGCATGCACACCTTTTTTTTTTTTTTTTCAGGCTAACCAAGGACCTGAACCCACAATCGACCATCACATCCAACCTTGCAGGACACTTGCATTACTATTTCACCACAGCAACGGGCCTACCATTTCTTTTTTATTCCCAGTAACTTACAGTGGTTTCACTTAGGACTTTTCTTTTTCTCTCTTTTCTTTTTCTTTTTTGTTTTTTGAGAGGTTTTTGCTATGGGGGGCAGGGGGGCATGTGCTCGCCAGAAAGACAGAGAGAGACAGAGAGACAGAAAGCAAAAGATCCCCCCCCAGGGGGGATGGCCACACTACAGTCCCTTCTCCTCCAGTCTCCTCTTAGGATCTTGGGCACGCACACAAGCACACATGCCTGGCGTGAGTTTAAGCCACTGGGTCTGGGACTCAAACCGTGGTCGACTACATGGGAGTCCAGCGATGTAGCCATTATGCCATCTGCTGGTCCCTCTTTTTTTTTTTTTTTTTTTAGATTGGTATTGTGTGTGTACTTGCAGAAAGACAGAGAGACAGAAAGCAAGAAACGATCCTCCAGGGTGGATGGCCACGCTGCAATCCCTTTTTCTCCATTCTCCTCTTGGGATTTTGGACACACACTCATGTGCCTGGCTTGAGTTTCAAGCTGCTGGGTGCTGGGTCCAGGACTTGAACTGTGGTTGGTTATGTGGGAGTCCAGCAACATAGCCATTACACCATCTACTGGTCTCATGACTTTTCAACTTTATGATGGTGTGAAAACAATACACATTCAGTAGAAACTGCACGTCAAATTTTATCTTTTCCTGGGCTACGGCTAGTGATTTAAAGCGTTACACTCCCTCAGAATGCTGGATGGTGGCATCAAATCATTCCACTTGCAGCATGTACTCGTTAAATCTGCCAGGCAGTCAACAGCGTATTGTAAGGCACGCTTTGTGCTATGTGATTTTGCCTGAAGGCAGGCTAAAGTAAGTGTACTGAGCACGTTTAAGGTAAGCTAAGCTAGCCTATAATGTTCTGTAGTTAGGTGTGGTGAATACATTTTCAACTTCCTATTTTTTTGAAGAATTAATTTTAGAACCGGGGCTGCACAGCTGGAGGTGAGTGCAGAACAGGGAATGAAGCGTCGTCTGTAGTTACAGCTGCTCCCCATTACTCACGCCCGCCTGACGTTGGCTGGTCAGATCCGCATGGGCCTTAGTCTCACAAGAACTGCAGCCACATTGAAGCCGTGGGTTACGAGCTCGTAAGCCATCCTCCCCGGCCCCGCTCCCTGTCCTTGGAAAACTTGTCCTCCACGAAGGCGGTCCTTGGTGCAGAAAAGGTCGTGGCCCACTGCCTCAGAGGCTTTCTTGGAGGGAGAGGCGGGTAAAATCTCCCCGAGGTCCGGGCGCGTGCGCAGGCCGCAGGACTGCTGCCCTGTGATGCCGAAGGCCACGGGAGGGCCCGGCTGCCTCCAGGTCCACACAGCCACCTGCGATCCTGGCTGACTGGGCAGGGGAGGGCCATGGCGTGCAAACCCTGTCGAGGGGCTCTCTCTCTCCCCGTCTCTTATTTGCAAGAGGGTGCATGAACTCGCTGGAGAGAGACAGAGACAGAGAGAAGTAAGAAGCAGCTCTGTGCACCTGGCCACTCCCATCCCTCGTCCAGGTCTCTTTCCAGGATCTGGGGCACGCGGTGCACGTTTCACAGGTCATGGGATCCAGGACTCCAGCCGCGCAGCCACGTGGGGCCCAGCCGCTCTAACCTCCACCCACCAGCCGGCCCTGTGCCCTCTCTCTCTCTTTCTCTCTCAAAATAAATAAAAAACTTGAGAGAAAAAAATGTCCCCTAAAAGCTAGCTGCCACCGGCATGAAACAGAAGCCGCTGCGAGCCGCGGCTCCACCACCTAGCACGCTGTTTTCGTTGGGTCAGCAGAGCCTGCCTGGTCCCATGCTGGCTAGCCTCGAAGTCTGAGTTGATCTGCCCGAGAATGGCGCTGTCGGGCGGTACACCGACTTCCGGCCGCAGCGGAGACAGCTCCCCTCCGAGGGCGCGCTCGGTCAGCCTAACGGCAGGCCCCGGTTTCCGAACGCTTGTGTACTTGGCACGTCGCTCCGGCAGGGGGCGCTGCTATACCGCGACACTGCCTCAAGAACGCCAGGCACCGCTGTGTTCTTTCAATCGGGGATTTTCTATTGTCTGGGAGCGGACGGGACCGCCTCTTCTTCCAGCAATTCCTGATTGGGACGGGTTTCTTTGATCTTTTGTGGACCTTCTCCCAGGTCAGACACATAACAAGTCAGTTTCATTGGACTTTGAATCACACTCACTTTAGCTTTCCCTCTCCATTGCAAACATGGTTTAAACCTACCGGTTGAATTCGGACTTTTTCTTTCTCTCTCTCTCTTTCTCTCTCTCTCTCTTTCTTCCTTCCCTCCTTCCCTCCCTCCTTCCTTCCTTCCTTCCTTCCTTCCTTCCTTCCTTCCTTCCTTCCTTCCTTCTTCTCTTTCTCCTTCTCCTCCTTTTTCTTTTTTTCTATCAAAATACAGACCCAAGGAGTCATGCATGGTCGAGGGCTGCAACTGGCAGGAACTTGCGCTGTCCTATCATCTGGCTGGCAGCTTGGAAAGTGCGAGGATGAGGGTCTGTATGGTGTGACCCAAATGAGGTTGTTTTTTGTTTGTTTGTTTTTTTGAGAGGTTTTTGCTATAGGGTGCGTGCGCTCGCCAGACAGACAGAGAGAAAGACAGAGACAGAAAGCGAGAAATCACCTCCCCCCCAGGGGGGATGGCCATGCCGCAATCCCCTCTCCTCCATTCTCCTCTCGGGATCCTGGGCACGCATGCACACACGCCCGGCGTGAGTTTTAAGCCAGCGGGTCCCGGACGCGCACCGTGGTCGACTACGTGGGAGTCCAGCGACATAGCCATTACGCTAACTGCTGGTTCCACCCAAATGAGGTTTTTAATCTATCCATCCTTTACCTACCTAGTTATTCTCTATCTATAGCTACCTCTGGTGTCTACCACCCACCATGTAAATACCATCTACCTACTACCTCTTTATCTACCATCTAATGTCTAGCATCTACATACCTGCTTATCATTGATCCCTGTAACGTGTCATCTTTCATATATCATATATTATCTACCTCTCCACCTCATAGTTATCTAACAGCTAGCTACCCTCTACCTAGCATCTCTCTCTAACATCTATATACCTATCTGCCAGCACTCCCAAAACCCAGCACTGACTGCTGCCCTGGGTCCACACAGGGTGGTGCAGTGGGCACCTGTGTCCAACAAAGCTGTAGAAGTCTTAGTCTCTTGCCTGTTCAAGACTCCCTAGCACACTGGACATTTTCCTTACAGCAGGCGAGGTGGGGCTGGGATGCTCACAATAGTGTCCCCGCTAGTCAGTCAGGTTTTGCGTTTACTTAGAAAGGCTCAACAGGGAACCAGCAGTTAGTGTAATGGCTATGTCGCTGGACTCCCACATAGTCGACCGCAGTTCGCGTCCTGGACCCAGTGGCTTAAAACTCACGCTGGGCGCGTGTGCGTGCGTGCCCAAGATCCCGAGAAGAGAATGGAGGAGAAGGGATTGCGGCGTGACCATCCCCCCTGGGGGGTGATTCATCACTGTCTGGCAAGCGCACACGCCCTATAGCAAAAACCTCTCAAAAAGAAAGAAAGAAAGAAAGAGAAAGAAAGGAAGAAAGGCTCAACAAACATTCTGTTAGTGATTTTGGTCCACTGGAAACTTTCCAACTTCATAGCTGGCACCATTTCCCTCAGACTTAGCCTTGGGGACCTTTGGCATTGCCTTTCACTGGAGTTTGCTCCTGAAACAGCTTCAGAATAGAAAGGTGATAGCTTTCTTTTTTTTTCCTCCTATAGGGCACATGCACTTGTTGAAAAGAGACAGAGAGACAGAGGAAGGGAAAGTAAGAAACTCCTCCCAAAGGGGAATGGCCACATGGCAATCCTTTCTCTTCCAGTCTCCTCTCTGGATTTAGGTCATGCACACACAAGTGCCCAGCATGTTTTTTAAGGGACTCCAACTGCGCTTGTCAGCCATGTGGAATCTAGCCACCTTAACCAACATGCTACCTGTCTAGCCTTCTTTTTGTCATTTGTAACAAGTTCTTAGAAAGGTTTTTTTAAACGTTTACCACAGTTGAGTTTATGTTAGTAAGATAATTTTGGCAAAGTCCCTACAAAACCACAGAATAAGGAGCTTATTGAACACAAACAACAATGTTGGATTGGAACTCACTGCCCCACCCCTCACTTCCAAAGAGAGAAGAGCTGAAAGTTAACTTCATCGGCAAGATAATCAAGCATGCCTACGTAATGAAACCACCATAAAAATGTTTCAGAGCGGAAAGGTGACAGCTTTTTGTCTTTTTTCTTTTTTCCCTATAGGGAGCATGCACTTGTCCTAGGGATTTCAGAAAGGTGAACAAGAACACCTTTAAATGCCCACGTGGTGGCCCACTGCAGCTTCATGGGCAGAAGCTCCTGTGCTTGGGACTCTTCTAAACCTCACCCTGTATATCCTTTAAACATCCTTTGTAATAAACCAATAAATATAAGGAATTGTTTTCCTTGAGTTCTGTGAGCTGCTCTGCAAATTTATTGAACCCAAGAAAGGGGTCCTGGGAGCCCCAATTTACAGCTAGTCAGAAGCACGGGTAAAACCATCTGAGTCTTGGGATTGACAAAAACTGGAGAAAATCTTGTGGGACTGGGCTTTAAACCTAGCGAATCTGACATTATTTCCAGACGTATCAGGATTGAACTAGGGTTAGCCAGTGTCTGATGCAGAAAGGCTTAAGATGTCAAAACATCAACTACAGAAAAATTAAAATATATACAATGCACCCTTCCCTGCCTTAGGTTTATTGTGTGATTTTCCTCATTCCTATGGTCTGGATCTCGTAGGTCTCCCTCGCGCGAACTACGCTTAGGTATTAATTCTAGTTTCTGTGGTCCCCTAAGGCACGGCCATGCCCATTTTGGTAAGAGGCAGAACGGGCGCTGTCCTTACAGTCTGATTCGGAAGACGTCTTCCACTGGGGGGCCTCGAACCCAGTAACGACGGACCCATTGGGCAGGGGAGCGAGTCCTCTCTGGAGTCGCGGAGACCGATCCACCGTCCGGGCTCCGAGTCGCTGTTCTCAGTGCGGCACACTCAGCACAAGGAAAGTCGGCTTCCACGGACAGGCGCAGAGGGCCCGCTCCGAGGGACCCTGCGGGCACTGCCTGGGACAGGTCCCAAAGCAGCCTCCTCAAGCACCGCCCGGGCTCGGCTCGTAACTAGGGACGCTCTGGTCTCCAGGTGAGAGGAGGGAGAGTACGACTGCGCGCCTGCGCACATTTCAGGTCCGCTCGCTCGGGCCCGGACACCGGGGCCACGCCCTGATTACGTACCCACGCACATGCGCAAGCAGGCAACGCGGCCTAGGGGCACGCCCCTTCCCCTACGCCACGCCCCGTCCCCGCCCTCGCGTCGGGCTCCCGGAGAGGCGGCGCCTGCGCACTGGAGCCCCGGCGTCGACTCCGGAGGCCTTCGGGTGAGAAGGCTGGATGCGGGCG
Source organism: Tupaia belangeri chinensis (assembly GCF_000334495.1). NCBI lineage: Eukaryota > Metazoa > Chordata > Mammalia > Scandentia > Tupaiidae > Tupaia > Tupaia belangeri. Next base: position 2,046,936 of record NW_006204194.1, on the reverse strand, counting down.
GGGCGGGTGTCCCTGGCGGTCCCGGAGTCCGAGTCCTACGGCTGGGCCAGGCGCGAGCCCGGCG
>NW_006204194.1:2037618-2046348 GCF_000334495.1 Tupaia belangeri chinensis | reverse complement strand
GCGCACTTGGAGAGCACAGACCTGTGCGTCCCTGCGTCGAGACGAGTGTGTGACAAGTCGGTGTCCCTGAAGACACCGACGCGGCGTCGCGGGCGCGGGCTGATCGGGCCGCGCTCGCAGGGACACCCGGCTTCCGGTCCCACGCTCAGGGAGACTCCGTGGCGGGCACGGAGTAGGGAGAGCCAAGCGGGGGTGTATTCGAGGGATCCCGGAAATGGGTTGCCCAGGAAGAACTGCGGCGAGGGGTTTTTACTTGGGTCGGGAAGGGCTTTGTCCTGCCTTGTTGTAGGTGGGACTTGTGCACGAGTGTGTGCGCGAGAGCCGGAGAGACTAGTGGTGTGGTGTGGCCAGCACGGTGAGGCGGCTGCGTGAACCACGCGTGTCACTGGCAGGGCTCACACGGTCAGGCTCCGAGGTCGGGAGCTCGTGTGTGAGCCAGACGGCCACGAGGGCCGTGAGCTGTGGCGTGTGTGGATCAGCGTGCTGCTTGTACCATGCCCTCTCTCGAGGTGTATGTGACTGATGCGCCTGCCTTTGAGTGTGTGCGTGTGTCATCAAGTATGTTAGTGGTTGTGTCACCCTGCACGCTTGCAGTTGTGGCCGTGGGTGAACGTGGTATGTATGGGGAGGCTACTTGGAAGACTGACATATGTAGCTGTTTGAAGTCGTGTGTTGCCGGGATAACAATCCTGGAATAGAATTCCCTGCCCGGTCCAAGAGATCCAGTAAGAAGGAAGAGCAGTGGTCACTTGAGTTTCTTACCAAAGCAGGAAATACCCTCAACTCAGAGTAACAGAGAAAACCAGGGGTTCAGGAGAGGGGTGAAAGTAAAGGTTGAAGAATCAAATGGTCAAGATTCCATTGCTTCAGAGTGAGGAAAGCAGAAACCCTGGGAGTTTGGATAGAGGATAACCCTGCCCTCTGGTGGCACTTAGGACTCAGATTTTTCAAACTAAGACTCAAAGTATGGAGCAAAGACTCAAGAAGGTAATATGTTCACTTTAATCTGTAGAAAGAAATGTTTTGTGGGATAATTTCAAAAATAAAATGAGAGAATATCATCTATACAGAGTACCTAGCATGTCTCCTTTCATTTTTATTTATAGACCGAAGAATGGGAAGAAAGCTTTTGGAAAATAGGTTAAATTTAGGACCTCCAGCATAAGAAAATGACAAACGATATCCCCCTTGAATGGCTGTAAGTTTGCTAATATTCGCCCAGTTATATGGGTGCAAAGCCAAAGAAAGCTGGGAGGAAGAAGACCATTTTCAGGCTAGTGATTGTGGGAGTGCAGCAAAGGCCTTATCTCTCACTGTCCTTTCTCTTCCTCCAGCCTTACCCTCTCAGGATACCGCTGTTCTCCACAAGAGAAACCAGGAGGCAAAAATGACTGTTGAACTAGTGAAAGCCATACCCCAGGTTAGTTCTTTCCTCTCTTTTCCATGAAAGGCAGTCTTACAGTTTTAGCCGTAGTACTGGCTTCTTTTCTTTAGGAAAATCCCCAGATTGACAGTCTTGTCCAAGGACTTGGTTCCCACGCCTCTCAGAGAACTGGTCCTTAATTCTCTATTTAATGGGTGGGTGTTAAAGGCATAGAACCCCATTTGAGCCTCCTCTCTTCCCACTTCATGTACATTTTAAATTCAGTGTTACCTTCATGAAGATTTGGTGTACGTATGTTACGTGAAATAGAGCTATCTTGCTATCAGTGAGTTGGGTTCCAAGTTAAAGTGCATCTAGTACCTCTTTCCTGTGCTTAGAATACATCAGGAATTATCTCTCTAGCTGAATTTTTGTCTTATCACATCCTTAAATAAATTCTTAAAAGTTTTTTTTTTTTATGTACTGAATTTTAGCTTATGTCTCATTCAGGGCCATATTATGCCTTCACGTGTATTCATAAATACCTTTTTATCGCTTCAAAGTGAGTATGTTTTGTGTCCTGTTTAAAAAGTCTTTGCCAGGACCAGCAGTTGGTGTAATGGCTATGTTATTGGACTCCCATGTGGTCGACTGTGGTTCAAGTCCTTCACCCAGTGGCTTAAACTCATGCCAGGCATGCATGCACTTGTGTCCAAGATCCCGAGAGGAGAATGGAGGAGAAGGGATTGCAGCGTGGCCATTCCCCTTGGGGGGTGATTTCTCGCTTTCTGTCTCTCTGTCTTTCTGGCAAGTGCATGTGTCCTATAGCAAACCCCCACCCCCCCCAAAAAAAAAAGTTTTTGCCAACTCCTAGATCTTATTTTTCTTTTAAAAGATTTGTTTTACCCTTTCTTTAAAAAGAATTATTTATTTATTTACTTATTTATCTTAATTTGACCAGAGAGGGACAGAGTGAAAGAGAGCAAGAGAGAGGGAACGTGAGAAAGCAAGCCACCAGGTCCAGGACTTGAACTGTGGGTCAGCCATGCACGAGTCCAGTGCCCTTAACCAACATGCCACCTGCTGGCCCCATTAAAGATTTGTTTTACTCTTCACAATTAAGTTTATGGTTTACACTTGATTTTTGTGGGTTTCTTTTTTCTTTCTTTCTTTCTTTTTTTTTTTTTTTTAAGAGGTTTTTGCCTTAGAACACATGTGCTTACAGGCAGGGGTGGGAAAGTGAGAAATCATCCCCCAGGGTAGATGGCCATACTACAGTCCCTTTTCCATTCTCCTCCTGGGATCTTTGGCATGTATACACGTGTACCTGGTGTGATTTTTCAAGCCACTGGGTCCAGGACTTGCACTGTGGTCGGCCATGTGGGAGTCCAGCAATGTGATTGCTACGTCATTTGCTGGTGCCAGATTTTTTGCTTTTCTGTGATGGCTCAAAATTAATTTGATTTTTACATTAAATTTAGCTTACAAGGGACCAGCAGTTAGTGTAATGGCTATGTTGCTGAACTCCCATGTAGTCGACCGTGGTTCGAGTCCTGGACCCTGTGGCTTAAACTCACGCCAGGCACGTGTGCACGTGTGCCCAAGGTCCCAAGAGGAGAATGGAGAAGGGACTGCAGCGGCCATCCTCCCTCGAGGGTGATTTCTCGCTTTCTATCTATCTCTCTTTCTCACAAGCATACCCACCCTATAGCAAAACAAAAACAAAAAGAATCCTAGCTTCAAAATATAGACCAAGGGGGCCAGCCCATGGCCTAGTGGTTAAAGAGCCAGATCCAGATCCCACGTGGCCAAACCTCACAGTTCAAGTTCCATGCCCAGCAACTTGACAAACATGCTGGGAATGTGTGCACACAGGCCCAAAATCTCCCAAGAAAGGATAGATGGAGGAGAGTGGTATGACCATTCCCCAATCTAGGGTACTCTTTCCTCTCCCTATCTCACTGTCTCTCTCTAGTGAGTGTGTGTTGCCTCTAGCAAAAAAATTTTAAAATGCCCAGAGTGTGTGCATGTGCGTCAAAAATCCTTGACAGGATAGAGGAATGGAAGAGAAGGGGTTGTAGCCTGACCACATCCCATTGGGAGATGCATTCTCCTTTCTCTGTCTCTCTCTGGTTGAGTGCATGTGCCCTCTGGAAAAAACAAATTGTAATACCTTTATATGAAAGTTGTAATAAACATTTTCCTAAAGGTTTCTACATCTCCTAGAGTCCCATAGATTAAATATCTTTATATCATGCCATTTTTCTAAAGATAACTGTTTAAAAGTAAATTAAGGGGTCAGCAGGTGGCATGGTGGCTAAGGGCGCTGGACTCCCACATCTGTGGTTCAAGTCCCAGACCTGGAGGCTTGCTTTGAACGCTTTCCTTCTCTCTCTCTCTCTCTTTCTCTCTCTCTTTCTCTCTCTGTGTCTCTCTTGAAATATTAAAATAATAATAATTTAAAAAGTTAATATAATTCTTAAAAAAAAGTAAATTCACATGTGTGCACAGCTTTATCTTTATATAGTAATTAGTATTTTTGGTAACTTTGCAAATTAGGCACCAAGACTAAGGTTTTTATTTTTATTGTGTTTATTTTTATAATTTTTTTAACTTAAAATTTTACTTATTTTTAATTTATTATAGGATATATGTACTCACCAGAGAGAAACAGAGAAGGAGAGAGAGGGAAAGTGAGAAATCAAGCCAACAGTTCCAGGACTCAAACTATGGTTGGCCATGTGGGAATCCATCACCTTAACCACCACACCACCTCCTGGCCTAAGATTTCTATTTTCTAAGGAAATAAACTTGAATATGAGAAATGGTCATAATACTGTTTTTTTAAAATAATTTTAAGACATTTTATTTAGCTTTGTTTATTTATTTTATTTGACCAGAGAGGGACAGAGAGAAGAAGGTGAGAAAGCAAGCCACCAGGTCAAGGACTCAAACCGTGGTCACCCATGGTTCGTGGGAGTCCAGCACCCTTAACCACTCTGCCAACTGCTCGCCCTTCCCATACTACTTTTTAGAATTGGCTTTTCAGTTCTTTTTCTAAATTAAAGTTTATTTCTTCTGAGAGAGGTACCCTCACCAGGATCTTCACTCAGCGATGTACCCCAATTTCAGCTCGCCCAGATCATGGGTACACTTGTGAGGCATGGTCAGGGAGGTGTCAGGGTATGAACCAGCTGTACTACTACTGCACCACTGCCTGGCTATTACTATACTTTTCTGTTTCTTATACCCTACTAAAGATTGTAATGACATGTTTTTTTCTTAGGACATGTAAATAGTTAAGAAACTAAATGTTGAAATTATTGAATTTTATTTTAGTGTAATGTAAGTATAATTGACTTTTACTCAACATATAAGTTAGATTTGTGGTTTTTTTTTTTTTTCCATAGGGTATATGTATGCACAGAGACAGGTGAGAAGGAAATTAAGAAGTCTCAGGGGGAATGGACGTGATACAGTCCTCTCTCCTTTATTCTTCTCTCAGGATTTTGGGCATGCACCCACACATGCCTGGCATGATTTTCAAGTTGCTGAGTCTGGGACTTGAACGACAGTTGGCTATGTAAGAGTCCAGGTGCCTTTACCATCACGCCACTGGTGGTCTCTATATGTGGCACTCTTACACTGAGTGAGTGGTCTCTTACGTTGCTTCTCTGCTCACTCCAATATTGCATAGTATAAGAAAATTGTTGTCTATATGTATTTATTTTATCATTTAAGAAAAAATCAGCCATGTCATTTCAAGCCCACCTTCTCCAAAAAACCGAAAAACGGTTTCATAGTGTACCATTTGAGAAATCAACTTTAGATATTCCTTTTTGTTATGTTTTTGAAGATTCAGATACAGGTATATGTTATTCCTTGAAGCTCTTTTTTACTGCCTTGTTTACTCATATTTCTGCATGTTGAGAATGGATTAGCACCATTGTATACAAGCAGTTTAACATTTCAGTCTTGTTTTGGGTTAGTGCTTAATATTGTAAGTTTTAAGTGTTTTCTCTTTATAGGCTATTTCTCACATAAAGAAAACTTCACACTTTAACTTGTAGTCAAGTGTGGATATAAGTGTTGGTTGGTTTGTGTCATTTCAGGACTTGGTGACATTCAAGGACGTGGCGATAGACTTTTCCCAGGAGGAATGGGAATTGCTGAACCCTGCTCAGAAGAGTTTATACAGGAGTATGATGTTAGAGAATTATCGGAGCCTGGTATTACTGGGTGAGGCAATTTTTTCTCCCTGCAGAATCTATTTATTTATTTATTTATTTATTTTTTGAGAGGTTTTCTCTATAGGGCGTGCGCTCTCGCCAGACAGACAGAGAGAGACATAGAGACAGAAAGCGAGAAATCACCCCCCAGAGGGGATGGTCACACCGCAATCCCTTCTCCTCCATTCTCCTCTCGGGATCTTGGGCACGCACGCACACACACCTAGCGTGAGTTCTAAGCCACCGGGTCCAGGACGCGAACCGCAGTCGACTACGTGGGAGTCCAGCGACATAGCCATTACGCTAACTGTTGGTTCCCCAGAATCTACTTTTTAAGGACTCTTTTCATCTTTATTAAGAAAACCTTTTTATTGTGTGTAGGTCAGAATGGAATCTGGGAAACAGAATATTTAGGGATCAATAAAAATCAAAGATTTAGAGTCAGTAAATTTGATCATGAAATATTCATGAGTATACCATTCAGGCAATTGGAAACATGGGACATATTGTGAATCTCCACCAACTCCTGTATTTCCTTCTCTCCGTCCTACAGCAGTATTATCACCACTAGGCAGTAACAGCTCACCAAGAGCATAGCTAGATGACTAAATTCATACTAATAGCACTTTTTTTCCTTAAGTTTTACTATAGGTGATGTGTTCTTTCCAGAGACAGAAGAAGGAGGGAAAGTGAGAGATTACCCCTAGAGCGGGGTGGCCATGTCTCAACCTTTTTTCCTCCTTTCTTCACTTGGGATTTTGGGTACACAGGCACATATACCCAACATATTTTTCAAGCCAACAGGTCTGGGACTCAAATCATGCAGTTGTCCTTATGAGACCCAGCTGCCTTAAACATCGTGCCACCTGGCTAGCCCCATAATTTACTTTAAAAAAATAATTTTTAAAGTTTATCTCTTTTTTTTTTGGAGAGGTTTTCACTATAGGGCATGTGCGCTCGCCAGACAGAGAGAGACATAGAGACAGAAAGCGAGAAATCACCCCCCAGGGGGGATGGTCATGCCGCAATCCCTTCTCCATTCTCCTCTCAGGATCTTGGGCATGCACGCACACGCGCCCGGCGTGAGTTTTAAGCCCCGGGTCTGGGATGCGAACCGCAGTCGACTAGGTGGGAGTCCAGCGACATAGCCATTACGCTAACTGCTGGTTCCCTAAAGTTTATCTCTTAAGAGAGAGAAAAAAAAGGCACTTCCAATAAGGTCTTTGTACCACAGTCCACCTCCAACTTTAGCCAGCTTGAATCATAGGCACATCTGTGAGTCTGGTGTGTATGTACCAAGAGGCCTTGGTACACGAACCTGAGACCGTCCTACATGGATCCAGTATTGCAAAGTATTACGTTACTGCTGTGCCACCAGCTGGCCCAAGAATAGCACCTTTTTTTTTTTGGAGAGATTTTTGCTATATTCATAGCGTGTGCTTGCCAGAAAGACACAGAAAGTGAGAAGTCACCCCCCAGGAGGAATGGCTATGCTGCAGCCCCTTCTCCTCCAGTTCTTGGGATCTTGGGCACGTATTCACACATGCCTGGCATGTATTTTAAGCCACCAGGTCTGGGACTTGAGCCATGAAGAGAGTCCAGCAAAGTAACCATTACGCCATCCCCTGGTCCCAAGGATAGCACTTTTGAAAACTGTATCTTGTTTTAAAATTATGCTAAGTGAACCACCCATGAAAAGGCCATCAGACACTTACCTTTAGGGAAACTAACATGAATCCTTATAAGCCTTGAGGCTGCATCGCTACCCAGACTTTCTGTTCTTTGGAGGACCCCTTTATCCTGCTTATAGTTTATTTATCTTCTTTAAACTAAGTTTATATCTCACCAAATTAGGGAAATTTTTTAGCTGTTATTTTTTCACATTTCTTTGTTCTTTCTCTTCTTCCTTTGGGTCTTCATTTACACCTATGTTAGATCCTCTGATGCTGTGCCCTGGGTAACTGAGGATCTGTTCTCTTAAAACATTTTTTTTCAGATTAAATAATTATTAATAATTTATCTTTCAAGGTCACTATTTCTATACTTGCCCCTTTCCATAATTTTTGGATAATTAGTTATTAATTTATTAATTATTATTTTTAAAATTTGTTTCAAGACACATGTGCTCACCAGAGAGAGACAAAGAGAAAGAAAGCAAACAACCAGGTCCAGGACTTGAACTGTGGTTGGCTATGTGGGAGTCTAGCATCTTAACCACTATGCCACCTGCTGGCCCCCCTTCAATATTTTTTAAGCCCCTCTAGTGAATTTTTCAATTTCAGATATTTTTAAATTCTAGAATTTCCTTTTAGTTCTTTTGTTAGTTCCTGTTTCTCTACTGAGCTTTTTCTGTTTGTACATTTATTACAGACATTTGTTTCTCTTTATGTTCATGAGTTTAGATATAGCTGTTTTAAAATCCTTGTCTCTTAATTCCAACTTTTATGTCATCAGGGTGATCTTCATTAATGCCTTCATTGAGTAATTCACTTTTCCTCTTATATCTAGTAACTTTGGCTTTTACCATGGACACTGAAAATTTAAACATTATAGAGACTTTGGTTTCTGTCATTTTTCTGAAGATTATTGTTTTTCTTTCTTTTTTTTCCCCAAGTGGGCAATTCATTCAAACTCCAAACTGTCTCTAGGGTCCTTTTAAAATTCCTCATCTACTATTGCCTGATATTTTTCAGAAGATACGGGGCTGAATATCTGCCTCACAGTCCCTTAAAAATTGTTTCAAATTTGGGGCCAGTAGGTGGCGTGCTGGTTAAGGCACTGGACCCTCAAATGGCTGACCACAGTTCAAGTCCAGGACTTGGTGGCTTGCTTTCTCACTTTTTCTGTCTCTCTGTCTCTTTCTGGTCAAATTAAATAAATAAATAAAGTAAATAATTATCTAAAAAAATGAAAAAACAATAGTTTCACTTTTTATTTTTATTTATTTATTTATTTTTGGAGAGGTTTTCGATATAGGGCACGTACGCTCACCAGACAAACAGAGAGAGACAGAGAGACAGAAAGTGAGAAATCACCCCCCAGGGGGGATGGTCACGCCGCAATCCCTTCTCCTCCATTCTCCTCTTGGGATCTTGGGCACACACACACATGCGTCCGGTGTGAGTTTTTTTTTTTTTT
>NW_006204194.1:2035832-2037398 GCF_000334495.1 Tupaia belangeri chinensis | reverse complement strand
TGGGAGTCCAGCAACATAGCCATTACGCCAACTGCTGGTTCCCCGCCTGGCGTGAGTTTTAAGCTACCAGGTCCGGGACGCGAACCGCGTCAACTACATGGGAGTCCAGCAACATAGCCATTACACCAACTGCTGGTCCCACAATAGTTTCACTTTTGTAGAGTTGACCGTTGGCAGTCCCACTAGACAATTTCAGAGTTTTATGTAATTGGACTTTTAAATATGGTTTTTCTCTTTAGTAATTTCTTTAATTGTATTCCATTAGAATTAAGTAGCCAGTTTATAATTTGGAAATAACCAAAAGTGTAGCAAATTTTCACATCTTATTTTATATGCAGGACTTTGCATTTCTAAGCCATATCTGATCTCTTTACTGGAGCAAGGAAAACAGCCTTGGGAGATGAAGAGTGAAATGACAAGAAGCCCATTCTCAGGTAAATATGACAGAATCAGATAGGGAAATCCATTCCAGATAATGGCTTAGTCATTTTCAAAGGTGATACCTCCTCACTTATACATCTCAGAAACTTAAGCTTCATGCTCCTGGGGAGAAAACTGAAACATCACTACTTAGCATGGCCTTTCCAAATATCTCCCCTTCTACTTGCCTCTCTTCTCTCTGAAAACTAGTTTTGCAAAAGTGTTTATCTAGCTCTTTCCACTTACGTGTTTCTCTTTCTTAACTCTTTGCTTAACTTTCAAATTAGGCGCTGCTTACAAACCACAATGTACCCTACTATGTTGGTGTCCGCCCCGGACTTGGCGCTATCTAAGGGGAAACAGAAAGAAAGAGACAGAGTACCAGTGGACACAGGCAGCCTGAGCCTAGGTAGCCAGAAACTTGTGCTGCCCAGACAAAATGGGCGCTTTTATTTATAGGGCAAGGTGACACTATGTATGTGTATTTCATGACATTCCATAGATATGTTGATGTGTTAACAGACGATAGAAGCAGGTAACAAGTCTATGAGGGCTTAGACATACTGGGCCAGGTGCATCCCTTGGCGATAGTCACATCGAGGAGAAATCTCATTAATCTTTTCGAATGGAGAGAAGCCTAGCTGCAGGTGTGGGGAGGATACATAAGGATAAAGAATCTCACCATAGGGGACCAGCAGTTAGCGTAATGGCTATGTCGTTGGACTCCCATGCAGTCGACTGCAGTTTGAGCCCTGGACCCAGTGGCTTAAACTCATGCTGGGTGCATGTGTATGTGCCCAAAATCTCTAGAGGAGAACGGAGGAGAAGGGATTGTGGCATGGCCATCCCCCCTGGGGGTTGATTTTTCGCTTTCTATCTCTCTGTCTCTCTTTGAGTGCAAGTGCCCTATAGCAACCCTTCCCCCACAAAAAAAAATAAATGAAAAGAATCTTGCCATAGGGTGGGCATCACCATGCCTGGATAAGGCTAAAGAATCTTTTTATTTTATTTTTTTTTGAGAGGTTTTTGCCATAGGGCACGTGCGCTCGCCAGAAAGACAGAGACAGAAAGTGAGAAATCACCCCCTGGGGGGATGGCCACACCACAATCCCTTCTTCTCCATTCTCCTCTTGGGATCTTGGGCAT
>NW_006204194.1:2033525-2034343 GCF_000334495.1 Tupaia belangeri chinensis | reverse complement strand
ATAGAGACAGAAAGCGAGAAATCACCCCCCAGGGGGGTTGGTCACGCTGCAATCCCTTCTCCTCCATTCTCCTCTTGGGATCTTGGGCATGCACGCACACGCGCCCAGCGTGAGTTTTAAGCCACCGGGTCCAGGACGCGAACCGCGGTCGACTACGTGGGAGTCCAGCAACATAGCCATTACGCCAACTGCTGGTTCCCCGCCTGGCGTGAGTTTTAAGCTACCAGGTCCGGGACGCGAACCGCGTCAACTACATGGGAGTCCAGCAACATAGCCATTACACCAACTGCTGGTCCCACAATAGTTTCACTTTTGTAGAGTTGACCGTTGGCAGTCCCACTAGACAATTTCAGAGTTTTATGTAATTGGACTTTTAAATATGGTTTTTCTCTTTAGTAATTTCTTTAATTGTATTCCATTAGAATTAAGTAGCCAGTTTATAATTTGGAAATAACCAAAAGTGTAGCAAATTTTCACATCTTATTTTATATGCAGGACTTTGCATTTCTAAGCCATATCTGATCTCTTTACTGGAGCAAGGAAAACAGCCTTGGGAGATGAAGAGTGAAATGACAAGAAGCCCATTCTCAGGTAAATATGACAGAATCAGATAGGGAAATCCATTCCAGATAATGGCTTAGTCATTTTCAAAGGTGATACCTCCTCACTTATACATCTCAGAAACTTAAGCTTCATGCTCCTGGGGAGAAAACTGAAACATCACTACTTAGCATGGCCTTTCCAAATATCTCCCCTTCTACTTGCCTCTCTTCTCTCTGAAAACTAGTTTTGCAAAAGTGTTTATCTAGCTCTTTCCC
>NW_006204194.1:2005853-2033476 GCF_000334495.1 Tupaia belangeri chinensis | reverse complement strand
TTTCCCTTCTTGCTTTACTGTCCAAACTTACGTGTTTCTCTTTCTTAACTCTTTGCTTAACTTTCAAATTAGGCGCTGCTTACAAACCACAATGTACCCTACTATGTTGGTGTCCGCCCCGGACTTGGCGCTATCTAAGGGGAAACAGAAAGAAAGAGACAGAGTACCAGTGGACACAGGCAGCCTGAGCCTAGGTAGCCAGAAACTTGTGCTGCCCAGACAAAATGGGCGCTTTTATTTATAGGGCAAGGTGACACTATGTATGTGTATTTCATGACATTCCATAGATATGTTGATGTGTTAACAGACGATAGAAGCAGGTAACAAGTCTATGAGGGCTTAGACATACTGGGCCAGGTGCATCCCTTGGCGATAGTCACATCGAGGAGAAATCTCATTAATCTTTTCGAATGGAGAGAAGCCTAGCTGCAGGTGTGGGGAGGATACATAAGGATAAAGAATCTCACCATAGGGGACCAGCAGTTAGCGTAATGGCTATGTCGTTGGACTCCCATGCAGTCGACTGCAGTTTGAGCCCTGGACCCAGTGGCTTAAACTCATGCTGGGGGCATGTGTATGTGCCCAAAATCTCTAGAGGAGAACGGAGGAGAAGGGATTGTGGCATGGCCATCCCCCCTGGGGGTTGATTTTTCGCTTTCTATCTCTCTGTCTCTCTTTGAGTGCAAGTGCCCTATAGCAACCCTTCCCCCACAAAAAAAAATAAATGAAAAGAATCTTGCCATAGGGTGGGCATCACCATGCCTGGATAAGGCTAAAGAATCTTTTTATTTTATTTTTTTTTGAGAGGTTTTTGCCATAGGGCACGTGCGCTCGCCAGAAAGACAGAGACAGAAAGTGAGAAATCACCCCCTGGGGGGATGGCCACACCACAATCCCTTCTTCTCCATTCTCCTCTTGGGATCTTGGGCATGCACGCACACGCGCCCAGCATGAGTTCAAGCCACTGGGTCTGGGACTCAAACCACGGTTGACTACATGGGAGTTCAGCCACATAGCCATTACGCTAACTACTGGTCCCAAGGCTAAAAAATCTTACAGAGGCAGCGCAGGGATTGGACTTTGCTAATTGGGGTCAAGATGTGTCTCGACCGACCTGCAGGACAGTCAAACAGGTTTCCTGAGGGAAGGAGTGAGAGACGGGAAGGACAAATGGCACAATGTTATAGCACAAGGATGACACAGTGTTACAAGTCTTCAGGGTCATCTGTTTATTGTGGGCCAGGGATCGTGGTTATATACATGTTGGTGAGTGGTGATTGGTTGTTCTATATGTAAATGAAGGCTTGTAAAAGGTGGGTTATGATTGGTTGCTTTTGTGGACCAATCATGAGGTGCCAGATATGCAAATCTGAAGGATTCTAAGCTCACCAATTGGTGAGCACTATGGGAAGTGGCCAATCAGAGCAAGGTTTTGAAGGGGAGCCAGTCATGGCCTTTGTCATTGTGTAATTGTTTGCTCTCTGAGAAACTGAAACCTAAGGGCTTCCTAAGATGGCAATAGTAAGAGACTCATGAAAATGGCCTCGGCAGACTCACTGGTGCGCAGCCTCCCACAAAGATGTTTCCTAAATTCCATCATATGTGTCTGTTGGAAGGCCCCTAGAAAGTTCCACTCTGCTCTGCTTGCAGCAAGGGTCAAGGAAAGGACAAGGTGCAAGGTTCTGCCATAGCCCAGAGGGATAGGTGGTGTTTGCCCAGAGCATGTCCCCACACCCTTAGAGCCTCTCTCCGAACATGTCCCTACACTGCTGCTTGAAATCCTACTTTCTTATTTTAAATTGGAAAAGTCCAAACACTACCAGCACTTACATGATCAGCTCTTTCCTTCCTTCTCTCACCACATCTTCTATTACTTTTTCGCATTTTCTACTGTACATTAGTCCAGAGTTTTCTAAACTATGTGAGCTACCCAGGTATGTTTCAAGTATTACAATAATTCCAGGATGCTGAATCTCAGTCTTAGGCAACCAGATGGACTCAGTGGCAGTCTGAGTTCCAAGTCTGATTGCTTCTGGATTATGGGCAATATCATGCCTTTACCCCTGTATGGCTTACATATGTCAATTTCAGTGAGTTCCCAATGGTACAATTGAGAAGCACTGCTTTAGCTCATGGGTTGCCATTTCTGAACTTATCAAGCACTTTACTGACTCAGGCTTTTTGCACTGCTTGTTTTCACTCCCCAGAATACTCTTCTCTTTGGCCCTGTCCTATACTTGACCATCAGGCTAGAGCTAAAAAGTCATCTTATCACTGCCCTATCTAATGAATGTTTACCTATCCCAACCCAATTTCTATCTACCAAGGCGCTGTTTTTTTTGTTTGTTTTTTTCCCCCACAGTCCTTAGTCCTTATATATATTTTAAAATAATTATTTATTTAATTTCATTTGTTGTTACTATTTTTTAATTTGACCAGAGACAGAGAGAGAGAGAAAGGGAAAGCAAGGAAGCAAGTCGCCAGGTCTGGGACTTGAACAGCAGTTGGCCATGTGGGAATCCGCCGTCTTTAACCACCACACCACCTGCCGGCCCCGCTTGTTTATGGTTTATATACTTATTTTCTGCCTCTCCTACTGAACTGAAAGTCATAAAGACAAAGGACTGTTTGATAACCAATGATAATTATGCTTTTGTAAAATTTTCTTTCACTTCTGTAACAGTATTTGATTTTTATGTTTTGGGATAATTTGGATCCTAGACTTCCAAAGGCCTTCAAATTCCCAAATATTAGAAGGGAAATAAATGCTGCTTTGATGCACTTTATACTTTGGTTATGTAGGAAGCTGCTATTTGCTTTAAAAAGAGAAATGGGAACTCTCCTGATAAGAGGTAGTAATTGGTCCTGTGAAGAACAGGTGGAGGCTAGTCCCCCATGGCACAGTGGTTAAGCACTGTGTGGAAGGAGTTGGATCTCACAAACATGGTGACCTTTAGACACAGGCACAAATGCAGTTCCATGACCAGTCATATGCAAGGCAGTGAATGCCATTAACATAGGACTGTGCTTGCTGCCTGTTTCTAATACTGCCCCAGTATTGGTGAAAGGAAGCCACATGTGTTAATCAGAATTGGCCCAAGAAGATTAGAGAAAATTTATGTAGAACTCCATGGCACTAGGTGTATTTGCATCTTTAGCTGATTAACATCTGAAAACAACTGGCTTACATTCCACTTCCCCTATTTTCTGCCCTTTAAAAGAATAAACCTGAGAACAGTTTGGGGCCCGCAAGAGAAACCAAGACCGCCCGATCCCCAGTTTTCTCTACATGTGTGTCTTCGTGTGTTTATTTTTATTTTCCTCCTCTAATCCACCGGCCCCCTCTGCCTCCCAGAGGGCAAGTTTATTTAACCATACAGGACACGCCCAATGTAGGGAATAATTATTATTTAACGTAAAGCAGATAGGCGGTATTCCAGAAGTTTCTTAGAAAGAATGATTAGCCTTTTTACAGTGTTCTTCAGGAGCTCTAAAAGCCTAGGCACTTGATAGAGTCTTTTTCATAGGAAGTAATCTTGAAACTGAACAAGACTGAAAACAAGGAGAGCAGACAAATAACACAAACAATTGGTTATTTTTACTGTATAAATCATTTAAAGATAATTAACTTGTGACTAATGCCATTACGTTAGTACAGTTAGCTTTATTATTTATTATTAATTATTTGTTACTATTATTATTTATTATATGTATGTATATAATAACCTGGGAAGTTTTACACCTCTCGAAAGGCCATTAAAGTTGTAACTTTGTATGTAGGATTTTACATATTTACCAGACTACTTAAACTCAGCAATTTTAGTGTTTAGTACATATCAGCAGCTTACGAATACGTGGTTTATAGATAAGCAAAAACTGTTTAATACATTTTTAAAAATTATTTTATTTAACTTTATTTATTTTTAATTTGACCAGGAGGGACAGAGAGAGAGAAAGCAAGTCACCAGATCCAGGATGTGAACTATAGTCGGCCATATGGGAGTCCAGCACCTTTAACCACCATGCCACCTGCCAGTCCCAAGGCATTAGCATTTTTAGAGGCTAATTATTTCAACAAAATTTGTCTTGTGTCCTAGTTACAGTCCAGCCTTGATACAGCTTATGTTAAGCAAGAAATAAAATCTTCACATTAATGGCATTCATTGCCTTGCATATGACTGCCCATGGAACTGTGTTTCTGCATATGTAGAAAGGTCACCATGTTTGCTTAGATTTGGGCCTCTCCCTACAGCTGGCTATATTTGAAATCCTAGCCCCTGTAGCTTGAAAAGCATGCCAGATGTATGTGCACATGTGCCCAGGATCCTGATGGAAGGAATGGAGGAAAGGGAATTATGGCATGACCAGGTCCCAATTGGGGGCTTTCTCTCTCTTTCTCTCTGGTGCGTGCATATGTTCTCTGACATTTAAAAGATAGAGAAGAATAAAACAGAGGAAGGATAAGGGGTGAAGCTGTAAATCTGTGTGTGTAAGGGTGGTGGTGTTGAGTCAAAGTATAGATTTAAGTATTACTACGTGAGTAAGATATTTCAGTGTCCGTGTCGAGAAAAGCCAAAATGTAAAGGACAATCATTGTTCTCCATAGGAGATTGGAACTGAAGACTATTTCATATTAGAAGGTACATTTGAGAGGAGTAGATCTACCTGTGAGAAATTCAGGGCTTGAAGGTGGGGTGTTGCAAAGGATTGTGAGAAGACACAAGGAAAAGGTTAAAGCAGGGAGCTAAAGCTCTCTTGGAACAGAAGCATAACTGCTCCAGAGCAGAGCCCGTTTATTACAAATTAAATCAGATAAGCAGTGAGTGAGTTTAGCTCTAAAGAATAATGTACAATGGGACCAGCAGTTAGCGTAATGGCTATGTCACTGAACTCCCACCTAGTCGACCACTGTTCAAGTCCTGGACCCAGTGGCTTAAACTCATGCCAGGCGTGTGTGCGTGCGTGCCCAAGATCCCAAGAGGAGAATGGAGGAGAAGGGATTGCGGTGTGGCCATTCCCCCTGAGGGTGATGTCTCGCTTTCTGTCTTTCTGTCTTTCTCTGTCTTTCTGGCAAGCACTCATGCCCTATAACACCTCTCCAAAAAAAATAAATAAATAAAATAATGTACAATATATATGACATTCTTTATAGGCTATATTCACGGCACAAGATCAATAGCTATCATTAACTTAGTATTTAGACAATATTTTGGTTTGCAGAATGTCATCTAATATCTTGCAGCCTTGACCATGCAGTCCCTGTAGCTCTCGGTCTGGGAACAGGGTTGCTTTCAACTCCCTTCTGCATTCTTCCCTTCTGGCTTATCTGTCAGACCTGGCCCATGTCTCTTTTCAACATCTACTCAGCTTTCTGTTTCTCTATCTAGTATTGCTACCTTCAGTCTGTAAGTTTAAGAAAAACTATAGGTGATTGGCTTATTGATCTTTCATTAACTCAGTCCTACACTTATTGAAATCTGGATCTAAATGTGTACTCCCCAAATTCACATGTTGAAATCCTACCCTTAGGGTGATCATGTTGGTAGGGACGACTTTGGGATGCGATTAGGTCATAAGGCCTCATTAATGTATTAGTGCCCTTATAAAAAGCCCAAAGGAGCTGCATTATCCTGAAGCCATGATGAGGACCTAGTAAGAAGGCACTATCTATGAGAAAGTAAGTCTTCCTCAAACCAGATCTGTTGGTATCCTCTTAGACTTTACAGCCTCCAGAACTGTGATGTTTCTTTTTAATAAGCTACCTAGTTGTTGGTATTTATAGCAGCCAAAACTGACCAAGACACTGGGTATTCCTGATATCCGGAATGGCCTGTGGCAGGAAGCTTAATACCGTAGACTTTTTTTTCTTTTTTAAAAAAGAATTAGTTATTTAATTTTATTTATTCATTCACATATTTTAATTTGACCAGAGAGAGAGAGAGAGGGAAAGTGAGAAAGCAAGTTACCAGGTCCAGGACTTGAACTGTGGTTGGCCATGTGGGAGTGTCCAGCACCTTAACCCCCATGCCACCTGCTGGTCCCCATGACATTAAGAGATTTTTTTTTTTTTTGCTATAGGACGTGTATGCTCACTCAAGAAACAGCGAGACAGAAACACAGAGAAACAGACAGAAAGAAAGAAACCACCCCTCGGGAGAATGACCACACCTCAATCCCCTCTCTTCCATTCTCTTGGAATCCTGGGCATATATGCACATGTGCCCAGCATGAATTTCAAGCCTTCGAGTCTGGGATGCAAGCTATAGTTGGCTATATGGGAGTCCAGCAATGTAACCATTACGCCATCTGCTGGTCCCCTTAAAGCCTTTCTTAATTTCTCTAGAGGATTTGATGATCCCATCTCTGAACTTTTATACCAATTTTACTTTTTTAAAAAAATTTGTGGATCAGCCAGGTAGTGTGGTGGTTGAGGTGGCTGGATCCCAAATGGCCTACTGTGTGGTTTGAGTTCCAGACCCGTAGGCTTGAAAAACATGCCAGGTACGTGTTTGTCCATGCCCAAAATTCTGAGAAGAGATGGAAGAGAGGTCACATTGCAATGTGACTGTCCTTCCTGGGGAGTGATTCCCTCCCACCCCAGTGAGTACAGGTCCCCTATGGCAAGTTAATTCTTGTTCCTTCTTTCCTCCCTTTCTTCCTGCCTTCCTTCCTCCCTCCCTCCTCCTTCCTTCTTTCTTCTTCCTTCTGTTAGAGAGCATGTGTACTCACCAGAGAGAGAATGTGAAAAAGTGAGAAAGCATCCCCCAATGGGTCATACCACAATCCCCTTTCCTCCATGTTTCCTTTTGGGACTTTGGGCATTAACACATACAAGCCTGGAATGTTTTTCAAGCCACCAGGTTCAGAACTCAGACTCCACATTTAGCCATGTGGGATCCAGCTGCCTCAACCACTACAGCACAGGCTGGCCCCCAGTTTTACTTTTGACGGTACGGACTTCCACTTGATTATGTTTCATACTTTCTCCTCAAAATACTGCATTTGTTGGTATTGTCTTCCTAATTACTTTCTGAACTTCTCAAGAGCAACTGTTATTTCATTACCTTTTCATCCCTAAGGCTTAAAGCATGATCAATAATTGCTTAATTGAGGGACCAGCAGTTAGCGTAATGGCTATGTCACTGAACTCCCATCTAGCCAACCGTGGTTTGAGTCCCGGACCTGGCGGCTTAAACTCATGCTGGGTGCATGTGCGTGCATGCCCAAGATCCCGAGAGGAGAATGGAGAAGGGATTGCGGCATGGCCACTCTCCCAGGGGAGATTTCTCGCTTTCTGTCTCTCTGTCTTTCTGGCGAGCACACGCTCCCTATAGCAAAAACTTCTCAAAAAAAAAAAAAAAGCCTGCTTAGTTGAGGGACCAGCAGTTAGCCTAATGGCTATGTCGCTGAACTCCCATGTAGCCGACTGCTCTTTGAGTCCTGGACCCAATGCTGGGCACATGTGCGTGTGTACCCAAGATCCTGAGAGGAGAATGGAGGAAAAGGGATTGTGGCGTGACCATCCTCCCAGGGGGTGCTTTCTCGCTTTCTCTCTCTCTGTCTCTGTCTTTCTGGTGAGTGCATGCACCCTATAACCTCTCCAAAATAAATAAATAAATAAATAAATAAATAAATAACGGCTTAGTTGATAATTTGCTGCAGATTAGATAGGGAGTGGTCCTTTCTTTATCATCATTTCCTTAAGCTTTTTTTCTGGCTATCCTTCAATACAAATTTATTTCTTTCCTTCCTTCCTTTTTTTCATTTTTATTGCCAGAGGGCATGTGTGCTTGAAGAAAATACTCTCTCGTGGGATATAGTCCTGCTGCAGTCTTTCCTCCATTCCATCAGGATTTTGGACATGCATGCACATGTGCCCACTATGTATTTTAAGCTGCTGGGGCCAGGATTTGAACTGTAGATGGCCTGGTGGAATCTGGTTCCCTATGCACAGCACTTAAGTGCCATGCTATGAGGCCCACCCAATTTCTTTATATTTTTACTGAGAACTTATATATTCCCAGATTTCCCCTAAATGGCATATATTAGGTGACAGCAGCAGTGTGAAAGCACATTCACACTTTTTTCCTAAAACTTATATTCTAGCTCACGTGGTAAGAAAGGTACTCATGTACTAATACATAAAAGCATAATACTGATACCTACCTACCTGTCACTTTAAACATTTATTCAGAAAAGGGATAATCACACTAAGAAGTAACTTGAAAAGTGACACTTTTCTTAGGCTGTTTAAAGTACAATAAATGAGGCCATGTGCATTATCACAACAGTAACACGACACTCCATGATGTTGAGGCCATATTGAAAGGTCCTGGGTCAATGTCCTGAGGTCTTCCCACACCTGTCATCCTGGCTCACTGAAGCTGTGTTTAGGATCCAGGCATGAAGGTCCTGTTGAAGGTACTTCTTTCTCCTCAACTCATGAAAGAAATAAACTTTTCTTAAATAATGGAAAATCCTTAATATGTTGCTTTATGTTCAGGGATCTGTGATATAAGAGTTCATTGTACTGAAGCAGGATGGTTCATAGGAACACCATTTTCTGATTATGAAAAGATAACTAGAATTTCAACCAAATCGTAAGGGAAGTCACAAGTATAATGTGTGGTTGTCAGGGATTGCTAGAGATTTTTGAGCATCAGTAGTGACATGATATTTAAACAGAATTAACCTAGGTATATATGTAAATCAATTAAAAGTGAGAAGATTAGAGGAAGGGAGCTTAATTTATATGGGCATAAAATATTGCTATGGTAGACTATTTCCCTAGCACCCCATTATCCTACATTTAGTTCTTTATATTTTTCTTTTCAAAAAAGAATTTTTACTTATAAAAGTACAGTTTCAGAAGGTAACTGAGTAGCATGAGACTTTTTTTTTTAAGAGAGTTTTTTTCTATGTGTGCTCACCAGAGAAGAGAGAGTAAGAAGTCCCTCCTGGGGGGTGGCCATACGACAATCCCTTCTCCTCCTGGGATTTTAGGCAAACATGCACACATGCCCAGCATGAGTTTCAAGTCTCTGTGTCCGGGACTTGAACCATAGTCAGCCATGTGAGAGTCCTTAACCACTATGCCACCTGCTGGCCCCCAGACTCATTTTTTTTCAAGGATTATTTTATTTAATGTTATTTATTTAGAGCGAGAGAGAGCGAGAGTGAGAGGGAAAGATAGAAAGCAAGCCACCAGCTCCAGGAATCGAACTGCAGTAGGCCATGTAGGAGTCCAGCACTCTTAACCACCATGCCACCTGCGGGATCCCAAGACTCATCTTTTAACAGATTGGTTTTGTCATTCTATATCAGAAAGCTTCTCTAAATGATGATTGATATTTTACAGATGGTTTTCAGTTTCCCAAAGAGTTCTTCCTTTAAATAACAGAACTGGAGTCTGGTAAATCATACATTTCCTTTATAAGTTTGTTTCTTCCTTTTGAACATCTGAATAATCTTGATAAAGCTGTTTTAAATCAGGTATGAAATATGCTACATTGCTAAGGGAATATTTTCTGTCCTTGAGTGGATTATACTTTGTTTACAGTTGTTTCACCTGTGGTTCTAACCAAAGCAGTTCATCAGGGACTGCAATCAAATGCTGCCTTTTCTTTTCAATATATGAAATCATCTTAACATTCTTCCTTTTCAGAATTTAAAAATCTGGACTTCTTTAAGGGTTTTGATTATTCTTTAATATAAAAATAAAACTTTCTTTTTTAATGTTCCAAATGTGATGGGCTTATTTTATTTTACTGTGATGCAAAACCAAAGATTCCACTACAGCACAGAGACCAATATCCTAAAAGGTCATGAAAAGTGGCATAGGACATGCAGGACATCTTGATGTGGAGGGCAGGGTCACTTTCTTCAACATGACACTGGCGCTGAGGAACACATTGAAATTAACACTGCAGAACTGAACTGAGATGTGTCACAAACACAGCACCTTCCAGGCATGGCTTCACGCACCTCCCTTAGATGGACTCTGATCTCTAGAAGTCGGTGTGGGGAGGATTACAATTCTTTGAAAGAGTCAAAAGTTCACACTTGAAATTTCATGGAAGAAATTTAAGGCCAAAACATAGTGGGTTCATTTCTCTTCACTTCCAGGGACAAATTTGACACTTTACTCAAAACCACATTAAGCCTCCAGTTCAAATCCTAACCCAACCTTATGACCACCTGCACCTCTGTTGATTAAAGCTGACAGGGTCAATCTGATTCCTGGTCGGAGGGTCTGAGTATAACCCAGTCCAATCAGGCTGGCATTATTTACTTTAGCCAACAGAGAAGTTCTGCAATATATCTTGTATTTAGCAGCAATGCCAAAATGGGTGTTGTTACTGCTGGCTGTACAAGCAAGGTTTATTGATGTTTTAGTCTTCTCCTTAACCTTCTGGTAGACAGAACCTCCAAATTTGGTGCCATCATTGATGTGAGTATGCAGCTGGAAGTCTACAGTTTTGTAACCCAGGGTGAAATTATTCTGTGACAATTTGGACTGGGCTGTGTCAAAACTCAGCTGATAGCTAGCAAGCCAACCTTCAAAGGCCAACACAGCCCAACCACAGATGGTTAGTCCAGAAAAATCTATATCAACATTACTGCCAAGACTGAAACAATCCTATTTGTAGGAGGCCTTAAATTTTCCTTTTTTCTTTCCTATGTTTGGTACAAATATGGCATCAAGAGTCAGTTTCAAACCTTCAGCCAACTTATTCTCCAAAGAGATTTCTGTCCCAAGAGTATTGTCTGTTCCATTTTTGGGTGAAAGTGAGTCCATAGTTACAGACCTTATATTTGGTCTCTAGGTTGCCTGATGCTTTCCCCTGTATCAGTATAAGCATGACTAGGAGAAAATTACACTCTACTACATGACTTGGTTATCAGATCTATTTTGACCATGCCAAACCCATAGCCTTTGTTGAAGACACCTTTGGTGGCTTTTCCGAGGTCACTGTAGGATGGTGTGTTACACATATCTCCAGCCGGAGGGCCTGTCTTGGCTCAGTCAAGGCAATGCTGAAGGTCTCCTTCCAACCCAAAATAAAACTTATTGAAGGCTTCCTTATAAGTTTTAGATTCTAGATTGTTGATATTCCAGGAAGTTTTTCCCAAATGCAGACAAAACAATTTCTAACTTCATTATATCACTGGTTTTCTTTCCTTCTAGACACAAAATGTGCAGTCAGAAAGATCTGAGTCTATGGCTTCATTTCTTGATACCTTCTTTTTGCCATGAGACAGTTTCTCTTTTTTCTATTTTCAGTCACCTTTCTGTTGGGATAGTCTCTTTGACAACACAGGACTGGGTACTAAGGTTCCTTTCTTTTTCATAGTGACTGATTCAGCTGGTTTCTCTGAATGTTCTGAAGATCCTGTAGTTGGAAGAGTTTCATGTTGTTCTATACTTAAATGTTTTTCCCACTGATTTAACTTTTCTTCTTATATCATTTTCTTCAATGCTTTTGGATTCATCAATAATGGGCTCTAGTTTTCTTCCTGGCATTTTTGTTTGTTTGTTTTGTGCTGAGTTTTACAGATTCTTTTTCCCTTGCTTCTTTTCTAGAAGTGTTCAAACTTCATTGTGCTTTTTTTCCTTGAAGAGTTGAAGGGATAGATGATCTACAGTGTTTGAAGAATTCTTCATCAGTATATATATCAGTGCTATATAAAGGAGGAACAAAGGTTTCATAAGGTTCTTCATCTTTGTCATTTCATCCAGCCCAATGCTTGAGATATCAGGATTATTAGGAAAATCAAACACATCAGTAGACTTGTGCTTTTGAGACTTTAACTTTCATAGAATGTGTTTTTCCTAAAGTATTCTTTGAAGCTCTTGTACCAGCAGACCTGGGGGGGGGGCGCTGCATCCTCTGCTGCAGGGTATCTGGCCACCCTCCACATCAGTCAATCCTACCTCATTCCGTTTTCTTAATTACCTTTTCCTTATTTATTTATTTTAGGTTTTTGCCATAGGGTGTGTGTGTTGGTCAGAGAAAGAGAGAGGGTAAGTCCAAAATTCCCCTCCTCCTGGAAATGTCCACACCACAATCCCTTCTCCTCAGTTCTCCTCTTGGGGTTTGGGGAAATCATGCACATGAGCCCAACATGATTTTCAAGCCATCAGGTCTAGGGCTTGAACTGCTGTCAATTCTGTGGGAGTCCAGCACCTTAATCCCCATGCCACCTCTGAGCCCCCTTTCCTTATGTTTAATTGTTTATGTCTTTGCCAGAGAGAGAGAACAGAAGAAAGCGACCCCATGGGGGTTTAGTCATGCTGCATTCCTTTTCCTCCATCACTCTACCCCGTCAGGATTTTGGCCACACACATGTACATGCCCAAAACCTCAAGCTACCCAGCACCAGGGTTTTAATTGTGGTCAGTCATGTGGGACCTGGCTCCCTTTAACCACTAAGCTATAGGGCTGGCCCTCTTTTTTTTTTTTTCTCTTTAATCCCTAATTACCAGAGGGTATGTACACTCACCAGAGAATGAGAGAATGAGAAAGCACCCAATTGAATGTCGTCATGCTACAATCCTTTTACCCCCATTCCTGTATCCTGTCAGGATTTTTGGTACACCTGCACATGTAAATGTAGTGTTTTTCAAACCATTGAAGCAGGAGAGAAACCATATGGGCTCTTTCTCCCTATGCACAGAGCTTAACTACTGTGCTACAGGGCCACACCTCATAGTCATCTTTTCTATGTACTTTTATGAGCTCTTGTTCTCTGGGATTTCCTGTATATTTCAGTTGTCATGCCTGTACATAATAGTTTTTATTGGGCTCATTAAACTCTTTTGAATAATTTTCACTTTTTATTGTAGCCTGATGATAAAGGAAACATTTGCTTGTTTGATATCTTTTAGATTGGGAATCTGTGTATGAGGCACAAGAATTATCTCTGAAGCACTTCATGTATGATGATGTGTTGATGGAACAAATTGCAAGCTATGGACTTGAGTGTACACCTTTTAGAGAAAACTGGAGGTGTGAAGACCTTTTTGAGAAACAGGTGGAAGGTCAAGGGACATTGAGCAGGCAAGAAACAATCACTAATAAAGAAACCCTACATAAAAAAATAGACCACAAGTATGCTAAATCTGGGAAACTTGTTAATCTGTGTAATTTGGAAGAGAATGTTTATAATCAGAAGTCAGGTAAAAAAAGCTTTTCCAAAAAGTCCATGCTAATAAAACAAAAGAGAGTCTATGCAGGAAAGAAACTTTTTAAATGTAATGAATGTGAAAAAACCTTCACCCATAGCTCATCTGTTACTGTTCATCAGAGAATTCATACTGGTGAGAAACCATATGAATGTAAAGAATGTGGAAAAGCCTTCACTCAGAGTCAACACCTCGCTCAACATTATACAATACACAGTGGAGAAAAACTCTTCAAATGTAAAGAATGTAGGAAAGCCTTCAGCCAAAATGTACACCTTATTCAACATCAAAGAATTCATACTGGAGAAAAACCTTATAAATGTAAGGAATGTAAAAAAGCCTTTAGCCAGCCTGCACACCTTGCACAGCATCAGAGAATTCATACCGGAGAAAAACCCTATGAATGTAAAGAATGTGGCAAAGCCTTTAGTGATGGCTCATCTTTTGCTCGACATCAGAGGTGTCATACTGGTAAAAGACCCTATGAATGTATTGAGTGTGGGAAAGCCTTCAGATATAGCACATCCTTTATTCGACACCAGAGGCATTACCATACAGGAGAGAAACCTTATGAGTGCATTGATTGTGGGAAAGCCTTCAGTGTTCACAGGGGACTTATTCTGCATATGAGAATTCATACCGGAGAGAAACCCTACAAATGCAATGTTTGTGGAAGAGCTTTTAGCCAGAGCTCAACCCTTACTGTACATCAGAGAATTCACACAGGAGAGAAGCCTTATGAATGTGATATTTGTGGGAAAACTTTTAGTCATCATGCATCACTCACTCAGCATCAAAGAGTACATTCTGGAGAGAAACCTTATGAATGTAAGCAATGTGGAAAAGCATTTAGGCAGAGTATACACCTTGCTAGTCATTTGAGAACTCATACTGGTGAAAAACCCTATGAATGTAAGGAATGTGGAAAAGATTTTAGTATCAGTTCGCAGCTGGCTACTCATCAGAGGATTCATACTGGAGAGAAGCCTTATGAATGTAAAGATTGTGGTAAAGCTTTTAAACAGAAGTCACACCTTGCCCAACATCAGAAAATTCATACAGGAGAGAGACCTTATGAGTGCAATGATTGTGGTAAGGCTTTCAGCCAGATTTCCCACCTTATACAACATCAGAGAATTCATACTGGAGAAAAACCCTATAAATGTACTGAATGTGGAAAGGCTTTTAGAGATGGCTCATCCCGTGCTCAGCATCAGAGACTTCACACTGACCAAAAGCCCTATGCATGTGTTGAGTGTGGGAAGGCATTCAGAACAAGGTCATCTTATGTTCGGCATCAAGGGTGTCACAGTAGTGAGAAACCTTAAGGATGCAGTGCATGTGGCAAATTCTTTAGCTTACATCAGTCTCTTACTCATCAAAGAATTCACTCCAGAGAAAAACCATATGAATGTAAGTTATGGAGGAAAACTTCAGCCTGAATAGACACCTTAATCTACATAGAAGAACTCATACTGAAGAGAGATCTTATGTCAGGAATGTGGAAAAACCTTCAAAGTGCACACCTTGCTTTTCACCAGCAAGTTTATCTTACAGAGCCATCTCAGACATCCAGTTCTTCACTGCTGTATTACCATGTCCTATGGAGATATGTGCTAACTTTCCTTGGAATTCATTTTTTTTTCAGTTCCCATTCTCTAGTCCAAGATAAAATCATTTCTGTCACTTTTCCCCTCCTTTTTTGACAGAGTATTGCTATGTTGCAATTCTCTTGTCTTGGCCTCCTGAGTAGCCAGGACTACAGGCACAAACCACTGTGTTCAGCTTTCCAAAACACAGTCACACAATCATTTCACCTGGGCTACTACAATAGTGTATAACTGATCTGCCTTTTTGTGTGTGTGTGTGTGGGGGGTCCACTTCAAGTTCATTCTTCACATTACAGTCACAATGATCTTTTAAAAACGTAAATGTAATTATATATTACTTTCTTCTTAAAACCCTTGTTATGAAATTTTAAATGACTCAGTGCATATGAAATGCTTAACAGAATAACTTGCCCATGTTAAGTGCTTAGTTCAATCAGCACTCTTTAGAGTCTACATAAAAATTATCTCCTCCTCCGTGAACTCTGGAAACAGTGTATAGGTGATCATAACAATTTTGGAACTGAAACAGTATCTTATGGTGGAGACTGACTAGCATGTGTAGTATGTTTAGAGTTTAATATAATAAAACTATATAGCAGCTTTTGATTCTAAGGCTGGGTTCTCTTGTTGGTAAGATTAAATGTCTGATACATAAAACATGTTTTAGTATGAGCAAAAGCTCTAGATAAGACTAGAACAAGGCACAAGCAGATGGCATAATGGTTATGTCTCTGGAGTCCCACATAGTCAACTGTGGTCTGAGTCCTGAACCCAACAGCTTAAAATTCATGCCAGGCATGTATACATGCATGCCCCAAATCCTGAAGAGAATGGAGAAGGGATTGGGGCATGGCCATCTCCCCCTGGAGGGTGATTTCTCACTTTTTCTCCTTCTGTCTCTCTAGAGAATGCATGCACCCTATAGCAAAAATATCTCTCAAAAAAAGACTAGGACAAAAGAATTAGAACTTGTTGGAGAGAATATATGCAAGACTATAGTTAAGGCAAAAAATTAAAATTGCTAATGTTTAACTGAAGACAATTTGTAGTCCTATTTCAAGACCCGAGTTCAGAGATAATTTAAAACTTCCAAGGGACCACTTAATTAAGTTGTTATACAGTTATTTTTTTTTTTTTTTTTTTTTTTTTTTTTAAGGCTTAAAATGTTTTACTTCTTTCATGAGACTAAGTCAACTCTGATATAAAACCAAGGGGAAAAATGGAATTACAGAAGAACTTATTCATGGTAATATATAGGAAGGAAATTGTAAAACTTTGTTGACAGACAACAGAGGCTCTGAATAAGTGGACATTTATAAGATGTTCATAGATGGATATTTCAGCATTGTAAAAGTGTCTGTATATTTACTCAGTTGCAATCATCACTCCTATAGGCATTGACAGGTCTATTCTGGAAATTCTGAGTGGTAATGAGGCAAACATCAAAAGGACATTTTGGAAAAGTTACATACCTCTTAGTTCTGTATATTTCAAAAGTTGTATTTTTTATGTATTAGTGGTAGAGTTGGGTTATTTGAATAGTCTTTGACAGTTATCCAACTGGAAATAAAGTCAGGTTCACATTTCACCCCTTATGGAGAAGTTCATTTGATAAGGATTAAAGATGTAACAGGAATCACAATATTAAGATTATAGAGAAGAACATAGAACATTTCAGGAAAGCTATGCTAAGCAGCCATGGAATCCAGAAGTCATGAAAAGATAGAATGACAGGTTGGGCCATGTACAAGATTTAAACCTTTTCCATGGTATGAGACATTCTATACAATGTTAAGAGGCATACAATAAACAGATCTATTAAACATAATTTACAAAAGATGAAGTGCTTACAAATAGGTTACTATGTAGTCACTGAAAATAATGTGATATATCTCTATATTCACAAAAAAGATGTCTTAGTTTTCAAATTGCAATGCAGTTTTCATAACTAGTATTACAATTATAACTACAAAAACTTAATAAAGTTGAAATGATAAAAAAGTACAAATGTATCCGATGGTACTTGTTACATACAAATAGAAACCATGCACATGCAAATATGCACATAAACAGTCCTTCCCTAACTGGCTTTGGGTCAGATGGTCTCATGTCATTCCATGACCTCTTGTGTATTGCCAGTTGTACATAGCTCACTTTAATCCAGTCAAATAAGGCATAAGGAGTTCGATATGTCATTCTTTGGCCATGACTTAATGGTAAACTGGTCCCACCATTCAGTTCCCTAGAGCTGAGCTCATTCTTTTTTTTTTTTTTTTTGGAGAGGTTTTTGCTATAGGGTGCATGCGCTTGCCAGAGAGGGAGACAGAAAGCGAGAAATCACCCCCGGGGCAATGGCCATGTTGCAATCCCTTCTCCTCTTGGGATCTTGGGCACACACGCACACACGCCCGGCGTGAGTTTAAGCCATCAGGTCCGGGACTTGAACCATGGTAGATTACATGCAAATATGCACATAAACAGTCCTTCCCTAACTGGCTTTGGGTCAGATGGTCTCATGTCATTCCATGACCTCTTGTGTATTGCCAGTTGTACATAGCTCAATTTAATCCAGTCAAATAAGGCATAAGGAGTTCGATATGTCATTCTTTGGCCATGACATAGCCATTACGCTAACTGCTGGTCCCAAGCTGAGCTCATTCTAATTCATGTTTCTGTCAGATTGTATCCCACCAGCATTTTGTTTTTGTTAAATTATATATATATATATTTTTTACTCAACTAGAGAAAAGCTAATCAAATAAAAATGGCAACATTGGGCCCATTCTGAGGTGCAGTGGTAATGCACTGCTCAAGAGAAACCAGGTCCTGCATGGTGACTGAGGTTCAAACCTCTGACCCAGTCAACTTGAAACATGCTAAGTACGTGCACCAGTGCCCAAGATTCAGTGATCTGCAGGGCCAAAGGAAGGGGACTACAACATGTGTAGACCCTGTTGGGGGTGCTCTTCTCACATTTCCTAATGTGTGCACACATGCACGCACACTCACACACTTTTTTTTTCAAGAGAGATTTTTGCTATAGGGCATGTGTGCTCACCAGAGAGGCAGAAAAGCAAGAAATCACCACCACCACCCCCCAGGGGCAGGGGGCCAGGTTGAAATCTCTTCTCCATTCTCCTCTCAGGATTTTTGGGGCACACATACACACAGGTCCAGGACTCAAACTGTAGTCGACTAAGTTGGAGTTCATCAATGTAACCATTACGCCACCTGCTGGTCCCCATGCACTCTATCTTAAAGAAATAATGGCAACACCTTAGTGGTATTTTTAAGATGAGCTCCTCGGGGAATGTGAATTATTTTTCTTTTGGAGAGGTTTTTGCTAGAGAGCGCGTGCACTCACCAGAAAGAGACAGAAAGCGAGAAATCGGGGATGGCCATGCCACAACTCCTTCTCCATTCTCCTCTCAGGATCTTGGGCACGCACACATATGTGCCTGGTGTGGATTTAAGCCAGCAGGTCCAGGACTCAAACCACAGTAGACTCCATGGGAGTCCAGCGACATAGCCATTATGCCAATTGCTGGTCCCAGAATGTGAATTACTAATGTTTGGTTATTGCATAAGATGAGCAAAAGGTTGTAAGTCTCCTAATTTTGCTCCATGAAGGTAGCACATATTGATAGCAAAAGCAAAACAGATATAGTTCTCCCTTATTTGCAGGCAGTAACTTTCCAAGGTCTCTCAGTGGATGCCCGAGACTGCAGCTAGCACTGAAGCCTACATACACTGTTTTTTCCTATACATACGATAAAAGTTTTACATATAAATTAGACACAGTATGACATTAACAATAATCACAATATACTGTAATTTATGTGAATATGTCCTCAAAATATGGGACTGTAGTCACCTATTTTTGGATTGCCTTTGACTTCAGGTAAGTGAAACCACAGAAACCAAAACTATGAACATGAGGGATGGCTTTTGGGTCAGCATGTGACATGGAGGTTAAAGCAGCTGAATTCCACGTGGTCAACTGCATGGTTTGAGTCCTGGGCCTGGCAGCTTAAAAACATGCTGGGGGATAGGGGGGACCAGCAGTTAGTGTAATGGCTATGTTGCTGGATTCCCACTTAGTCAATCATGATTTGCATCCTGGACCCAGTGGCTTAAAACTCACGCCAGGCGCGTGTGCATGTGTGCCCAAGATCCTGAGAGGAGAATGGAGGAGAGGGGATTGCGGCGTGACCATCCCCCCTGGGGGGGTGATTTCTCACTTTCTGTCTCTATGTCTCTCTGTCTGGTGAGCGCATGTGCCCTATAGCAAAAACCTCTCAAACAAAAACAAAAACAAAAAGATATGCCGGGTACATGTTCCTGTGTGCCCAAAATCCCAAGAGGAGAATGATGGAAGAGAGACTGCATCTGGCCATCCACCCGGGAAAAGCTGCTTTCTCACTTTCCCTTTCTCTCTCTGACAAGCCAACATGCCCTATAGCAAAAGAAAAAAGTAAAGACCAAGTGAAATTTGAAATTGGATAAGAAATGTAGTTAAAGGACTATGCATAATACCTATTCACCTGGAATTGAGTAACACTGGGAGGCTGCGCACCAGCGAATATTGCAGGTTTCTCAGAAAGCAAACAATTACACAATGCCAAAGGCCATGATTGGCTCCCCTTCAAAAACCTCACCTTCAGAACCATACTCTGATTGGCTACTTCCCATAAAGGCCACAATTGGTTCCCTTCAAAAAACCTCCCCTTCAAAACCATTCTCTGATTGGCCACTTCCCATAGCAAATCAGTGAGCTTAGAATCCCTCAGATTTGCATAATCTGGCACCTCATGATTGGTCCACAGAAGCAACCAATCATAACCCACCTTTACAATCCTTCATTCAACCAATCACGGCCCATCAGCATGTATATAACAACGAAGCCTGGCCCACAATTGCGAGATGATCAGGAAGACGACACAGATGACCAGGAAGACAACACAGACAATCCTGGAGAGCCTGAAGAGCTATAACACTACTACATCGTCTCTGGAAGACTCTGAAGAGTTGTGACACTGCGTCATCTCCATGCTGCTCACAATAGACGACAGGACCCTGAAGAGTTGTAACACTGCATCGTCTCCGTGCTATACCATGCTGCCCCCAATAAACGGATGACCCTGAAGACACTGTGTCGTGTCTGTGCTATAACACTACGCTGCTTGTCTTGGCTCTCACTCCTTCCCTCAGGAAACCTGTTCGACTGTCCCCCTGGGTCGGGATATAACACAAAGCAAAAAAACAACTTTTATCATAAAACTTTTGCTTTAAGGCATAAATTAGAATACAAGCTATTTTAAAATGCGATGGAAAAAATTGCCTGTAGTTGTATGGCCATAATTGCTAAGTACCACAGGCCTAACCAATGGGATGTTGAGCTACAGTGCCAACTGAATTCACAACTTTGCCTTGTTTCTTAAGTAAATGCTTCACGTTACTCAGTAACAATTGGTATTCTTGTTAATGGATGAGGATTTGTGAAAGAGTTTTGGGTAGAACTCTAAACCCTTAAGAAACTTTAAAAATACAAATTGTCTTTGTCTGAGACAACCATGGATGAAGGTGAACCAATTTCCTTTTAGCCCATCAATATAATTGTTTCACAGGTTGAACAGAAAAGAGGAAAATAAAAATCTGATTTTGAAGTGATTAATATAAGAACAGAAATTAGGAAAGGAATAGAAGATCCATTAAAGTACCAATATTTATATTAGAATCTAGAAAATGATTGTAGGGATTTTTTTTTTATAGTTGACTTTTATATCTTGACTTCAGAAGTTGGAACAAATTTTAAGCTGGGCTGAATTTATAGATGTACACATCAGGAATTATTGATTTGATGTAGTGATTCATGCAGTTTATTACTTTTCTCATAATTTTCTGGGTACATGAATGCAAATCTATTAAGCTTTAGCCTATACTAATGGCACTGTGAGCCCAGAAAGTGTCTTGTATCATACTTGGGGAGGACTTAGGAAGACTTTAGGATTCTGAATTTGCTCCTTCATCTTATGGCAAAACCTTATGAAAAAGCACCATTACTTCAGAAAGTCCCTCATTGGCCATCCTTAGTATGCTGAGTGGAGAGTGAGTGCTTATGGGACAGGATTTCTGATCTCTCTAGCAAATGGAAGAGCCTGGGCTGCTGAGCCCAGGTAGCAGCAACAACCCAGAAAAAAACAATTCAGTTTAATGGTGTGTGCCGGCAGGCTCACATTGGTTTTCAACAGACTACTGTTAGATGTGCAGGACTTTTGTGACCTGGTTGTTAAAAACTGTATATGTGTGTATACTTACCTGGCAGGGGAGATACCATGATCAGGAAGGTGGTTTTCCCAGCGTGAGGCTTATCCATTGCACTCCGGATGTGCTGACCCCTGCGATTTCCCCAAATGTGGGAAACTCGACTGCATAATTTGTGGTAGTGGGGGACTGCGTTCGCGCTTTCAATAAAAAACCAAACAAACAAACAAACAAAAAAACTGTGTGAACATATGTGTGTGTGTGTGTGTGTGTGTGTGTGTGTGTGTGATGTGTTGTTGGAGGTGTAACAGAAATGTAGCCATTAGCAGCATCACCACCCAAAGCAGAAAGAGTGGAAAAGAAATACCAAACTCTCACCCTCCAGTCTTCTGCTAGTACCTCCCACTGAGTAACCTTAAGAGAAAACCACTGGGCAAAGAATTCAGGGAAATGTAATCTACAAAGGTCAAACACCTGCAATATATCATATTATGCAATATAACATACATCACACATGTATGTTCACACACATATGTATGTGTGTGTGTATGTACTACATTACATGCATCTTATCAGCAAAATTTATAGTAAGTTGATGAAAGATGAGCCCACATCTTTCCTTTGGGGAGATGGAAGTTAAACCTTTACTAGCATATTGATGGTGTCACAAGAAGAGATAATCTGTCTGCAGTTACTAGTAAAATGCAAGATGTGAAATCAAGGGGCTAGCAGGTGGCATAGCGATTAAGGCATTGGACTCTCACATGGCCGACAGCATTTCAAGTCCTAGACCTAGCAGCTTAAAAATCATGCCAGGCACATGTGTGTGAGAGAGTATGTGTGCCCAAAATATCAGGAGGAGAATGGAGTAGGAGGAATTGAGGCATGGCCACCTCTCCTGCAGGATGATTTCTCACTTTTATTCTATGGCAAAACCTTAAGAAATAATAAAAATAAAGTGAAATAAGTATTCAACCACTGAGATTTTACTTTGTTGTTGATCATCTAAAAACATTCCAGGTCTAGTCAGGGAGGCGTCAGGTCACCCATTCTAGCACCTGCCTTTCACTCTGTTCCCAGACAGGGGCAGTGTTTGGCTTCCCTGAGAAATAATAAATCTTCCTTTGATACCACTGTGACCTTTCTTCCTAGGATTCCCAAAAGAGTTGCTGTCAAGGTTAAGTGCATACTGAAGAAAAGAAAGTAACTTTCATTTCTGGAAGAACTCTAGGGCATGTAAACTTTGTTGTCCACAGTATGTTCTCCAGGATCATGCACCAATCATCTGTTGCTGTAAGATCCATATATTGCAGGTGTTTGACCTTTGTAGATTACATTTCCCCGAATTCTTTGCCCAGCGGTTTTCTCTTAGGGTTACTCAGTGGGAGGCACTAGCAGAAGACTGGAGGGTGAGAGTTGAGTATTTCTTTTCCACTCTTTCTGCTTTGGGTGGTGATGCTGATAATGGCTACATTCCGGTTACACCTCCAACAACACATCACTCCTTATCTTCCTTTCTACTTGTGTTTCACTTTTTGCTTGTTCATAATTAAGCTCCCTTCCTGGCTCTATTTTATTATTTTAATAAAAGTTATTTTATATGATCTCAACGAGTGCTTTACAAACTTATTTTCAATGAGAAAAGATTTACATATAGATTTTAAGTGTAAATTTGATGAGTTTTAATAGTTTGAACAATAAAATGCACTCATTTTAGTCATACAGTTTTCATTTTGACAAACAGCACTGTGTAACCATCACAATCTAGATTAAAAAATGTCAAAAGTTAAAAAAAATATTTAATTTCATTTGTTATTCTTTTTTAAATTTGACCAGAGACACAGAGAGAAAGGGAAAGCAAGAAAGCAAGCTGCCAGGTCCAGGACTCAAACCACAGTCAGCCATGTGAGAATCCAGCGCCTTGAACCACCAAGCCACGTGCAGGCCCCAAAAAGTCTACTTAAAAAAAATTTTTTTTTAAAGGTTTTCGCCATAGGTTGCATGTGGTCACAAGAGAGAGGCTAAGAGAGGAAAACTGAGAAGCCACTCCCAGGGGGATGGCCATGCCACAATCCTTTCTTCATCCTCCTCCTAGGATTAGGGGCACACACATATGTGCACCTGGTGTGATTCTCAATCCACCAACTCTAGGACTCAAACCACAGTCAGCCATGTGGGAATCCAGCTCCTCAACCATCACACCACCTGCTGGCCCCACAGAAAGTTATTTTATGCCCATTGTAGTCAGTCTCCTACTCTTGTCCCCATCCCCTTGCTACAAGCCATCTCTTTTCTGTCTTAGATGGCATGACAGAACGCCATGAATATGTAATCATACAGCACTATAACCTTTTCAGTGTAGCTTCTTTTACTTGACATAACCACGAGACTCAGCCATGTTGCATGTATCAGTAGATTACTCCACTTTATTGCTGAATTGTATTTCATTATATGAATATACCATAGTCCATTTTTTAAAATTTTATTTATTTTTAAACATTTTATTTTTTTAATTATTTATTTAACTTTATTTATTCATTCATTTTTATTTTGACCAGAAAGCCACACACACTGACAGAGAGAAAGAGAGAGAGAAGGTGAGAAAGCAAGACACCAGGTCCAGGATTTGAACCGTGGTCAGCCATGTGGGAGCATCCAGCACCTTAACCACCACGCCACCCGCTGGTCCCTACCATAGTCCATTTACCGAAGACATTTGGGTTGACTGCAGGTTTGGGTTATTATGAATAAAGTCATTGAAAATATTCATTTGGCTTTTTATGCCATTTTTTGTTTTTGCTATACGGCTTGTGTGTTCACCACAGACATAGAATAGGGAGGAAAGAGGAAATCACTCCCCAGAGGGGATGGCCATGCCACAATCACTTCTCTTCTTGGTATTTTGGGCATGCACATACAATCATGCACCAGATTTTCAGGCCAGTGGGTCTGGGACTTGAACTGCACAGCTGGCCATGTGGGATCTAGCATCTCAACCTCCATGCCACCTGCTGGCCGTAGTTGCTTAGTTTAATTCCCAGTTGTGCATGCACTCAACAGATAGAGAAGTCATCCCTCCCCCCATGGGGCATGAACACATTGCAATCTTATTTCCTCTATTCCTCCTTGTCAGGATTTTGGGGACACATGCTCAGCAGGGTTTTTTCAGTCACTAGGCTGGGATTCAAACCATAGTTTGTTATGTGGAATCCAGCTCCTGTAACTGCTTAGCTATAGACTTGTTTATGTTCTTATTGTTAAGTTTTACTTTTTATCTATTTAATTGTTGCCAGAGAGCACGTGAACTTACCAGAGAGAGAGACAGAGAGAAAGAGAAAGGGAAAATGAGATGGATGGTCATGCTGTAATCCCTCTCTGCCTCTTTTCAGGCTTTTGGATATGCATGTACAGGCAGCAGGTCTATTTCTCGAGCTGCTGGGTCCGGGACTCGAACCATGCAATCTACTATGTGGAATCCAGCTGCCTTTACCATGTCACAGGCTGGCCCATTGTTGAGTTTTAAAAGTTGCTTATATAATCTAGATACACTCCCTTTTTTAAGTTATGTGCTTTGTGAAACAAGAACAAGGAGTAATGGTTACATCACTGGACTCCCATGCAGTTGACCACGGTTCGAGTCCTAGACCCTGTGGCTTAACACTAGGGACCAGAAGTTGGCATAATGGCTATGTCACTGGACTCCCATGGAGTCGACCACGGTTCGAGTCCCAGACCCGGTGGCTTAAACTCACACTGGGAGCATAGGTGTGTGTGCCCAAGATCCCGAAAGGAGAATGGAGTGTGGGAGGCTGCGCACTAGCGAATATCACTGGTTTCTCGGAGAGCAAACAATTACACAATGCCAAAAGCCATGATTGGCTTCCCTTCAAAACTTCACCTTCAAAACCATACTCTGGTTGGCCACTAGAATCCCTCAGATTTGCATATCCAGTACCTCATGAGTGGTCCACAAAGCAACCAATCATAAACTACCTTTTACAACCAATCATAACCCACCTTTTACAACCAATCACAGCCCACCAACATGTATATAACCACGATCCCTGGCCCATAGTCTCCAGATGACCCTGAAGAGCCTGAAGAGTTGTAACACCACATCGTCTCCAGACGACCCTGAAGAGTTGTGACACCGCGTGGTCTCCGGACGACCCTGAAGATTTGTAACACTGTGTTGTCTCCGTGCTGCCCACAATAAATGGATGACCCTGAAGAGTTGTAACACTGCGTCGTTCGTCCCGTCTCTCACTCCTTCCCTCAGGAAACCTGTTCGACTGTCTCCCGGGTTGGGACCATGGAGAAGAAGGGATTGCAGTGTGGCTACCTCTCCGGGGAGTGGTTTCTTGCTTTCTCTTTCTGGCGAGCGCATGTGCCCTATGCAAAACAAAACAAAATCTGCCTCCTCCCCCCAAAAAAACCCCCCACAAACAAGCTCATGCTGGGCACATGTGTGTGCATGTCCAAAATCCCGAGGAGAATGGAGAAGGGATTGTGGCTTGGCCATAACCCCTCAGGGGTGATTTCTCACTTTCTGTCTCTCATCTGTTTCTCTGGTGAACACACACACACACTGTGGCAAAAAAAAAAAAAAAAGGACGTGATTTGCAAATATTTGCTCCCAGTCTTTGCCTTGTCTTTTTTATTCTCTTAACAGTTTTTTTTTCTTTCTAAATTTTGCTATAGGGTATGGATACTTGCTGGAAAGAGATGGAGGCAGCTGGAATAAGAAAAGAACCCCCCGCCCCCCCCCCCCCCCATAAAATGGTCATGCTGCAATCTCTTCTCTTCTTGGAATTTTGGGTACATATGCACATGTGCCTGGAGTATTTTCTAAGCTGCTGGGCCTGGGACTGAAATCATGCAGTTGGCCATGTGGGATTCACACTGACCACATTAACCACTACCCCACCAGTTGGCTCATCTTAGTATCTTTTGCAAAGCAGAAATTTTAAATTTTGTTAAGTCCAATTGGTAATTTTTTTTCTTTTGTAGATTGTGTTTCTGGTGTTATATACGTCTTGAAATTGAGTAATGTGAGTTCTCAAACTTCATTTTGAGAATTGCTTATTCTAATTCCTTAGAAATGTCTGAATCATTTATCAGTACCTACAAAATACCTTGTTCAGATATTAATGGGCATTGTATTTAATCTGTAGGTCAAATTGGGCAGTGTTGAGTCTTGCGATCTATAAGAATATATTTCTCCATTTATTTAGATACTCTGAGGGGGTTGGTTGGTGGTACAATGATAAAATGTGACACTCTATCAGAGTGACTCACGTGGGAAGGTTTTGGGTTTATGTCCCTAAGTATGCTGGGCATGTGCCTGTCCATGTTCTAGGGCTCGCTGAGGCGAGGGGTGGATTGTGGCAAGATCCTGTTGGGTGTGTTATCTCTTGCTCATGGAAGAAATAAACTTTAAAAATAGATCTTTTATTTCTTTGATTATTTTGTAGTTTTCTGTATGTAGATCCTGCACATAATTGTGTTAGATTTACACCTAAGTACTTCATTTTGGTGTGAGCTACTGTAAATGACACTCTCTTGAATTTCAAATTTGAGTCTTGCATATTGGATTTTATCAAATGTTTTCTCCTCATCTCTCGAAATGGTTCAAGGCTTTTTAACCTTTTATTTATTGCTAGTGGTATCTATCTTATAGGAGTGCCAAGTGAGAAGTCTTTTAACGTAATCAACACATTGTATTAAAAATAAATAAATAGGCACCAGCAGTTAGCATGGCTATGTCGCTGGACTCCCATGTAGTCCACCTTGGTTCAAGTCCCGCACCCGGTGGCTTAAACTCACACCAGGCGTGTGTGCGTGCGTGCCCACGATACCGAGAGGAGAATGGAAGAGAAGGGCCTGCGGAGTGGCCATCCCCCCTGGGGGGTGATTTCTCCCTTTCTATCTCTCTGTTTCTCTCTGTCTTTCTGGAGTAGCACGCGCCCTATAGCAAAAACCTCTCCAAAAAGAAAAATAAAAACAAACAAACGTAGCAAACTAGGAATGGCGGAGACCTTCCTTACCTGTAAACAAATTTGGAATACCGGACCCGCATCACAGAACAGTGACTAAGCCCTGTGCATATGGCTGCCTGTGGTTCAAATCCTGGCCCCAAGGGCTTGAAAAACATGCCAGGCATTTCTGTGTGTCCCACATCCTGGATGGAGAAATAGAGACGGGACTGCAGCCTGATTCACTCTCTCTCTCTGCTGAACACACAGGCACACTGGCAACAAAACAGAAAAACAAACGAACAAATAAAATACTTTTAACACAATTGTGGTTCTTACTACCGGACTTTCCCAGGCAGCCAGTTCCTTCTAAGGAAGCCGTTCTTTACCTCGTGCTCGTTTTCCCGGCTTGTGCTCCCGCCCTCCTGCGCCGGTAAGCCGCGCCCCCAGCGCCCACTCCCAGCAGCCCCCGGGGCGCGGCGTCTCTCGGGGCGCCTGTGCTTCCGGCCAGACCAGGGCCGGCCCCTCCCAGCCCGCGGGCGCCGCGCGGCCCGAACTACGTTTCCCAGCGGGCGTCGCGGGGCCCTG
>NW_006204194.1:1999706-2005568 GCF_000334495.1 Tupaia belangeri chinensis | reverse complement strand
GTGTAGACCGCTCCAGCCGCTCGTTCTCCCCTAGCCCTGCCTTCCAGGGACGCCGCCGTCTTCCAGGCGAGAAGCCACAAGCCGGAGGCCGCGGGGACGGGGATCGAGAAGGCCATGACCCAGGTGAGCTGACGTTCGCTCTCTGGAATGCAGTTTCGATTTTCAGGTCCTGACGATGCGTGTTTTCCCTGTTCAAGAGCCGTCCCGGGCGCCGGTTCCCATTTCCTCCCCTTCGGCGAGTGGCGGCCGTGGCCGGCGCCAGCGGCTTCCTCTTCCCGCGGCCGGTGCACTGCGGCGGGCGCGTTTCGTGACGGAGGAAGCTGGTCAGCCCCTCCCCTGCGCGGTGTCCCCTGAGGGTCTCTGATGCGGACGAGGCTGCAGTTGTGCTGACCTGGTTTGCGTGGTTCCCGTGGTGTGCAAAGCTCTGGAGAGACGAATGGCCACCCCGTCCCCTGCTGTCTAGGCGCTCACAGCTTGCAGAAAGGCAGGGTCCTGGACCAAGTGCATGAGACTGGGCTAGAAGAAGCTCCTGACTTCTAGCTGCCTGCGGAGGAACAGCAGGGCGTAGCTACCAAGGGGGTGCTTTTTGTTCCTTTGTTTTTTACTTCCTTTAGTTGTCTCTTTCATGAGAGAGACAGGGACCCCTTATAGGGTCCCAAAGCCACAATCCACCCCCTTCCCAAGCCTGCCAGCCAGTAGCATCATGGGTATGTCAGGTGTGCTCAGGTTCACGCAGGAACTGAACCCAGGGCACTTATGGTGGTTTCAGCATAGTCCAGTGCTACCCCATAGCCTGAACCACTGCAGCTGGGCCCCAGGGGAGTAATTCTTGAGCCGTGCCTCAAGGGAGAGATGGCCTAGCAGGCAGGACAGGGAAAGCAACATTTTAGGGGAAGGAGGAAGGCTAGGAAAGGCTTGCTTTTCCCCAGTTGATTTTGTCGCTTTATCATGTGGTAATAGTTTTGTTTCTGACAGCTGCATCTTGTAAGTATACTACAGCTCGCTGATAAATATGCGAACCGATTTCCAGTGGTCCCACCCTAACTACTCTTAGTGTGTTATCAGGGATCTCCACATGGCCACATGCAGTGCTTGAGTCTTAGTCTGTTCTGATAATAGTTGGTACTTGGCATAGCTTGGCTGGGTAAACTGTCATTGTCAAGGCCCAAAGTAGAAAATACGTTAGGCTTTGAGAGTCTCTGCTGCAACTACCATAGAGAATATGAAATGAACAGATAAAGCAGAAAGGGGACCAGCGAGTGGCATGGTAATTAAGACTCTGGACTCTCACGTGGCTAGCTGCACTTCAAGTCCCAGGCCCATCGGCTTGAAGATTGCGCTGGCATGTGTGTATGCATGCCCAAAATCCTGAGGATGGAGGAGAAGGGATTGTGGCAGAAGGGATTGCTTTCTGTCTCTGTCGTCTCTGGTGAGTGTACGCGCCCTATAGCAAAAATCTCTCACATAAAAAAAAGTTACTCTAAAAAATAGTACTGCTATTTTCATAATGGAACACTTAATAGAGGCAGAGTGGCATAATGGCTACTGTATGGATGAGAGAGACAGACCTTGTGGGTTCAATTGCTATCTCCATACCTTAGCATTTAATCACTGTGTAGCCTTAAGGCAACTTAAATGAAC
The DNA here is from genome assembly GCF_000334495.1 of Tupaia belangeri chinensis. Lineage (NCBI taxonomy): Eukaryota > Metazoa > Chordata > Mammalia > Scandentia > Tupaiidae > Tupaia > Tupaia belangeri. The sequence goes on along the minus strand of NW_006204194.1, from coordinate 2,003,927 downwards.
ACATTTTCGTCATCCATGCAAAGAGGAAAATAATAGGACCAGCCTCAAACAGTTCTTATAAGCGTTAATTAGGGACCAGCAGCTGGCGTAATGGCTATGTCGTTGGACTCCCATGTAGTCGATCGCAGTTGGACTCCCGTGTAGTCGATCGCAGTTTGAATCCCGGACTTGGTGGCTTAAAACTCACACTGGGCCCGTGTGCATGCGTGTCCAAGATCCTGAGAGAAGAATGGAGGAGAAGGGAGTGTGGTGTGGCCATCTCCCCTGGGGGGTGATTTCTCGCTTTCTGTCTCTCTGTCTTTCTGGTGATCACACGCACCCTATAGCAAAAACCTCTCCAAAAAAAAAAAAAAGCATTAATTGATCTGTGTATAGGGCATAGAACAGGGTACTTGGCACATAGCAAGAACTAAATGGTGTTAGTGTCCTTATGTCATTGTGATGGTTTTAGGAATTTATAGGCATGCTTGGGGACCAGCAGATGGTGTAACGGTTTCATTGCTGAACTTCCACATAGTCGACCATAGTTGAAGTCCTGGACCCGGCAGCTTAAAATTACATTGGGCACAAGTGCGTGCATGCTGCAAATCCCAAGAAAATGGAGGAGAAAGGATTGCTGTGTGGCCATCTCCCTTGGGGGGTAATTTCTTGCTTTCTGTCTCTCTGTATCTTTCCAGTGAGCACATGTGCCCTATAGCAAAAATCTCTAAAAAAATAAAGGGCTGGCAGATGGTATGAAGGTTAAGAGTGCTGGACTCCCACATGGTCAACCACAGTTCGAATCCCGAACCTGGCGACTTGTTTTCTCACTTTCCCTCTACTCTGTCTCTTTCTGGTCAAATTGAAATGATAATGATAAGAAAAGTTAATTTTTTTTTTTTAAAGAAAGAAATTTATAGGCATGCCTCTTAAATGCTTTTCTTTTTTAAAAAATGTACTAGAGGGGCTGGCAGGAGATGCTGGATTCCCACATGGCCAATCACGATTTGAGTCCCGGACCTGACCTGACAGCTTGCTTTCTTGCTTTCCCTTTCTCTCTCTCTCTCTTTGTCTCTCCTGGTTAAATTAATAACAGCAACAACAAATGGAATTCAATAAATAAATAATTTTTTTAAAGTTTGCTAGAGGGCACATGCATTCACTGGAGAGAGACACAGAGAAAGTGAGAGAACCATCCTGTAGAGTGACTTCACTGCAATCCTTTCTCCTCTATTTCTCCCTTTTTTCTGGATTCTGGGCTCATATGCACATTTGCCTGGTGTGTTTTTCAAGTCACTGGATCCTGGATCAAACTGCATAGTTGGCCATGTGGGATCTAGCTGCCTTAACTATACTACTGGCTGGCTCACTTTTTATTTTACTTTTTTAAGTATATAGCATAGGACAGAACTTGGTAAACTGTGTCCCACTGGCCAAATCCAGCCCACCTTTTGTTTTTCTTTTTTAATAATTATTTATTTAGGGCCAGCAGGTGACATGGTGGTTGAGACACTGGACTCCCACGTCGTCAACCACAGTTCAAGTCCTGGACTTGGTGGCTTACTTTCTCGCTTTATCTCTCCCTTTCTTTCTCTCGCCATTTCTCTCTGGTGAGCAGACCTATAACAAACTAAGTAATAATAATAAATAAAATAATATTATTACAAAGTTCACATATGAGCTCACCAGAGAGAGAGAGAGAGAGAGTGAGAGGGAGAGAGAGAGAGAGAGAGGGAGAGAGGGAGAGAGGGAGAGAGAGCTATGAGCTCACCAGAGAGAGATACAGAAAAAGAGAGTGGGGGAAGTGAGAAAGCAAGTCGCCAGGTCCTGGACTTGAACCACAGTTGGCCATGTGGGAGTCCCATGCCCCAACTACCAAACCACCTGGTGGCCCAGTCTACCACTTTTTATAAGACTCACAGGCTACAAATGGTTTTTGTATTTTTTCAGTGGTTGAGAAAAACTTAACAGTATTTTATGACATGTGAAAATGAAATGAAATTCAGATTTTGTGTGCATCAAGTCTCGCTGGACAGCACATACACACCCATTTACACCCTGTCTATTACTGTTTCTTTGCTCCAGCGGCAGAGTTGCAGAGTTGAGTAGTTGTGGCAAAGACTCTATAGCCCACAAATCTTAAAACTTCCATCTCCGGTCCTTTATAGAAAATCTTTGCTGGCCCCTACTATAGAGGGTGAGCTCGGACTGTGGAATCAGGCAGCCGAGTTCCGTCCTGGCTCAGCAGTTGACTGGGTATTAGTGGGCAAGTTACAGTTGTGTATTTCCTCAGCCGTGAAGTGGAAACAGTAATAGTATCAAATAATAGGATGGTTATAGGGATGAAATAAATTAATACATAAGTATATAGAAGTGTGAGTAGAATGTGCTGCCAGCTGTTGTTGTTTTTATTTTACAGGGAAACGCATTTGTAAACAAGTTATTTATCTTGTATATGAAGAACTGTTAGCAAAAATAGGGAACATGTTTTGGAAGGATAGATGCATATCGTGAAAACTGTACATGAGACTAGCGAAGTAGTGAAGGGGATATTTCTTAAATAATAATTTTTAAAAAGTTGCGGAGTATAAGAAAATATTTTAAACAATGTTCTTTTCTTTAGAAATTACCAAATTCCAGGACCAGCAGATGGGATAATGGTTACGGCGCTGGACTCCCATGTAACTGCGATTTGAGTCCCAGAGCCAGCAGGTCAACACTTACACCGAGCGCTTGTGTGCCCAAAATCCTAAGCGGAGAGTGAAGGAGAAGGGATTGTAGAGTGGCCATCCCTTCTGGGGAGGGATTTTTCACTTTCTTTCTCCGGCAAGTGCACATACCCTATAGCAAAAATCTCTAAAAGAAAAAAAAGTTACCAAATTTTGTCTTCGTAATGAAGATAAATTTGTAATAAATGCTAGCAAAATGGTCATTTAAAGATTTATTTAAATATTGTAAAAAAAATTTTAACAGATGTCATAATCATGTTTTATTTAGAAATGAATATGTGAAAAACATTCAAATAGCTGAAAAATGAAGTGTAGGACTTACCAGCCAAGTAGGACTGGAATGTATGAAAACCCCCTCTCTAGATTGCATTAGACTGGAAGCCTAGAAGTGTTCTCTGCACAGAAGCAGCCTTGTTTCCGAGCCCCTATATACTGTGAGCACAGTGGAAAGCACTTGAAATATTTGAATTTCGGTGTATTTGAAGATTTCCACTGCTAAGACTTGCAGAGTTTTCAAAATCGGAGGCTTTCAACAAATTGCTGGTACAAAATGCAGATCACTGATTGATAAACATGATCTACCCACATCACTAGAGTTGATATTTCCAGACAGGGGAATACCCCTATCAGTTACTTAGCCAGGGTCCAGCTGCAGTGGACATGCTGCTAAGACACTGTGCTCCATAGCTGTGACCACATGGGATACCCAGGTTCAATTCTCTGTCCAACCTAAAGGCTGGATGTGATGTTGTGTGTGTGTAATCCCAGTGACTCGGAGGACTTGAGGCAGGAAGATTGTAACCTGGAGAGAGACTTTAAACACACAAACAAAAAAATTCAGCCAGCAAATGAGTTTGTCTGCCTAGATGCCTCAGCTTACTGTTGTTGAGAGCTACCACCATTTGTTTCAGACTGGCTTGCTCAAGCAGGCACATTATTGTGATTTTGCTCCAGGTCATTAAGCATTTCTTGATGCTTTCTTGCAGTATTAGGTGGTTTACAGTATATGGGGCCTTTCAGTTTTGTTTTTGTTTTGCTTCTTTTGAGAGAGAGATTTTTGCTATAGGTGCATATGGTTGCTGGAGGGACACAGACACAGAAAGCAAGGAATCACCCTGACCCACGGGGGGATGGCCATGTCGCGGTCTCTTCCCGTCCACTCTCCTCTCAGAATTTCGGGCATGCGTGCACATAGGCCCAGTGTTAGTTTTAAGCCACTGGGTCTGGGACTCAGATCACAGTCGACTATGTGGGAGTCTAACCATGTAGCCATTATGCCATCTGTTGGTCCTGGAGTCTTTCAGTTTTAAGCTTGGGAGATTTCTCTATCAAGAATTACACTCAGTGGGACCAGTGGTTAGCATAATGGCTATGTTGCTGGACTCCCACATAGTTGACCGCGGTTCGAGTCCCAGACCCGGTGGCTTAAACTCATGCCGGGTGCGTGTGCATGCATGCCCAGGATCCTGAGAGGAGAATGGAGGAGAAGGGATTGTGGTGTGGCCATCCCCCC
>NW_006204194.1:1961808-1999458 GCF_000334495.1 Tupaia belangeri chinensis | reverse complement strand
TTCAAAGCACACTACAATTACAGAAACCCTCTTCCTACGAAATGATAAGAAAGAACTAACACAAACTTGATTTACTTAGCCAGGGTCCAGCTGCAGTGGACATGCTGCTAAGACACTGTGCTCCATAGCTGTGACCACATGGGATACCCAGGTTCAATTCTCTGTCCAACCTAAAGGCTGGATGTGATGTTGTGTGTGTGTAATCCCAGTGACTCGGAGGACTTGAGGCAGGAAGATTGTAACCTGGAGAGAGACTTTAAACACACAAACAAAAAAATTCAGCCAGCAAATGAGTTTGTCTGCCTAGATGCCTCAGCTTACTGTTGTTGAGAGCTACCACCATTTGTTTCAGACTGGCTTGCTCAAGCAGGCACATTATTGTGATTTTGCTCCAGGTCATTAAGCATTTCTTGATGCTTTCTTGCAGTATTAGGTGGTTTACAGTATATGGGGCCTTTCAGTTTTGTTTTTGTTTTGCTTCTTTTGAGAGAGAGATTTTTGCTATAGGTGCATATGGTTGCTGGAGGGACACAGACACAGAAAGCAAGGAATCACCCTGACCCACGGGGGGATGGCCATGTCGCGGTCTCTTCCCGTCCACTCTCCTCTCAGAATTTCGGGCATGCGTGCACATAGGCCCAGTGTTAGTTTTAAGCCACTGGGTCTGGGACTCAGATCACAGTCGACTATGTGGGAGTCTAACCATGTAGCCATTATGCCATCTGTTGGTCCTGGAGTCTTTCAGTTTTAAGCTTGGGAGATTTCTCTATCAAGAATTACACTCAGTGGGACCAGTGGTTAGCATAATGGCTATGTTGCTGGACTCCCACATAGTTGACCGCGGTTCGAGTCCCAGACCCGGTGGCTTAAACTCATGCCGGGTGCGTGTGCATGCATGCCCAGGATCCTGAGAGGAGAATGGAGGAGAAGGGATTGTGGTGTGGCCATCCCCCCGGGGGGGGTGATTTCTCGCTTTTTGTCTCTCTGTCTGTCTGGTGAGCACACGCGCCCTATAGCAATAAATAAATAAATAAACAAATCTCTCCCCCCCCAAAAGAAAAGAAAATAAAAAAGAATTACACTCAGATTGAACTGGCAAAAAGATTAAGGTTACTACAGAAGAGGTCATCATGCCTGGTAGAGCGAGAGAGAGAGGAGGGCCTTGAGTTAGAACGTTTCTTGGGGTCCAGAAATGAGTTTCTTTTGGAGAGGTTTTTGCTATAGGGCGTGTGTGTTCACCAGAGAGACAGAGACAGACAGACAGAAAGCGAGAAATCACGCCCAGGGGGGATGGCCACACCACAATCCCTTCTCCTCCATTCTCCTCTCGGGATCTTGGGCACGCACACACACGTGCCTGATGTGAGTTTAAGCCACTGGGTCCAGGACTCGAACTATGGTTGACTACGTAGGAGCCCAGCAACATAACCATTACGCCAACTGCTGATCCCAGATGAGTTCCTTTTGACAGGTTGAGTTGGTTTACCTGAATGGAGCATGAGGCTAAGCAAGGGACTTCTATTAATCAAGTTCACCAGGCTCCAAGCAGAGGTGAGGTGGTCAGGAGTTCAGGTATGGGGCCATATCTGTGCAAAATACAAAAATGGGAACTGATGGACACTGCCCCCAAATATTGTCAAGGGGACAATCCAGGGATGACAGCAACACGATGGGAGGCAGCATTAGTACAGGTGAGGGTTGAGACTGTCAGCGTCATAGCCCACATTCCTTTAGCACATACATCGTGCCCTGCGTGCTGTGTATGTGGTATCTTGGTATGTGGTTGATTTTTCCATTTTCCAGTGGCAGAACTGAGGTCGCTGGGTTCAGTCACTAACTGAGGTTTCGGAGTTGGTGGCCTTTGGGGTAGTCCAACTGTTTTGCTTGTTGATTTGAGTGTATGCGTTGGAATTCCCACAGCTCTGATTACTTAAATCTGCCTTCTATCAGGCATAACTCCCAAGATTGGGGTTTGAAGGACGTAAGTGTTCCAGACAGTGGACTGTGTGGACACATGCAGATGTCCGCCAGCAGCGCACAAGCAGGAGAATTCTGCTCAGGCCAAGCACATTCGTCAGCATGTTCACAGTACCTCCCGACACTCCCGGGCTTCTCTGACATGGCCCCTTGGTTCTTTAATGAATTTTATTAATTAAAAACATTATAGTTTTTCATTCTTACTACAGAAAGAGAGAGAGAGATATGTACATGTACATGCGTAAATGTGCACCACACAGTTACCGTTGACAGAATCTCACCCTCCTGCGATCCTCTGGGAGCCATCCAGGATCACAGGTGCACTTGGCATGTGCAGATTGGCTCAGGACCCAAACCTGGGCCTCCTCTGTGGCTGAGGTATCACGTCACAGTGTCACCTGTTCCACTGCAACTGGGCCTGTATGTTCGTCTTTTTTATTTTGTTTTTCATATTGTCAGAGGTTGCGTGTGCTTGTCAGAGAAAGAGGGAGAGAGAAAACACCCCTCCAGTGGGGCCTGGTCACACCACAAGTCCTTTCTTCCATTTCTCCCTCCTTGCCGGAGGGCACATGTACTGGACAGAGAGACAGAGAAAGAGAAGGTGAGAGAGCACTCCCCAGTGGAGCGTGGTCATGCTGCCATTCCTTCTCTATTTCTCCATCCTTTTGGAATTTTAGGCATGCATGTACATGTGCCCAGCATGTTTTTCAAGCTGCCAGGGCTGGGGTTTGAATCAGTTGACCATATCGGAGTCTGCTACTTTAACCACTAGACTGTGGGACTATCCCTCCTATCAGCAGTTTGGACATTCATGCACACATACCCAAGCATGTTTTTCAAGCTGCTAAGTCAGCCATGTGGAGTCCAGTTCCCAAGGCACAGGGCTTAACCACTGTACCCTGGGGCCGGGTCCTGTGTGTGTTTTAGTGAACATCTGGTGAACACTAAAGGCAAAGGTAGAGACCCTTGCACCTCATTTAGGGGGTTAGCCATGTTCACCCTTCCCATTTCTGTGCTGCTCTAGGCTGCTCAGATATCCCCGCAGTGAACAAAGTTCTGGGCCTGTTGTGTGTAGAACAATTTAGTCTTCATTAGTTATTATTAATGAATTGTTTTCAGGTACTGTTCTTTTCTGGAGAGGTTTTTTGCCATAGCATGCATGCGCTTGCCAGAAAGACAGAGACAGAGAGATAGAAGGTGAGAAATCACCCCCCGGGAGGATGGCCACACCACAATCCCTTCTCTTCCATTCTCCTCTTAGGATCTTGGGCACGCACGCACACGCGTGTGGCATGAGTTTAAGCCACCAGGTCCGGGACTCAAACCATGGTCGGCTCTCTGGGAGTCTAGTGACATAGCCTTTACACCAACTGTTGGTCCCAGATACTGTTCTTTTCTGGGCCAGCTGTTACCTCCACAAAACTGCAGGGTCTCCTAGGGCAGGGGCTGTCTCTTTTTTTTTTTTTTTCACTTTTTGCTGGAGATTATGATAGAATGTGTCCAGTTGTCCAATAATTAACTAGATTTCCAAATCATTGAGTATGAGATCTCTTACCTGAGATGAAGACAAAGTAATCCTTGGACACCATCATAGTCAGCTTGGGCTGTTGTAAGAAATTCTGGGTGCCTCATAAACAACAGAAAGTCCTTTTCTTACAGCTCTGGGAGCTGGATGTCTGAGACCAAGGTGCTGTAGGTTTGGTCTCTCCTTGGCTCGCGGAGGGCCGTCCTCTCCCGATGGCCCCGTGTGGCTTTTTCACTGTGCACGCACATCTCTGATGTCTCTTCCTCTTCTCACGAGGACACCGGTCAGACTGCAGTGGGGTCTCTTCGCATGACCTCATTCACCTCGAACCACCTCTGTAGTGCTTCACATTCCTTCACATTCAGAAGTGTTGGGGGTTAGGACTTGAACACAGGAATTCAGGGAGGGACACCTTTTATCCTGTAACAATCTCTCAGTCACGTGGGGCGTGAGCACTGGGTTAGCAAGAACGTGGTTATGTCATTTCAGGGCTTGGTGACATTTGGGGATGTGGCTGTAGATTTTTCCCAGGAGGAGTGGGAGTGGCTGAGCCCCATTCAGAGGCATCTGTACAGGAAGGTGATGTTGGAGAACTACAGGAACCTGGCATCACTGGGTAAGGCTGTTCCCTGCCCCTTCTCCCTCCTGTCCCTCCTCCTTTTCTTTAAATTATTGTCATTGATTAATTAATTAAGTTAGTTATTTTTGGAAGTTGACCAGGGAGAGACAATGAGAGAGAAGGAAAGTGAGAAAGCAAGCTGCCAGGTCTGAGACTCGAACCGTGGTCGGCCATGTGGGAGTCCAGCCGCCTTAACCACCACGCCACCTGCGGGCCCTATCCCTCCTGTCCCTTCTTCCCTCAAACCCTGGAGGCTACCTGTCTAGTCTGGACAGATCCACAGCATGACTGCCTCATGTTTCTTTTTACACATCTAGGACTTTGTGTCTCTAAGCCTGACATGATCTCCTCTTTGGAGCAAGGAAGGGAGCCCTGGATGTTGAAGAAAATGATGACGAGAGGCCGGGGCTCAGGTGAGTGGTGCAGCCATGCCAGTCACAGCGTGGCCGCCTCAGACACCTGTTGTCTTCAGCAGACTTTTCCTAAGCCTCCGGGCCTGGAGGGGAAAGTTGAGACCTCTTCAGTGGGGCCTCCCCGCTTTTGCATTCTGCCCTGTGTCTTCTCTCCAGCTTTGCTCCTCTTCCTCTAAGATAACTTACTTCCCTCTTCCCAGACCCCATTGTTTCCTAGCTCCTCCTCTTCATCTCTCAGACTGATGGAAATCATGTCTATTTCTTAAAACATCTTTTGTGATTTTTGAAGTCATGTGTACTGTATTGTCTTGATTAAATGACTGCTTTTCTGGACTTACCTTTTTAATTAAATTTTTTTTTAAGAATTATTTTATTTTGGGACTGGCAGGTGGTGTGGTCGCTGGACTCCCACATGGCTGACTGTAGTTGGAGTCCCGGACCTGGTGGCTTGCTTTCTCTCTTCTTCTCTCTTTGTCCCTCTCTAGTCAAATTAAAATAAATAAATAAGTTAAATAAAATAATTACTTTTTTAAAAGGAATTATTTAAGTTTATTTATTATTATTGTTTTAATGTTTCCAGAAAGAGAGAGAGAGAAGGAAGGTGAGGAAGGAAGGGTCAGCTATGTGGGAGTCCAGCACCCTTAACCACCATGCCACCTGCTGGCCCCTAACCTTTTTTATTTTTAAAAATATTTATTTATTTATTTCCATTTGTCGTTGTTATTATGTTTTTATTTGACCAGACAGAGGCACAGAGAGAGAAAGGAAAAGTGAGAAAGCAAGCTGCCAGGTCTGAGACTCAAACCGCAGTCCGCCATGTAGGAAACCAACACCTTTAACCACCACACTACCTGCCAGCCTCCAAGGCCTCTTATCTTTTAATTTGAACAAGGCGATTGAGTGCTGCTTGGTGAGAGAAGCTCAAACCATTAGAGAATAAACCATCCTATAAGGGAGATGAGGCATGTCTCTATGTAACTCAAATGAACTAGAAACTATTGTTGTGTGCTAAATGTAAATGGGGACATAAGAGGAAGAGAAAGATCGTTCCCGTTTTAAGCTAGGGAAACAAGGGATGAAGCTAGAGCCTTGAACAGAAACGTTAGAACTAGAAGAAAGGGGGGCCGGCAGATGGTGTGGTTGGTTAAAGGTGCTGGACTCCCACTTGGCCTGCCATGGTTCGAATCCTAGACCTGGTGACTTCCTTTCTCACTTCCCTCTTTCTCTCTCTGGTCAAATTGGAAAGTAATAATAATAATAATAATAATTAAAAAAAGGTTTAAATAGGGGACCAGTAGGTTGTGTGGTGGTTGAGGCATTGAACACTCCCACATGGCCTACCCATAGTTCAAGTCTCGGACCTGGTAGCTTGCTTGCTCACTTGCCCCCTCTCTCCCTGACTCTCTCTGGTCAAATTAAAAAATAAATGAGCGAGGGACCAGCAGATGGCATAATGGCTAAGTCACTGGACTCCCATGTAGTCAACCACGGTTTGAGTCCCGCACCCAATGGCTTAAACTCATGCCGGGCACATGTGCGTGCGTGCCCAAGATCCTGAAAGGAGACTGGAGGAGAAGAGATTGCGGTGTGGCTATCCCTCCTGGGGGATGATTTCTCGCTTTCTTTCTCTCTGTCTCTGTCTTTCTGGCAAGTGCATGCACCCTATAGCAAAAAGCTCTCCAAAAAAATTAAAAATATAAATAAATGAGCAAATAAATAAAATTAAGTAAATAATTATTTTTTTAAAGCTAAAATAATTCTTAAAAAGAAAAAAAGAACTAGAAGAAAGGAACTGGTAGATTAGGACATTAGTTTGGTTTGGGCTGGAAAAGATTTGGAGTCCAAGTGAACTTAGTCAGACAGGGTATGCAGTTGGGCTATTGGCTCTCAGAAGAAAAGAACACTGATTCAGATTTGATGGGATATTCTTTCAGATATTGTGGTGATGTTTACACTATTTGGAAATGCAGAGATTTCAACCACAGCATTATTTCTGGAACAGCAGATTATCAAGTAAGAGAAGGAATCTTGGGACAGATGGTGGTACAGTGGTAATGCAACTGGACCTACAGGGAAAGGTCCTGGTTTCGCCTTCTGGGACCTGCCTGAGCGCACCAGATATGTGCGAGCATAACCATGATCTGGGATGGCTCGTGGTACAGAGACCCCACTAGGGGTCTCTTTCTCCTCTCTCTCTGTCTCATGGGAGAAATAAATATATTTTAAAAAAAAAAGGAGAAGAAATTAGAATCATAGATTACTTTCGGAAATTTTATTATTAAAATAGGAAATGATAATTTCTGAAGAATTGGGAATTTTATTATACTTCAAAGGAAAAGTTTGTATTAACAAAACAGGACAGGTTGCTCATGGTTCTATCAACTTGCATGGGTCATTACATTGTGTAGGAGAACAAAAATAACATTTTTGTGAAAGTTTTCAACTTACCATCACACTAAATTACATTCTTTGGACTAGTTATTTTGAAATGGAGCTGTTTTGTTCTCCTATAGATCCTTCATCTCTCGTTGAGGCTCTAGTTAATCATGAAGACTTGTATTTTTATAAGTAGGATGTGGACTTTTATTAGCATTGAACAAAAAACGAGGCATGCAGAACTAGAGGTGGACTTTTTGTGACATAAAATAGAGAAAGTCAAAGGGAGTTTTATTTCATAAAGCTGAAAATAAAGGATCATATAGCAGTTTTCTGCTGTAGCCTCTGCTGCTGTTTATATTGATAACATGTTCATCTTAGATTTTAATCTTGCGAGCTCTCTGATCTTTTGATTTTCAGTGTTCTACCAAAAACATAGTGTGTACTACTCGTTCAGCATTTATGTGGGAGAGTTTGTGCTGTATCCTTAGCCACACGAATGTAGGGACGTAAGGCTGATCAAATAGAGTAGGTCAGGTAAAAAAGCTTCCAGAACAATAGGATTTTTTCATTTACTTGAGCACATGATAAAAGAGATTCACTTCTCTAATATCTTTCAGACTTGAAGGCCATGCAGGAGACCAAGGAGGTACCTCCAAAGAAGGACCTCTGTGAAGAAAAGTTATCCCAGGCAGTGATCACAGAGAAACTGACAAACTGTAGTCTGGAGTACTCCTTATTAGGGGAAAACTGGGATTACGATGCTCTGCTTGAGACACAGCCGGTAAGTAAGGAGATTCAGGCAAGAGAAAATATCCCTCATACAGAAGACCTTGAGGAAAGAGACCATGACTGCAGTGACTGTGGGAGACAGTCCCACCTGAATACAGTACTTGTTATAGATGATGTCCCCAGAAGAAAGTCCATGACCTTGATGCCACAAGAAAAGTGGGGTGAGTGGGACCAGCATGTGGTTAATGCACTGGATCCCACATAGCCTACTCTGCAGTTTGAGTCCCAGACCCGGCAGCCTGCAAAACACACTGGGCATGCTTATGCACATGTGTGCCCAAAATTCCAAGAGGAGAAAGGAGGAGAAGGAATTGTGACGTGGCCATCTCCTCTGGGGAGTCATTTCTCAAATTCCTTTCTTCTGTCTCTCTCTAGTGAGGGCATATACCCTGTAGCAAAAATCTGAAAAAAACAAAAACAAAAACAAAAACAAAACAAAACAAAAAACCAAAAAAAAACCTGGGGTGGGGGACAGAGAACTGAGTTGTGATTAATTATAAACAAATCTGTTTAGCTTAAAATGTTTGACTTGTGTAATGAGTGTGAGAAGACTTTTAGAAGGATCTTGACCTATCTTTACCATCAAAGATTTCACTCAGGAGAAAAACTCTGGGTATTTGTTTGTTTATTTGTTTATTAATTAAGAATGATTGGGTTTGGGCCAGCAGGTGGCAGAGAGTTTAAGGCACTGAACTTCCACATAGTTGGCTGTAAGTTCAAGTCCTGGACCCAAATCCTGAAAAGAAAGGGACAGAGAAGGGCTGTGGCATGGCCGTTACCCCTGGGGGGTGAGTTCTTGCTTTCTCCCTGTCTCCCCTGAGCACACATGCCCTGTAGCAAAAATCTTTTTTTTTTTAAAAAAAAGGTTGGAAAAGTTATGACATATTTTTCTACACAAAAACATGTTATGACTTTTCTAACAACCCAATATTTATTGAATTTTATTTATTATTATTTCTTAATTGACTATAGGACACATGTGCTTACCAGAGACAGAGAAAGAGAAGAAAAAAGTGAGAAAGCAAGCCTCCAGGTCCAGGACTTGAACTGCAGTTGGCCATGTGGGAGTCCAGTACCTCAATCACCATGCCACTTGCTGGCCCCTCTGAGTATTAATTGAATAATGAGTATTGAATCTAGGAAAGCTTTCAGTCAGCATTTAAAAACTTATACCCAGGGCCAGCAGGTGGTGTGTTGGTTGGGGGCGCTGGACTCACACATGGCCAACCACGGTTCAAGTCCCATTTCTCACTTGCCCTCCCGCTCTCTTTCTCACTCTGCCCCTCTATGGTCAAATTTAAATAAATAAATACATAAATAAATAAAGTTAAATAAAATAATAATTAAAAAAAAATTATACCCTAGGGGCCGGTAGGTGCCATGGTGATTAAGGGCATTGGACTCCCCCATGGCCGACTATAGTTTGAGTTCTGGACCTGGCGGCTTGCTTTCTCACTCACTCACTCTCCCTCATGGGTGAAATTAAAAAAAAAAAAAAAGTAAATAAATAAATAAATCTTTAAAAAAAAATTTATACTGTGGGGACCAGCAGATGGTGTGGTTGCTTTGCTGGACTCCCATGTAGTCAGCCATGGTTCGAGTCCCAGACCTGGTGGCTTCCAACTCACACAGGCTTTTGTACGTGCATGCCCAAAATCCTAAGAGGAGAATGGAGGGAAAGGTATTGCAGTGTGGCCATCCCCCTTTGGGGGTGATTTCTTGCTTTCTGTCTCTCTATCTCCCTCACACACCTTACAGCAAAAATCTCTCTCTCAAAAAAAAAAGATTTTTGCTGTAGGACACACATGCTCACCAGACAGAGAGTGACAGACAGAGAGATACAAAGTGAGAAATCACCCCCAGAGGGGATGGCCACACTGCAATCCCTCTTCCTCCAGTCTTCTCTCGAAATTTGGGCACACATGTTCATGCATCCAGAGGGAGTTTTAAAGCTGTCGGGTCCAGAATTTGAACTGCAGTCAACTATTGGGAGTCCAGTGACATAACCGTTATGCCACCTGGTGGTCGCAAAAATCTCTCTTAAAAACAAAACAAAACAAAACAAAACAAACTATTTATACTCTGTATAAGTTCATTCTCCTCTAAAAAACTATAATTTCTACTCAGCAGAAACTAATCATCTCATTTTTCTCATTTTCCCCAAACATAATGGTATAACCAAGCCCAGTCATTATGGGGCATGGGGACTAGCACTTGGCATAATAAATATGTCACTGGACTCCCATGTAGTCGACCGCAGTTCGAGTCCCGGACCTGGTGGCTTAAATTCATGCCGGGCACATGTACATGCGTGCCCAAGATCCCAAAAGGGGAATGGAAGAGAAGGGATTGCGGTGTGGCCATCCCCCCCGGGGGTGATTTCTCATTTTCTGTCTCTCTGTCTTTATGGCGAACGCACGTGCCCTATAGCAAAAAATACCTCATAAAAAAAAAAAAAAGACAACATTATGGGACATGGATTATTCCAAACCTAAGTTACATGTCTTCAGACAGAATGCCCCCTTCACAGAGTATGGATACAGCTCACCCACCAGGATTACACAGACTCGCAAGTATGATGTGGTCAGGAATGCGTTTGTGTCATTTCAGGGCTTGGTAGCCATCACAAATATGGCCGTCAGCTTCTCCCAGCAGCTAGACCCTGCCCAGAGGATTTTCCGAAAGAACGTGATGTGGAAGAAGCACGATGACCTGGGATCTGTAGGTAAGAATGGTGCTCTCCTAGTTTTGCGTTTATCTTCAGGAGACCCCTTCGCAGACCTCAGTCTGAATTATAGAAGAGGGCGGGTAGGCCTCGTGAAGTGCTGGGCTGAACTTCTGCTCCCAGTTCCTAAGATTGACCCTTTGTGGGGCTGAACCTTGGTTGGCATTACTCTGGAAGAATCATCTTTGGTATCTTCCAGCTCTTCTTCACTTATTCTCTGTTTTTCCTATAATAACAACTTTCTCTCAAACAAAGGAACTGGTTCCTCCATTTAGAAATCTTTAGGGGCTGGCAGGTGGCATGGAGGTTAAGATGCTGAACTCTCACATGGCTGGCTGCAGTTCAAGTCCTGGACCTGGCAGCTTGCTTTCTCACTTCCCCTCTGTCTCTTTGGTCAAATTATAATAATAATAATAATAGCAAGTAAAATTAAATAAATAATTTTAAAAAATCTTAAGCATATAATGAAACCTGTCTCTTTTCACTTAAACAGGATCTTATGTTTCTAAGCCAGATTTAGTCTCTCTACTAGAGCAAGGGAAGGAGGCCTGGATGGTGGAAACAGAACAGACTAGAGGCCTATTCTCAGGTGAGCCTGGTGTGGAAAAGCCATTGCAGATTTGAGAGTGTGGCTTTATCCTTTCTTATTTATTTATTTTATTTTTTGGAGAGGTTTTTGCTATAGGGCGTGTGTGCTTGCCAGAAAGAGAGAGAGAGAGACAGAAAGTGAGAAATCACACCTCGGGGGGATGGCCATACTGCAATCTCTTCTGCTCCATTTGCCTTGTGGGATCTTGGGCACACACGCACACATGCCTGGCGTGAGTTTAAACCACCAGGTCTGGACTCGAACCACGGTCAACAACATAGCCATTATGCCAACTGCTCTTCCCAAGTGTGGCTTGATCAAAGAGGCTAGATCCTCACTGATGCACCGTAGAAAACTTTGTCAAGTCCATTAGGTCTGGAGAGAAAATTGAACTTTGAGACTTCCAAATTATTCTTTCCTTTTTTTTTTTTTTTAATTTAACACTTTTTTTAAGGAAAAAAACAGGTAATTGGAAAGTCAGAAATGTATGTATGTATTTATTTATTAATTATTACTCATCTTCAATTTGACCACAGAGAGACAGAAAGAGAGAAAGCAAGTTGCCAGGTCCAGGTCCTAAACCATGATCAGCCATGTGGGAATCCAGCACCTTAACTGCTGTGCCACCTGTTGCCCCTCTTTCCTCCTCTTTTCTCTCTTTAATGATAACTAATTTCTCCTTTTTTTTCTTCTTTCCTTACCCATTCGTACTATATTAGCTTCTCAGTCTATGAGTGAATTTTTCCTGACCCTCGTGTACTTAAAAAAAAAAATTATAGACCACAGATTAGTTTATTTTTAACACCCATCATGCTATGAATTCATAGGGAATAGGTTCCAGTAGCTCAGGCTCCTTTCCATTGGTTCTCACAAAGTGTGCTTCTCTGGGTGGAGCAGGCTGGCACTTCAGTTGAACCCGGGTTTCTTTCTCTTTGGCTTTCTTCTTTGTGTAGTCATTTTCCTTCACACGTTTTAGGAGGCTATCTCTGATTTTATAATGCTTAATTATGTTCAATACGCACATTAATTCTCTTGGTGAGAATCTTACCCTTAACTTGTTTGTTCACAACAATGCTAACTGCATGCTGGGTAACATTGTAGACTCTTCCAGTTTTTCCATGGTAACATCTGTGGGGCATTCCTTTTTGAATAGTACCCATTCCCTTGATGTCTACAATGTCAGCTTTCTTGTAGATTCGCATATATGTTGCCAAAGGAACCACTCCATGTTTTCTAAAAGGCCTAGAGAACATATATTGAATGACTTTCCTCTTCCCCTTGGTGTTCGTCATTTTAGTTAATTATTAGAAGATGGTGGTTCCAGCCAAAAGGCACCCTCGTGTACTTTGGAGCTGTCTTCAAAAAGTTTACTTTTCTGGGAACCAGCAGTTAGCGTAATGGCTATGTCGCTGGATTCCCACGTAGTCAACCACGGTTCGCATACCGGACCCGGTGGCTTAAAACTCACGCCGGGCGCGTGTGCGTGCGTGCCCAAGATCCCAAGAATGGAGGAGAAAGGATTGCGGCATGGCCATCCTCCCTGGGGGGTGATTTCTCGCTTTCTGTCTCTATGTCTCTGTCTGTCTGGCGAGCGCACGTGACCTATAGCAAAAATCTCTCAAAAAAAAAAAAAAAAGAAAAAGTTTACTTTTCTGGGGACCAGTGGATGGTGTAATGGTTACATCACCGGACTCCCACAGTTGATTGCAGTTTGAGTTCCACACCCAGCAGCTTAAAACTCACGCTCGCACATGTACGTGTATGCCCAAAATCCCTAGAGGAGGATGGAGGGGAAGAGAATGCAGCATGCGGCCACGTGCCTGGGAGGTGATTTCTTGCTTTTTGTCTCTGTGTCTGGCGAGTGCAAGGGCCCATAGCAAAAATCTCTCTAAAAAAAGTTTACTCTCCTGTGATGAAACGGTCTATTTGATTATTCTGTATCCATCCTGTAGGAACCATGACGTGGTGTGAGTGAGGCACCGTGCTTGGTATTGTCAGGTAATTGGATAAAGGGAGCACTTCAATGTATATGTGAACCATTGAAGAATTACTCTGTGGAGATGAGGCATGGGTGTAGATAACTTGCATGAAGTAGAGCTTGTGAAATTTTGAATAGGGCATTACAGAGACAAGGAGTTGTTCCCAAAGGTTCCTACATTTCAGTGCTACGTGTATGGAAGTAATATTGTAAGAAAAGGGAAGTAGAGGATCTCTTCCTTTTGATGCACGGGGGAGGAAAATAAATTACCTTAGAAAGAAGTGGTTAGAGGGGCCAGCAGATGGCATAGTGGTTAAGATGCTGAACTCCCATGTGGTCCACTGTGGTTCGTGTCCTAGACCTGGCTGCTTGAGACTCACGCTGGGCATGTGTGCGTGTGTGCCCAACATCCCAAGAGGAGAATGGAGGAGAGGGGATTATAGTGTGACCACCCTCCCAGTGGAGTGACTAATTGCTTTCTGTCTCTCCAGCGAGCACATGCACCCTATAGCAAAAATCTCTCTCAAAGGCAAAGAAAATAAAGGTTAGAGAAAATGTGATTCTATCACCTGTTTGGAAAAAGAATAGGAAACCATACCTTGGGCCAGCAGGTGGTGTGGTTGAGGCTGACTGTGGTTTGACTGATGGCTTGTTTTCTCACTTTCCTTGTCTGTCTCTCTCTCTGGTGAGCACACATATCTGTAGCAAATTTTTTAAAAGTGAAAATAATGATACATAAAACTAAATAATTTTAAAACAAGAAAATCATGACCCATTAGCACAATACATTTTATTGTGACTACTTTAGGCCCTTTTGAGTCATGGTAAACATGTATTTTTCACATAGTAGAAATTATAGTGTATATTCAGTCATGTAGATTGATGTTTTTCATTTGCCCTCTGTGTTGACTATTGCTCATTTAGGTTACTTCACATTTTTTGATATTAAAGATACAGTAGGTATTATGTAAGTGAAAAGTCTATAGGTTTTGGAATTGCTGTATCACTGAATATGAGCATCCTAGGTTCTTTTTCAGTTTAGTTACTCACAGTGGCTAGATGTATGAGTTTCATTGCATCCTCAAAGTGCTGGGTTGTTTTTGTTTTAATTGCCAGAGGGCATATGAGCTCACCAGACAGAGAGAAAATACCCCACAATGCAGTGTGGTCATGCCACAATCCATTCTCCATTTCTCCATCCTGCCTCTACCCTTGGCACACATACACACGTGCCTGGTGTGTTTCTCAAGCTGTTGAGGCTGGAATTTGAGCTGTGGTTAACCTTGTGAGATACAGCTTTTTCTGTGCACAGTTTTAACTGCTGCACCAATGCCCAACATTGAGTATTCACACGAAAATTTTTGCTGATTACTTAGTGAAAGATTATAGCTTAAATTTTGTTTTTATTATGAAAGAGGTTAAATATTTCCTCCCAAATTTAATTTTTCTATTTTATGCTTTTAACTGTTTTTTTATTTGTACTCATATCTGTATTTGTATCTTAAATGTCTTGAATGTTTTCTTAATAGTACCAGTAATTTTTACTTATAAATATACTAATTATCTATTGCCTCAACATTATTTTTCACATTTGATAATCAATTTCTATTTTAATTGTCTTAAAGTGTGATACGTGAACATTTTTTAGTGCATGCATTAGCCACAGAAGAGAGAAAGCAAGGAATCACTCCCTGGGGGGATTGCCATGCTGCAGTCCCTTCTCTTGGGATTTTGGGCGTGCACGCACACATGCCCAGCACGAATTTCAAGCCTCTGGATTCAAGACTCAAACTGCATTCGACTCTGTGGGAGTCTGGCAACATAACCATAATGCTATTATATGGTCTCAGTCTTAAGGTTTATCTGTAAGGCATGTGTGCTTGCTGGAAAGAGACAGAGGGAAGGTGAGAAGGGGTATGGCCATGCCACAATCCCTTTTCCTCCATTCTTCTTTGGGGATTTTGGGCACGCACGCACACATGCCAGGTGTGATTTTTGAAGCTTCCAGGTCTGGAACTTGAACTGCTGTTGGCCATCTGGGAATCCAGCACCTTAACCACTGTGCCACCTGGTGGCCCCCTTTCTCCTTTAATTAATAGATGTGTCATTGTCATTTGATCCATGTAACAAATTTGTTAGACCCTATTTCTGTTACTTGTTTAATTCTTGCTCTCTTTCTGTTTTATCCTCCTCCTTCCTTTCCTTTCATTCCTACTCATTTTTTTGTTCCTTACTTTTTCTTTATCTTGTCTTTTGCTATGTGGTCCTGTTTGTTTAATTTATATATTTTTATTATGGAAAAGTATATGTAACATAAAATTTAACCATTTTAAACTTTATAACTTTGTGACTTACCATTGTCTAATTCCAGAAATTTTCATTACAACAAAAGGGAACTCTATATATTGAACAGCTGCTCACTATTCCCTCCTTCCCCAATCCCCTGACACTACTAATCAGGTTCTGTTTCTATGGATTTCCTTATTTTGCATATGTCATATAAATGAAATTATACAATATGTGCTTACTGTGTCTCATTTCTTTCCCTTAATATAATGTTTTCAGTTTGTTCATGATGTAGCATTCATTCCTTTTTATGGCTGAATTACATTTTATGGATATGTTATATGCTGTTTATCTGTTCACCTGTTGATGAACATTTGAGATTGTTTGCAACTTTTGACTGTTGTGACTACTGCTGCTCTGAGCATTCATGTGCAAGTGTTTCTTTGAATGCCTCTTTTCAGTTATTTTAAGTATGTGGAGTAGAATTGCTGGGTTACGTAATAATTTTATATTTAACTTTTTAAAAAAAGAATTATTTTATTGGGACCAGCAGTTAATGTAATGGCTATGTCACTGGACTCCCATGTGGTCAATTGCGGTTCGAGTCCTGGACCTGGTGGCTTAAACTCATGCTGGGCATGTGTGCGTGTATGCCCAAGATCCCAAGAGGAGAATGGAGGAGAAGGGATTGTGGCATGGCCATCCCCTCTGGGAGGTGATTTCTTGCTTTCTGTCTCTCTGTCTCTGTCTTTCTGGCGAGCACACGCGCCCTATAGCCAAAAAAAAAATTTAGCTTGCTTGCTTGATTGAATTTAATTTGACCAGAGAGGGACAGAGTGTGAGAAAGAAAGACAGACAGAAATAAAGAGAGAGAGAGAAAAAGTAAGAGAGCAAGCCGCCAGGTCTGGGACTCAAACCATAGTTGGCCATGTGGGAGTCCAGCACCCTTAACCACCTCACCACCTGCCGGCTCCATATATTTAACTTTCTGAGAACCCATCAGCTACTCGGTTCTCGAAAAAGTCATGACTTTTTTCTATGGATTACTAATTATTTTTAATACTAGTTTTCAAGACATTGTTTTAATAATTTCCATTTTGGACTATTTATTCAGGGTGTATAAGGATACAGCTGACTTTTTTGTATTGGTCTTAGAGTCGCAACTTTGCCAAATTAATCCATACTTTCTTGGTGGATTCTTCAAGATTTTCTCTATACAAAATCATGTCATCTGTGAATGGAGATAGATTTTTAAAAAAAATTTATTTAATTTTACTTATTCATTCATTCATTTTAATTTGACCAGAGACACACACACACACAAGGGTAAGTGAGAAAGCAAGCCAACAGGTCTGGGACTAAAACCGTGGTCAGCCATATGGGAGTGTCCAGCACCTTAATCACCATGCCTCCTGCTGGCTCCTGGAGATAGTTTTATTTCTTTTCTCAAATGGATACCCTTTATTTTTATTTTCAATGCTCTGGCTAGGCTTTCAAGTAGTGTTGAATTTAAGTTGTGAAAAGAAGCATCTTTGTTTTATTGTTGATCTGAGGTAGAAAACTTTCAGTTTTAGATGTCATTTGGGAAAAAAAAAAAGACTTTTTCCCTTTTCTAATATCATCTTTTCCCATATACTTTATTCTCTATCATCTTTCTAAGACCAACGTCATCTATTTATATTTATTGTGATGTAACTATACGTGCACAAAATTCTCATGCATACAAATGACTTAGCAAAAGAACTTTAGGCAAAAATCACTCCTCTCTGTATGTTTATGATCTGAGATTAGACATATTTTTGTTCAGTTGTATATTTTAACAATGAAATATAATGTTCAATTTTATAAAAGCACTCACTTCAAAAGAGAAATTAACTGAGACTAGCAGTTAGCATAATGGCTATGTCGCTGTCCCATGTAGTCAGCTGCGGTTCAGAAGACTAGCATGGTGGCTTAAATTCACGCCGGGCACTCTGTGTGTGTGTGTGCCCAAGATCCCGAGAGGAGAATGGAAGAGAAAGGATTGTGGCGTGGCCATCCCCCCGGGGGATGATTCCTCACTTTCTGTCTTTCTGTCTCTCTCTGTCTTTCTGGCAAGCACACACGCCCTATAGCAAAAACCTCTCAAAAAAAAAAAAAAAAAAAAAAAAAAAAAAGAAAAGAAAAAGAAATTAACAGTTATCTCAGTAGATGGGGAAAAAAGCACTTGGCAGAATTCAACATTTTTTCATAATAAAGAAAAATAGGTATAGAAGCAATGTACTTCAACTCAGTGAAAGCCATCTATGGTAAGCCCATAGTTAACATCATACTGAATGATACAAAGCTAGAAACTTTTCTTTAAGATCAGGAACAAGGGGCCAGCAGGTGGTGTGGAGGTTAAGGTGCTGGACTCCCACATGGTCAGCTGTGTTTGAGTCCTGGACTTGGTGGCTTGCTTTCTCATTTTCCCTTTCTCTCTCTCTGTCTCTCTCTAGTGAAATTTGAATGAATGAATGAATGAATGAATGATTTTTAAAAATCAGGAACAAGACAAAGATGCCCACCCTTGCCAGTTCTGTTAAGCTGAATACTAGAAAGCCTAGCCAGATCAGTTAAATAATAAAAAAGATATATAAGGCATCTTGATCAGAAAAGAAATACAGTCATCTCTTTGCAAGTAATGTGATGATATTATATATGTAGAAAACCTAAGAACTCTATAAGAAAACAAGATAACCTTGTTCAAACTACTAAATGAATTCAGTAAATTTATAGGATATAAAATCAACATATATCTATACACTAATAGTCAAGTATCTGAAGAAGGAATCAAAAACAGTATGATTTACAATGTTAAAAAACACCAAAGAAAAATTTAACGAAGCAAGTGAAAGACCTGTACAATAAAACCTATAAAACACTAAAGAACAAAATTAAAGGAGGCACAAATAAATGGAAAGGTGTCCCATGTTCATGGATTGCAAGAATTATGTCCATACTACCCAAGGAGATCCACATATTCAGTGTATTCCTTTTCAAAATTCCAATGGTATTTTTCACAGAAATAGACAGTTCTAAAATTATTGTGAACTCTAAAAGACCCCAAATAGCTAAAGCAACCTAAAGCAAAATGAACAAGCTTGAAGTGTCATGCATCCCAATTTCAAATAGTACTATAAAGTTAATGGTAATCAAAACAGCATGGTATTGGCATAAAACCACACACATGGACCAGTAGAATAGACTAGAAAGCCAAGAAATAAATACTTGTTACTTGTAGTCAACTGATTCTTCTTTTTCTTTCATTAGAGAGATTTTTACTGTAGGGCTTGTGCACTCACCAGAGAGACAGAGGCAGACAGGAAGTGAGAAATCACCCCCCTCTGGGGGGGGGGATAGCCATGCTGTAGTCCCTTCTCCTCCATTCTCCTCTTGGGATCTTGGGCATGTGGGCATATGCACCAGCCGTGAGTTTTAAGCTGCCGAATCTAGGACTTGAACTGTGGTCAACTATGTGGGAATCTAGCAAGGTAACCATTAAATGCCATTTACTGGTTCCAGCCAACTGATTTTTAGCTTTACAGGAACACAGAGTGAAAAAAGGACAGACTCTTCAATATCTGATGTTGAGAAAACTGGATATACATATGCAAAAAAATGAAATTGGATCTTTATTTCACTACACACAAAAAGCAACTCAAAGTAGGTTAAAGACTTAAACATAAGACCTGGAACTATAAAACCATGAAAGCTTAGGGGAGAGACCAGCAGATGGCATGGCGGTTATGTTGCTGGACTCCCACATGGCCACCAGTTCAAGCCCTGGCCCAGTGACTTGAAAATCACACCAGGCGTGTGGACGTGCATGCCCAAGATCCCGGGAGAAGGGATTGTGGTGTCATCATTCCCCCTAGAGAGTGATTTCTCACTTTCTCTCTCACTGTATCTTTCTCACTCTCTAGTGAGCCCATGCACCCTAAGGCAAAAAACCTCTTAAAAAAAAAAAAAAACGATGGGAACCAGCAGTTAGCGTAATGTCTATGTTGCTGGATTCCCACGTAGTCGACCGCGGTTCGTGTCCCGGACCCGGTGGCTTAAAACTCACGCCGGGCGCGTGTGCGTGCGTGCCCAAGATCCCGAGAGGAGAATGGAGGAGAAGGGATTGCGGCGTGACCATCCCCCCTGGGGGGTGATTTCTCGCTTTCTGTCTCTATGTCTCTGTCTGTCTGGCAAGCGCACGCGCCCTACAGTGAAAATCTCTCAAAAAAAAAAAAAAAACATTTAGGAGAAAAGCTGTATATTATTCTTTGTAGTAACTTTTGGGGGTTGACATCAAGGGCACAGGTGACAAGCAAAAAATGTGGGATTTATCAAATTAAAATGTTTCTATACAGTAAAGGAAACAAAATAAAAACCTATGAAACAGAAAATACTTGCAAACCATGTATCCAATAATAGAGAACACTTGCAAATCATGTATCCAGTAATAGAAAATACTTGTAAATCATGTATCCATGTATCCAAATATATAAGGAACTTATAAAACAATACCAAAAAACCCAAATGACCTGATATGAAATGGTAAAGGGTTTGAAAAGACACTTCTCTAAAGAAGACATACAAAAGAGCAACAGATGTATAAAAGATAAATGGGCCAGCAGGTGATGTGGTGGTTGGGGTGCTGGACTCCCACATGGCTGGCTGCAGTTTGAGTCCTACCTTGCTTTCTCACCACCACCCCTTTGGTAAACATGGATGCCCTGTAGCAAATTAAACAGTAAGTAAAATTTAAATTTTTAAGTGGTGCTCAACATCTCTAATCATCAGGAAATGCAAATCAAAACCACTATGAGATATCCGAGACCTGTTAGGTAGCTGTTATCCAAAGATAAGTTTTGGTGAGGATGTGAAGAAAAAGGAACTTTTTTTGAAAAATTATTTTATTATTTAACTTAATTCATTTACTCATTTATTTAAATTTGACCAGAGAGGGAGTGTGTGTGTGTGTGTGTGTGTGTGTGAGTGAGAGAGAGAGAGAGAGAGAGAGTGCGTGAGTGTGCAAGTGAGCTACCAGGTCCAGGAGAGAGAGTGCGCACGCACGCATGCCACCAGGTCCAGGACTTGAACCATGATTGACCATGAGGGAGTCCAGTGCCCTTAACCACTATGCCATCTGCCAACCCCCAAAAAGAACTCTTATACACAGATAATGGAAATATAAACGAATACAACCATTATGGAAAACATGATGGTAGTTCTTAAAAAAACTAAAAATAGAACTACCATATGCTCTAGCAACTTCACTAGTGTGCATATATCAAAGAAAATTAGGGGACCAGCAGTTAGCGTAATGGCTATGTTGCTGGACTCCCACGTAGCTGACCACAGTTCAAGTCCCTGACCTGGTGGCTTAAACTCACACCGGGCATGTGTACGTACGTGCCCAAGATCCTGAGAAGAGAATGGAGGAGAAGGGATTGTGGCGTGGCCATCCCCCTTGGACATGATTTCTCACTTTCTATCTCTCTGTCACTCTCTCTTCTGATGAGCGCATGCGCCCTGTAGCAAAAACCTCTCCAAAAAAGAAAATGAGCACTTCACAGTGATATCAGCATTCCCACATTCTTGCAGCATTATTCACAATAGCCAAGTTATAGAAGCAATAAATAGATCAAGTCTGTGTTTGTATGTGTATATATAAAATGTGTGTGTGTTTTTGACACATACATAACACATGCTGAAATCTCTAAAGCTTTAACAAGAAGGAAATCTATTTATAACAATATCTATATGAAATAACCTGACTCAGAAAGACAGATACTGCTTGATGTCTCTTGTGTGTAGAATCTAAAAATAGTCAAGGTCAGAGAAAGAGCAGAAGGGTGGGAACCAGAGAAACGAGATATTGGTCAAAGTGTACACACTTTCAGTTATTAGTAATGTCCTTGAAATTTGCGAAAAGAGTGAATCTTAAGTATTCTCATCACATAAAAATAATTATGTGAGGTGATATGTTAGTTATGTTGTGGTAATCATTTCACAGTGTATACATATATCAAAACATTGTTTTGTACCTTAAACATAGACAGTTTTTATCAGTTATATCTCCGTAAGTCCAGGGGGGAAAAACATTATAAAGAAATGCAAAATTGAAAATACCTTTTAATAAATGGCCAGAGTTGGGACCAACAAATGACATAATGGTTACATCATGAACTCCCACGTGGCAAACTGTGGTTCGAGTCCTGGACTTGGCGGCTTGAAACTCAGAGTGGGTGTGTGTGCATGCCCAAAATCCTGGGAGAAGAGGAGAGGGGATTGTAGTGTGGCCCTCCCCTCTGGGTGTGTGTGGGGGGGTGATTTCTCACTTTCTGTCTCTCTGGAGATTGCATGTGCCCTATAGCAAAATTGACTCTGCCCAAAAGAAAAAACATCCCTCTCAAAAAAAAAAAAAAAAAGAAAAGAAAAGAAAAGAAAAGAAAAGAAAAAAAAAAAAGGCAGAAGTGAAGGTTCCTTGAAGTTTTCTGTAGTTTGGTAATTAAAAAATATGAAAATGATTTTGTGACAAGAAAATATGAAAATGATCTTTATTCATGATAGAACACATGCACATGAGAGAGGGAAAGGGAGATGAGCATCTGCACAGGCTCTAGTCATATCATGATCCCCTTCCTCCAGTCTTTCAGCTAGTGCATATGCCTGGCATGTTTCAGGTTGCCCAGCCTAGGGATTTCAACAAGCTTTGCTCTGTGGGATCTGACTTGTCTTAAGTAGTTCATTACCATTGTGCCACAGGGCTGACCAAACAATGTAGCTTTTTCTCAGGTGTATCAAATAAAATATTGTTAATATTATTGAAACATTTTCTGGTTGCAGAAAAGTTATTGTGGACTTTCAGGAAATTTTTGTGCTTGGCCAGCTCCTTTACATGACATGGTGTTTAACGATGACTGCTGTGGCATCCAAAGCAGAGTAGACAGGGAGTAAGAGTGAAGTAATGGTACTGACTCACAGCCCACCAACTTCTCACTTTTATGTAACTGGTTCTGCATACATTTAACTCCCCCCCCCCCCAGTTTTCTAGGTTATTGTGCAAATTCCATCTTGAGTTGTCTTACATACATTGCACACTGCATATTTAAATGTAATAGCTTCTAGAGCTGCTCAATTCATGTGGTTTAATTCACCAATTTTTCTTTTAGCAGATTCCTTTTTTCTAGCACATGATAAAGGAAGTATCTTTTTCCTTGATATCTTTCAGGCCAACAATCTATAGGTGAGACCCAGGAATTATTTCCAAAGCAGGACTCCTATGTTGAAGGAGTAATGGACAGAACCACAAACAATAGACTTGAGTGTTCCACTTTCAAAGAAAATTGGGATTCTGAGTACGTGTTAGAAAAGAAGCTGGTAGATCATGAAGCACAATTCAGGCAAGAGACAATTACTTACAACAAAACCCTCTCTAAGGAAAGAGGGCATATGTGTAACAAATCTGGAAGATGGTCCCGTTTGGACAATTCAGAAGAAAGAGTTTATCATCCCGATTCACTTAAAAGTTTCTCCAAAAACTCAGTTGTAATAAAACAGACAGGAATATATACAGGAAAAAAACTTTTCAAATGTAATGAATGTAAGAAAACTTTCACCCAGAGTTCATCCCTTACTGTTCATCAGAGAATTCATACTGGAGAGAAGCCCTATAAATGTAATGAATGTGGAAAGGCCTTTAGTGATGGTTCGTCCTTTGCACGACATCAGAGATGTCACACTGGCAAGAAGCCCTATGAGTGCATTGAATGTGGAAAAGCTTTCATACAGAACACTTCCCTTATTCGCCACTGGAGGTATTATCACACAGGGGAGAAGCCCTTTGATTGCATAGATTGTGGGAAAGCCTTCAGTGATCACATAGGACTTAATCAGCATAGGAGAATTCACACTGGAGAGAAACCTTACAAATGTGACGTCTGTCACAAATCCTTTAGATATGGCTCATCCCTTACTGTACATCAAAGGATTCATACTGGAGAGAAACCATATGAATGTGATGTTTGCAGAAAAGCCTTCAGCCATCATGCATCACTCACTCAACATCAAAGAGTTCATTCTGGAGAAAAGCCTTTTAAGTGTAAAGAATGTGGAAAAGCTTTTAGGCAGAATATACACCTTGCTAGTCATTTGAGGATTCATACTGGGGAGAAGCCCTTCGAATGTGGAGAATGTGGGAAATCCTTTAGCATCAGTTCACAGCTTGCCACTCATCAGAGAATTCATACTGGAGAGAAGCCCTACGAGTGTAAGGTATGTAGTAAAGCATTCACCCAGAAGGCTCACCTTGCACAACATCAGAAAACTCATACAGGAGAGAAGCCCTATGAGTGTAAGGAGTGTGGTAAAGCCTTCAGCCAGACCACACACCTTATTCAACATCAGAGAGTTCATACTGGAGAGAAACCCTATAAATGTATGGAATGTGGGAAGGCCTTTGGTGATAACTCATCCTGTACTCAACACCAGAGACTTCATACCGGCCAAAGACCTTATGAATGTATGGAATGTGGGAAGGCATTTAAGACAAAATCATCCCTTGTTTGTCATCGCAGAAGTCATACTGGAGAGAAACCTTACGAATGTAGTGCATGTGGCAAAGCCTTTAGTCATCGTCAGTCCCTTAGTGTACATCAGAGAATTCATTCTGGAAAGAAACCATATGAATGTAAGGAATGTAGGAAAACTTTCATCCAAATCGGACACCTTAATCAACATAAGAGAGTTCATACTGGAGAGAAGGCCTATAACTATAAGAAAAGCAGAAAAGCCTTTAAACAGACTGCACATTTTGCTCACCACCAGCGAATTCATACTGGAGAGTCATCAACACGTCCCTCTTTACCTTCTGTGTCAAATTCTGTGGATCTATTTCCCAAGTTTCTCTGGGATCCATCCTCACTTCCATCACCATAGTCTCAAGATGACATTTAGGCTAGGCTATGTCAGTAGTTTAACCACTCATTTCCCTGCCTTACTGTTTTATTTTTGTGTTTTGCTAGTGTAATTTATTCACTTCTTATGTGAAATTTGTGGGTCCTTTAAATTTATGAATGTGTAAGATGTGCTTAGCACAGTGCCTGGTCCATACTAAGTTAAGTAAACTTGGCTCCTATTAAAACATTACTTTCGATCATTGGAAAGTTACCACAGTCAGTTCTGATAAAAATGATGTGGTAGGATGAGGTTAGGGAAAACTGAGTATTAGATCAGGAATTAGAGTTCTCAAGGTAAATTGATGAGGTTTTGTCTGTGTTGGTTTAAAGTTTGATTCCATAATGCTAAATCAATGTTGAGGACTTTATTCTGTCCTACATGACTGTAAGGTGATATGACCTTGTCAATGAGAAAGTTTAACTTTTGACAACAGTCTTAGAAAGTCTAGAGAATATGAATGAGAGGCCTCCTGGAAAAATCAAATTGAAATAATCAGACTAAAGGAAGATTTATATGCATGAAGTTAAAAGTCCTGATGCATTACTCAAGAATTAGAAAACTTGGCAAGACTGCATATATTTAAAGTCACTTAGTATATGAATGAATTCTGTGAACTTTCAGGAAACTATTGGGGCCAGCAGGTACAGTGGTGGTTAAGACGCTGTATTCCCACATGGCCAACCACAATTCAACTCCTGGGCCTGGAGGCTTTTCTTACTTTCCCTCTGTATCTCTTGCTCCCTCTTTTTCTGGTCAAATTTAAAAATAAGAAATAAAATGAAATATTTTTAAATTAAAAATAAAAGCTATAAGCTCTGAGGTAAACTGATCTAAAATAGGGATCAGAAGTAAACTTTGACTCATGGTCACAGCCATACTGTTTTTATGTGACCAATGATCCAAACTTAAAAAAAATTTTTTTTAGAAGGATGGACAAAGTAGAAATATTTTCAACATTGAAAAATATTTGAAATTTAAAGTTTGGTGCCTGTAAATAAAGTTTTTTTTGGCACAAAGCCACACTTACTCATTTACACAATGTCTATGGCAGCTTGCAGAATACAAAAGTAGTTTAAATGTGACAGAGATACATGATCCATGAAGCCAAAAATATCTATTTTATCTTTACTCTAAAGCAGAGTCAACCAACCGTAGGTAATGGACGGAATCCTATCTGCTGCCTATTTTTGCCATCCCCTGATTTAAAGTAGAGAATAATATACAGAAGGCTTTTAATTTTATGAGGGTAATACAACTCTCCTATCAAAATCAAACAACCTATAAACCAACTTATTTCTGAATAGAGGTGAAATGAAATTAGTAAGCTATATCGAAAAGTAGAAAATATGTCAATAAAAGAAATAGTGATTTTTTTTTTTAGGTGAAGTACTCACTACTGTTAAAATGTTTGTAAACTGTAATTCCAGACAGTGTCCTGGTAAGATGTTTACTTTGACAGTTTTATGTGAAATAAAATGAGAATGTTTA
Organism: Tupaia belangeri chinensis; assembly: GCF_000334495.1. Classification (NCBI taxonomy): domain Eukaryota; kingdom Metazoa; phylum Chordata; class Mammalia; order Scandentia; family Tupaiidae; genus Tupaia; species Tupaia belangeri. Next base: position 1,973,720 of record NW_006204194.1, on the reverse strand, counting down.
ATCAAGGAAGCAATAGCAAAGACATTTTTGAAGTAGATTTGTTTACATGTGAAATTTTGGTCTATAATAAGACTGACATTTCAATATTGGGAAAATTATATTTTGATAGTTGGTTACATCTCCATGGGGGGGAAAACATATTTGTACTCTACAGGAAAAAATGAGAATTGTATTAAGAATCTCTGATTATAAAATAATGTGTTAGAAGCAAACATAGAAGAAGGGGAGCCTTTATCAAGCAGGTGATGGAGTCCTAGAGGCCATAAGAAAGAGAATAAGTTGGACTATGCAAAATTTTAAAACTTTGGCATAGTAAAAGGCACCAAAAATGGAAAAGATAATTGTCAGAAAATGTGTGTGATCTACACAAAACTTTATGACATTTAGTAACGGAGCGCTATTACACATACAGAGCACTGAAGGAAATTGGCAGTGCATCTATGGCATAACTGAAGAACTCAAATGAAGACAGACACTTTCTGATGGTCTTAACCTCAGTAGTCAGAATACAGATGAAAAGAAATTTTCTTGGCTCTTAGATGAATTACAATGTAAAATTTAGATAATATCTAGTACAGGTATTGGTATGGGAAAATAGGTACTTACTGATTAGCAATGTAAATTCTCTGCAATTTTTGGATGGCATGTGGCGTGTCCTGTCAACACTGTAAATGTGCTTTCCTTTTGAAATAGTAATTCCAGATCTAGGAATTTTATCCCACTGGAATAAGTAGATCAATGTAAATAATGTTTATTGCAGAATTGTTTTAATTACAACAAATAGGAATTTAGTGTCCTGCCATGCAGATTGATTAAATTGTAGTTATCTGATACAATATTGCACAGTTAATAGAGAGCAATTAACTTCTATGTCTACTTCTGTGAAAGGTTGTCTGCAATATATTAAATGAAATATGTAATTTGCACAAGCTTATGTGTACAGTGATCTTGTAGTCAGTGTCAAAATTAATATCAAATATAGGGGCTGGAAAGTGACATGGTGGTGATGGTGCTGGACTCCCACATAGTTGACCATTGTTGGGAGTCCCAGGTCTGGTGGTTTGCTTTCTTGTGGTCTCTCTTTCTCATCAAAATAATAATTATAATAATGAAAATTATTTTAAAAAATTAATATTGAATATATGTGTGTGGCACACATATAAAAGCACACATTCAGTATGTATGTTTCTCTCGTTAGCATACATACTCTTCCTAACTTTTTAATAGGCACTTTTTCCTCATTCTATATTGAACTGTTAGTCATACATGGCTCTACTTGAGCCAGCCAGAAGTTTTCCTTCTTTGTTGATTGAAGTCACAGGGTCACAATTGGACAATATCTGGCTTTATGAACCAGTAGGGCCAGATAGGTGTTTTCTTTTAGTCCGTATTAATTTTGATTGCTTAGAACCCCTTTATTGTACCAGCTGTTGTGTATGTGTATGGTGTGTATGTGTATTTCTGAACTGGAAGTTGAACTGGATAATTTTCTTTGGTAGAAACCTAAAGATTAGATTTCTGCATCCATCATTGGGATCCACTGAGATAATTTCTGCTTTCTCATGTCCCAATTTTACTCAGCACTTTAAATCTGTGAGCTACTTGGTGTTCTTCTAATACTTAGTTTCCTTTTTTTTTTTTTTTAAATCTTTTTGTGACCCACTGAATCTAATACTTAATATCTAACTTTAAGTTAGAGTCAGGTCTTACGTTTCAACCAAACAAAGGCTAACCACTATAGAAAGTGATACCAGCAACTGATTACCAGGCTATAGAGAAGTAGGGTGTTAAGGATTGCTATTCTTTTAAAGTATTTCTTTCATGGAAAGAGAAACAGGTACCCTTGACAGGACTGTGTCATACCTTGATTCTCTCCCCTCATTCCTGTCTTCCATCCAGCAAAGATCATGAATGCACCTGGTGTGTTCAAGTCAACCTAGGTTCTGAACTCGAGACCTTCTGATACGGCTTTATTATTGTGTAGCAACTCTACCTTCTGTGCCACTGCATCTGGGCCGAAGGACTGATTATTGGGAGAGACAGATCAAAAGCAGAGAAATTCCTAGTCCTTTTTTGTACTAGATAGGGAAATTCATGATATAGCAGAATCATAAACCATTTGTAATTAAGGATGAGATAGCTTCTACCAAAAACTAAAGGTTTTTACTACTTTCAAAAATGTATGTATAGTGCTTCTTTATAACTAGATTATTAAAATTTTAAGACACATTGAAATTCTGACCTTAAGCTAGAAATTGAAATCAGGACTTTATGACTGTTGGAAAGAACCTCTTATTCCTTTTAAACATGGGACTGTGATTACTGAAAACCAAATGCAATTATAGATGTAGGTAATTGCTGAGCTGTGATGCTTGCTAAATTCCCAACCTTGCCAATTCTCCTTATTACTTTGGAAAATATTTGAATTCAGGTTATTAGCATGAGGCTATCAGGAAGGATTCAAGCAGCTTTAGAAAACTTTACTCCTCCTTCAGTCCTTAAGAAACCTGACTAATTCTTACCATGATTCCAATTTTTATTTTTTAGAGATTTTTGCTACAGGGCTCCCGTGCTTGCCAGAGAAACAGAAAGGAAGAAATTACCCCCCCCAGGGGGTATAACCACACCGTAGCCCCTTCTCTTCCATTCTTCTCAGGATTTGGGGGACACACATGCACCTGGCATGAGTTTTAAGCCACTGGGCCCAGCACTCAAACTGCGGTCGACTATGTGGGAGTCCAGTGATATAACCATTATGCCATCTGCTAGTCCCCCATGATTTCCTTATGACTAAAAATTTAGTTGTCTCTACTTTCACTATTACTGCTTATCTAGTAATCAAAGTCAGAATTAATTTTTTTTCTCTGTTTATAATAGAGCATGTGTGTGCATGAGAGAGAGGCGTGGCCTCCACTACATCTGGTTATGCTATGAGCGCCTTTCTCCAGTCCTCCAGTCTGTCAGATCTTGGGCACAAGTACCCAACACATTTCAGGCTATGTGGCCTAGGGATTTGAACTGTCTTCACCATGTATGATCTGGGTTCTCTTAAGCAGCACATTACTGCTGTGCCATGGATCTGGCCTCTGAACCGGAATTTAACGTGATTTGTCATTTGAAACATGAAGAGAAGATTATTCTTACCCAGAATGTTAATGTCCTTCACTCGTTACACCATAAAATAATCTAGAGAACATTTTTGGAAAATGTAGAAATTACTTTGCACAGTATATAGGGACTTGAAAGAATCAAAGAGTTTAAAATACTAAATTGAATCTTTTCTCTTTATGCCCGTCACTACTTCCGCAAGATCCCCTGTCAGGATCTAGTAGCAGTTCCATGTTTCTTTGACTTAAAAGAAGCAAATGTCTTTAAAATTTTCTCCGTGGGATACCAGCAGTTAGTGCAATGGCTATGTTGCTGGACTCCCATGTAGTTGACCATGATTTTAGGGCCGGATCTGGTGGCTTAAACTCTCTCCAGGCATGTGTGCATGCATGCCCAAGATCCCAAGAGGAGGATGGAGGAGAAGGAATTGTGGCGTGGCCATCCCTCCTGGGGAGTGATTTCTTGCTTTCTGTCTCTGTCTCTTTCTGGAGAGCACACGCATCCTATAGCAAAAATCTCTCCATTTTTTTTTTTTCCTCCTTGGGGCCAGCAGGTCACATAGTGGTTAAGGCACTAGACTCTCATGCAGTTGACCACTGTTTAAGTCCTGGACCAGGAGACTTGAAACTCATGCTGGGTGCATGTGTGTGCATGCCCAAAATCCAAAGAGGAGAATGGAGGAGAAGGGATTGTAGCAAGGCCATCCCCCCTTGGGGACGATCTCTTGATTTCTGTCTCTCTGACTCTCCAGTGAGCACATACGTCCTATAGCAAAAATCTCTCTCCCCCCAAAATTATCCTCTTTTAGGGATTGTCATTGAGAATGATTGTTATTGGAAGTGATTTCATTTGTAAAGGATATATAACTTCTGTAGGATCTGTGGCATGTATTGGATTATAGAGTGACAGTTAAGTATGAGAAGAAAGTTAAATGGTCATAATAGACCTCAGAGCTCCAAGAATGTTTTGATTTCTGATATTAACACTGTATTTAATAACTGGTTTCCAAGGTTAAAACTGCACTAAGGTTTTGTTTTAGTAAAAGACACTATGGCATGGCATTCAGGTCTCTCATTGATTTTAATCAATGGCAAGTGAACTGGGTACTCTTAAATATTAGTAGTAAAAAATCACCACGAAGATATCCATTGGAATTTCTTAACACTTTGCATTTATACAGAATGAGGGCTTATGGAGAAATCTTATGCAAGAGTACCTTACAGCAGTTCCACTCAGACCACAAACCCATACTTTGGTTATTTTCTTAGGCCTTGGGAATGGATTTCTTAATGCTATCTATGATGTACCTATACCACCAAAAATTTCTTAACTATTATCTAGAATTGATTTTGGGATGTGGCTGCCCAGCTACCCTTGCTTCTAGTTGTGGCTATTAAGACTAATTTTCTTCAACTTGGCAGTAATAGAAGTGGACTACATGTAAATCTCATTGCGGTTCACTCCATTGGACAAAAGCTGGAGCCACAAATATCTCTGAGGTAAGTTTAGCAACTCATTTGAATAAGAGTATCTATGAAGGTCTTGCTTAATCTCTTCATAGAGTTTTAATATGATTAAATAGTACTTCAGCTTGATATTGCTGAGGTTCTAAGAAAAGATTTTACAGTCATGCCTTTTGTTTTCTCTCTAGACCAGTTTTCTTAGCAGTACCTTGGATTTTATCTTTGCTTGGAAAACATTTCTTGATTTTAGCTTCATGCGCCATCTGCAGAAGCTGCACATTTTCAAAACCCTAATATTCTGGCTCCTTATTAACAGATCTTTCCTCGATTTATATCTATTTCATTGACTTCCTATAAGTAGCAAGGGGAAAACAACAACAACAAAGTCAGTACACTGAACACATCAATTGAAAAAAGCTTAGGGAAACCACCCAGTGCTTCCCACATTAACTCCAGGTAATGTGGTTGCTAAGCTTTCTGCCACTACATAACAAAGACACCCCTATTCCCACTTTTACAGTTGTTCTCACTGTTCTTTACGTCTTTACCAGCACTTAATATCCAGAATTTCTGAGCAGTCACTTTTCTATGCAAGTAAAGAATAGACCCTAAGCATCCAAGTAAAGGCTGAAAGAACTGAATAGAGTCTTCAGCACTGCCTCCCTTAATGAGACAGCATTTGAAGATTTGAACTGAACTGCCTACTACTACAACAAAATCAGTAGCCTTTACAGGAACATAACAGAGTCTCTACAGTGTGTTATTCATGCAGAGATAAAAATTAAAAAGATATAAAAAAAAAGCCATATTCACCAGAAAAATCAAGAAAAATCCAGAGAACTCAATATTGGAATTAGTAAAAAAGTAATGTTAAAACCCCATTATAATGATTTTGAATGCTATAAAAGATATACGAGAAAATGTATTAGTGAATGAGAAGATGGGAATTTCATCAAATGAATAAATAAATTCTAAAATGTGAATTCTGTAATGAGAAATACAATATTTGAACTGAATAGGTTTAATAGGAAATTGGAGATGGCACAAAAGTCAGTGAAGTTGGATATAGGTAACAGAAATAACATAATTGGAAACAGAAAGGGTTGAAAGAAATACAAAGGACCAAACAGTGCTTCATCAACTTGTGATAATGTCAAAAGATATAACATATGTGTAATTGGAGATACAAAAGGAGAAGAAAATGGATGGAATATAAAACCTGTTTGAATGATGTCCAAACATTTCTCAAATTTGGTAAAAAAAAAACAAACAAAAAAAAACCCCACATCTCTTCACTTCCAAGAATGTTACAAAGCCCCAAGGAGAATAAATACAAAGAAAACCACACCTGGTACATCAGGTGAGATTCTGCTGAAACCCAAAGATAAAAAGAACACCTGAAATGGCCAAAGAAAAATGATGTATTACTGACAGGAAGCGTGGTACATATGACCTCATAATCACAAACTTAGGACAGTGGAATAACACATTTTTTCAAGTGCTTGGAGAAAGAAAACCTTTTAACCTTTAATTCTATATTCAGAGAAAGTATTCTTCAAAAATGAAGTAAAAATATAGGCATTTTCAGGAAAGCAGCTAAGAATCTGTTAATAGCAAAGCTACATGACTAGAAATGCTAAAGGGAAGTTTTTCAGACTTGATGGAAATATTAGATGATAATTTGCATCTCAGGAAGAATGATGGAAATATTAGATGATAATTTGCATCTCAGGAAGAATGATGAACTCTAGAAATGATAAATATGCAGGTAAATATAAAAGTTAACATTTCTTCTCTCGGTTTTTGCAAACTGTTTAAAACTTTGTTCATAGTCAAAATGATAAAATTTCATTGTGGGATTTCTAAGTATATAAATGACATACACATATATACTTATGTATAAGTATATTATCAGTGATAGCATAAGTGATAAGGGCATAAGTTGAACTATATTACAGTATTTTTTTTTTGGGGGGAGAGGTTTTTGCCATAGGGCACATGCACTCGCCAGACAGAGAGACAGAGAGACAGAAAGCGAGAAATCACCCCCCAGGGGGGATGGCCATACCTCAATCCCTTCTCCTCCATTCGCCTCTTGGGATCTTGGGCACACACACATACACGCCCGGCGTGAGTTTTAAGCCGCCGGGTCCGGGACTTGAACCGTGGTCGACTACATGGGAGTCCAGTGACCTAGCCATTATGCTAACTGCTGATCTCTGTGATTGCAGTATTCTTACATTTCACATGAAGAGGTGCAATGTTAATGTCAAATACATTGAAAAAGTAAAGGTGTTTAACCTAACGACTAAAATACACTAAATGTGACCTAAATGTAAAATATACTTAATGCCAAGCACTACAGCTAAAAGGTCAACATATTAAAATAGAGTTAAAAATATTTAATAAACAAAATAAGTCAGGAAAGGAGGAATAAAGAAACTAAAGACAGGTGGCATTTTTTTTTTTTAAATTTGACTAAAGAGAGACAGAGAAACGGAAACCGAGAAAACAAGCTCCAGGTCTAGGCCTCAAACCATGGTTAGCCATGTGGGAGTCCAGCACCTTAACCATCATGCCACCTGCTTGCCCCCCTCCCAAAATTTAAAAAGCAAAATGGTAAACCTAAATCCAATCTTACAGATAATGCATTCATTGCTCCTTCTATTTAACTGGCCATCCATTTAGGAAAGAAAAGCAACTTAGGGTTTTAATAGCGAGAGAAACATGCTCACCTGTCCAGTGCCAAAGAATGGATATGGAGACATGAGTATGGCGAAGGAAGACTTCAGTGGTAGTCTTGCAAGATTGGGTATCTGATGGCATACCTGGAATGGTTACAAAAAAGAATTCATTCCCTAGTGCATAAGTTCTTTCCCTGCTTTCTCATTGGCTGAGTACTATGGGGTGTACAATCTTCCTGGATGTCATCTCAGTTTTATTATTCCCTTATTAGGTATTTATTGTCCCCTTCCCTCTCTTGTCTGATGGAAAAATATAGGCTCAGGACAAGCCCATGAAAAAGGCCCACCAAATGTTCTGAGAAGAACCAGGAAGTAAAAAGCAAAGCACTGGTGCATAGCCGCCATCTTGAGAAACCATTTCTCAAGGGTAATCTGTTGTTTTGGGGTTTTATTTGTTCAGGAACTTTCTAGGAATGTGTATTTTCTGGGGTTGTTACATCTGCTAGCTGGTTAAGCAACTTTTGTTAAGTTATTCTTGAAAATGAGTCACTCAGGCTTTTTTTTTTTTTTTTTTTTTTTTACAATAGGAAGAAAAAAGACATATTGGCAGATAACATGACTATTGACTATGAAACAAGAACCTATAAAAGAATCAGGTTACCAGATTGCAGGACAATAGTATTGTTTTGTTTCTACTCTTCTGCCCCTAGTTTTAATTGAGATTGTTATAATATCCCATTTTCTCTACCCTTTTTTTAATGCCCCCCACTCCCCAGTTCATGATAGTGTGTGTGCATACACACATGACAGACAAATAGGTGAGCACCCTCTACGGGGTCTGCTCATATGATGTAAATCCGTGTTTCTTACCTGCATCATTTTCCTTCTCTGAAGAATTTCTTGAACATGTCTTGCAAGGCTGGTCAATTGATGGCAAAGTCTCTCAGTTTTTATTTGACTGAGAAAATATTTATCTTTTACTTTTGAAAGGTAGTTTTGGTGAATACAGAATTTTATGCTGATTTTTTTCTTTTTCCAACACTTGAAATATTTTACATTACTCTCTTCTTGCTTGTATAATGTAGCAATACTTTTCTAGTGAGTAGTGTGATGTAACTCTCATCCGTTCTTCTGTTGGCAAGGCGCTCTCCCATCCCATACACTTCAAAATGTGAGGGAACCAGCAGTTAGCATAATGGCTATGTCGCTGGACTCCCACGTAGTCGACCGCGGTTCGCGTCTCGGACCCGGTGGCTTAAATCTCACGCCGGGCGCGTGTGCGTGCGTGCCCAAGATCCCGAGAGGAGAAGGGAGGAGAAGGGATTGCGGCGTGACCATCCCCCCTGGGGGGGTGATTTCTCGCTTTCTGTCTCTATGTCTCTGTCTGTCTGGCGAGCGCAGGCGCCCTATAGTGAAAACCTCTCAAAAAAAAAAAAGTGAAACAAAGCCTTGTTCACAGGAGTCGGCAGCGGAATGTAAGGTCTGTTTGAATTTCAAAGGCCTGAGTAAACAGGAGTCTGAGACTTCTCTTATTCCCTGCTCCCATCAGGGTTATTGCCCAAAAGACATGTTTTAGTTTACAGTGAACAAACTGATGTTACTGTTAAATTATTTTGGCCTAAAACAGCCGCTGTACTCCCACACTTTGAATCCTATGGATAAGCCAATCACAGCAGCTAGGTTTCGGTCAATCACAGGCATCCCAGCTTTTAAACTATGTTAATACAGACAAACTTCAAAATATAACCAATGATTTCTCTACCTCAATCCTTCACTTACTTTTTTTGTATGACACTTTCCTGTTCTGCCAACTTAACAGGCGGAGTTGACCACAAGTCTGGCCGAAGTTGTCCGGAAGTCTAGGGACAACTGTGTTAAGATTTGCTGTATTAAAACTCTAGTAAACTGGCTGTTTATTTTTCTTTTAACACTACAAAGGATTACATATTTTACAATATGACTCCCACCCTTTCTTCATCTCAGTGTTCCCAAATTCATGATATAACAAATAAGGCACGACCAATCAGTTGTGTCTATTACTTAAAATGGACCAGTGTAAACTTTTTTTAAAAAAGAATTATTTAATTTATTTATTTTAATTTGACCAGAGAGAGGGAGGGAAAGTGAGCAAGCTACCAGGTCCGGGACTTGAACCATGGTTGACTCATGTGGGGTGTCCAGCACCTTAACCACCAGGCCACCTGCTGGTCCCTGGACCATTGTAAACTTTGGACTAACAACTTGTAACCCTCACCCCTCCTTCTTCAAGTGGGTGGTATTTCTGGGAAACCAGAGTGTTTATCTGGGTAATTCATCTTAAGTTCAAATAAACCATTTTTATTTCACTTATGCCTCAGTCTTCTTTTTAGGTTGACAGGATATTCTTTTTTGTTTTCTGTGGCTTGAATATGTCTAGATGTGTATTTTCTTGATATTTATCCTGCTTGGTATTCTCTGGGCTTCCTGGGTCTGTTTTAGAAATTTCTCTGCTGGCAACCAGCAGTTAGCGTAATGGCTATGTTGCTGGACTCCCACGTAGTCGACCGCGGTTTGTGTCCCAGACCTGGTGGCTTAAAACTCACGCCAGGCACGTGTGTGTGCGTGCCCAAGATCCCAAGAGGAGAATGGAGGAGAAGGGATTGTGGCGTGACCATACCCCCTGGGGGGTGATTTCTCGTTTTCTGTCTTTATGTCTCTGTCTGGGGAGCACACGCGCCCTATAGTGAAAAATCTCTCCAAAAAAAAATTTTTTTTTCTCTGCCATATTACTTCAAATACTTCTCTCTTCTTCAGTATTTCAGTTATGCATATATTTCACCTTTTCTGATAGTCACGTAATTCTTGGATTGTCCTGACCCGGGGGGGATAGCCAAACAGGTTTCCTGAGTGAAGGAGTGAGAGCTGGGACAAGCGGCATACTGTTACAGCATGGAGATGACACCGTGTCGACAGTGTCGTCTGTTTATTGTGGGCAGCACGGTACAGCACAGAGACGACGCAGTGTTACAACTCTTCAGGGTCGCTTCGTCTATTGTGAGCAGCATGGAGACAACGTGGTGTCACAGCTCTTCAGGGTCGTCCGGAGACAATGTAGTGTTACAGCTCTTCAGGGTTGCGTCGTCTATTGTGAGCAGCATGGAGACGATGTAGTGTCACAGCTCTTCAGGGTGGTCCAGAGATGATGTAGTGGTACAGCTCTTCAGGGTCGTCTGGAGACTGTGCGGTGTTTCAGCTCTCCAGGGTCGTCATCATCTTCCTGGTCGTCTGTGTCATCTTCCTGGTCGTCTGGATACTGTGGGCCAGGCATCATGGTTATATACATTGCTGGTGGGCTGTGATTGGTTGTAAATGGTGGGTTATGATTGGTTGCTTTTGGACCAATCATGAGGTGCTGGATATGCAAATCTGAGGGATTCTAGTGGCCAATCAGAGCAAGGTTTTGAAGGTCAGGTTTTTTGAAGGTAACCAATCATGGCAATTGTTTGCTCTCTGAGAAACCTCGGCAGACTCGCTGGTGCACAGCCTCCCACACTGGATATTCAATTTTTTTCTTCTTGCTGTTTGTATTTCAATTTTGGAACCCGCTTCCATCCTTTTAAAGTTTATTAATTATTTCCTTTTACAAATGAGAGAGACAGAGACAAGCACCCTCAACAGGGTCCCCATGCCATGATTCACTTCCTCAGCTCCAGCCAACCTGGATCCTATGATCCAGGCACCTGTGCCTGGCATGTTAGAGAGGTCTCTAGCTGCAAACCTAGAACCTTCCTATATGCATCAGCACCACCATCTAGCCCCACTTTGGGAAATTTCTGTTGATGTATGTTCAAGCTGTGCTATGTCTTGGTCAGCAGGGCTGACCAGAAGACTCAATGACTTACACAAAGGACTGTATTTCAACAGTTCTGGAGGCTGGAAAGTCCACGATAAAGGTATCAGCAGATTTTGTTTTTTGAGAGGAACATCTTGGCTTACAAATGACTTCCAGTCAGCTGTGACTGACGTGACCTTTCTATGCTGGATGCTTGAGCACAGAGATCTCTTCTTCCTCCTTTAATGAAGGTCCCACCTAATCATACTTCCCAAAGATACCACCTAATATATTGGAGGTTAAAAATTCAAATAAACAATTTAGAGACACACACGCATTTAGCCCATAACATGCGATATCCTGACTAGATTGTCAATGCTGAGTTAAGTGGCTTTTTTAAAAATTATTTTATTGAACTGTATTTATTTGTGTATTTATTTTAATTTGACCAAAGAGGGACAGAGAGAGAGAAAGTGAGAAAGCAAGCCGCCAGGTCCCAGACTTGAACTTCAGTCGACCACGTGGGAGTCCAGCACCCTTGCCACCTGCCGGCCCCAGTGTGTTGTTTTCAGTTTGTTACAGAGCAGTGTGAGAAGGGGAAAAGTTCCCCCACCCCACGGCGGGGGAGCCGAGTCACGCTCCCCGCCTCCGCGACCCCAGTCCCGCCTGCTGGGCCGGGGCACTCCGGGCTGGGCGGAGTCGGGCGGAGTCGGCCCGAGGGTGCGCGGACACCCCTCGGCGGCGGCGCGCAGGGAGCCGCCCTCCCGACCACACCTCCGGCGGCCGCGGCGGCGGAAGTGCACGCCCACTTCCGGCGGGGGCCCGCGGGTAGGGTGCGGGGGTGGG
>NW_006204194.1:1958879-1959304 GCF_000334495.1 Tupaia belangeri chinensis | reverse complement strand
GGGGGATGGCCACGCCACAATCTCTTCTCCTCTATTCTCCTCTCAGGATTTTGGGCATGCACGCACACGTGCCCAGCGTGAGTTTAAGCCACCAGGTCTGGGACTCAAACCATGGTCGACTACGTGGGAGTCTAGCGACATAGCCATTATGCTAACTGTTGGTCCCTTAAAGTATTATTTTTATTTAACTTTGTGTATTTATTTTAATTTGACCAAAGAGGGACAGAGAGAGAGAAAGTGAGAAAGCAAGCCGCCAGGTCCCAGACTTGAACTTCAGTCGACCACGTGGGAGTCCAGCACCCTTGCCACCTGCCGGCCCCAGTGTGTTGTTTTCAGTTTGTTACAGAGCAGTGTGCTCACCAGAGACAGAAGGGAGAAGTTACCCCACCTCACGGCGGGGGGGCCGGGGCCACGTCCCCCCCCCC
>NW_006204194.1:1932887-1958816 GCF_000334495.1 Tupaia belangeri chinensis | reverse complement strand
TGGGAGGCGGCGGCTGCGCCTGGAGCCTTTCTGGGCAGCCCTGCGGGGTCAGAGCCCGGGCACGGCCGTGCGCCCCTCCCGGCCTCCCGCCTAAGGCCGCTGGGCCTGGGCGTCCCCCGAGCCGTGCTGCGTAGCTGGGCGCCGAAGGTGACTGAGGTACCTTCCGTCCCTCCTGCCCCGCGCACGGCAGGCCCTTGGAGTAGCAGCAAACTCCTGGGGAGAGGACATTTCTCGTTAGAACCGGACCTCTGAGTTCTCCGCTGCTCTTCAGGGAGCTCGGTATTTGGTTTTAAACCGTTTTTTTTTTTTTTAATTTGCCGTGTGTGTGTGTGTGTGTGTGTGTGTGTGTGTGTGTTAAGAGAGACTTTTGGTACGGGGTGCATGCACTCGCCAGTGAGACAAAGAGACCAAGTGAGAAGTCACCCCCCGGGGGATGGCCGCCCGCCCTCCCTTGTCCTCCGTTCTCTCCGTATGTAGGGAACCCATGCACGCACACCCAGCGTGAGTTATAAGCCCCTGGTCTGAGACTCAAACCTTGACTACTTGGGAGTCCGGCGACATAACCGTTATGCCATCTGCTGGTCCCAGTTTTTCACCTTTCAGAGTCTTGTCCCATCTGTCACCATGGATGGGACTTGGAAACAGGGAGATTCCCAGCTTCATCTAGAATTGCTGAGGGTTTCTAGCCTATCTATGGCTCAATTACCCGGTCAATGAAGGAGCGTTCTCCATTTGTGACACTTGACTTTCTTCTCCCGCTCTCTCTTCAGTAATTAGAGGGGAAGAATGGTCATATTGCTCTTGGCTGGCTTTGCTCCATGCAGTCAGAATAGCTCATGTCTAATGACTGCTTACTGCACCACACAGTTCTGAGACCTGTTGGGGATATCAATGCCAAAGCTCACAAAGTTATGAAGTAGGAACTACTTCACCTTCTTACAGGTGAGGACAGTGAAGGATTCTAAAGGCTGAGTAGTTACGAGTCCAAGGAAGAGCCAGAATTTAGGTCTAGGATGTGCTGGCTCCAGAGTCTCACTGTGCTGCTAGCCATCATGTAATCTTGGCGACTCCTTGAGGTAGATTTCTTTTAAAGAATTATTTAGTTACATTTGTCATTATTATTCTTTTTTAGTTTGACCACAGAGAGACACTCAGAAAGGGAAAGCTAGAAAGCAAGTCCCCAGGTCTGGGACTCAATCCTTGGGCAGCCATGTGGGAGTCCAGCACCTTAACCATCATGCCACCTGCTAGCCCGAGGTAGATATTCTTAACCTTCTTTGACAAGAGAAGAAATCAACTCTGAGGGGGTTAAGTCACTTGGAGCTCAGATCCTAAAACCTGCACTAAACTTTTTTTTTTCCTTTAAACTTTATGACCCTTAGTTGTATATAAAATGGAGATGATAATATATACCTCGCAGGACTGTCATAAAAATTAAATGAACTCACACATGTAAAACACTTGGTATAGTATCTACCGTGTAGTAAGTGTCAATAAGTGTTCATTGCTATTATTGTTATAACAACCTTTTGAAAAAGCAGTGGAGTATAGAGAAAAGGCAGAATTAATTCAGAGACTTTATTCTCTTCCTGAATGATAAAAACCAGCAAAAAACCTTTGTTCTGAGAAGTCAAGAGACTTCTTTAAAACTGTAACTTGTCACAAAGAAAAATAAGAACATGGGTCTCATGATGATTTATTTGCCTCGTTATCTGCAAGCCACATGAGCTCTTTGTTGTAAATAAGGTAACGTTTCTCTCTAGGGAAAATAGCATTCTTCAAGGAACCCACCTCTTAGCATCCTCACAAATCCAGATTAGTTTAGAGGGGGCATGTATTTTGTCATTTTCTTGAGCAGTTAGCTTGGGTGGTGAAGTCAGGCAGACCCACTGGGTTGGTGGCTGACTAGGTTCCATTATTTACAAGCTGTGTGAATTATACAGAATACTTTTTCTAGCGTTTCTGTGTCAGATAGCGACATTATCTCCTACTTTCTTTGATTATTGACGTATGTAGCACATCTAGTACATCTTTGTTGTTAATGAAGGGCTGTCTTGAGAGGAGGCATTTGTACTCAGCCTGGAAACTCTGAGCAGAGGAGAATCCCAGCTGTAAGGTACAGCGCCTCAACTCTAGGGATGGAGACTTGAAGCCAGGTTGAAGGGAGGGTAGGGACAGAGGGAACTGAAGGGAAGAGAGAGTTTCTGGGCTGTGATTATCAGCTGTTGTGTGGTCTGTCATTATTCCTTTCTCTTTCCCAGCTCTGTCCTCTCAGGGTAAAGCCCTTCTCCAAATGAAGAGCCAGGAAGAGGTAGAGGTGGCAGGAATTAAATGTCTTAAGGCCATTTCCTTGGTAAATTAGTATTCCCTCTTTCCCCACTAAAATGTAGTTTTGCTTTTCAGGATTTGGCAATTTTTGTTGCCTTCTGAAAATTGTCTGTTTAAGAGTTCTAGCCTGGGGTCTAGTTCCTATTTACTCCCCTCGTGATAAGTGATGGGGCCAAAGAAATAGGCTGAAGCAGTCCATCCATGTCAACGGTTCCTCTCTTCTTTCTACTCGGTGTTTATTTTCCTTTCAAGAAATTACCTCGTCTGTTGGAAGCACGTCTGCGGTCCAGCCCCAGCCCAGTGCCTCGCACTGAAGGGAGCAGGTGCCATACAGTCAGATGATGTTATCTGGGACACGCTGGGAAATAAGCAGTTCTGTTCCTTCAAAATAAGAATCAAGACTCAGGGTTTTTGCAGAAATGAATACAGCCCGACTGGACTATGTAATCGGTCACCTTATCTCCTGGCAAATAGCCAGTATGCCACTGTCAAGGAGGAGAAAGGGCAGTGCTACCTGCATAAGGTTATAGAGCGAGCAGCTTTTCCCAGGCGGCTCTGGGAGCGGGTCTGGCTCAGTAAGAACTACGAGAAAGCACTGGAACAAATAGATGAGAATTTAATTTACTGGCCCCGTTTCATTCGACACAAATGTAAGCAGAGATTCATCAAGGTACCCCAGTACCTAATTTGAATCAGGAAGCTGACACTAAAGCGAGAGAGGAAACTTGTTCCGTTGAGTAAGAAGGTGGAGCGCAGGGAGAAGAGTAGAGAGGAAAAGGCACTCAGAGCTGCTCAGCAGGACAAAGCCATCGCGAAGGAGTTACTGGAGAGACCGAAACAAGACACGTATGGCGACACCTACAAAAATCCCATCCATGCCTTCGACAAGGTCCTGGAACAGCAGGAGGCAGAGACGGACTCTTTAGGTGCTGAGGAAAAAGATGAAGATGATGATGATGAAGATGCAGGAGAAAAACAATTCGTGGAGGATGTTGAGGTGGATGAGAGTGACTTAAGTGATTTTGAGGATATGGATAAGCTGAACGCCAGCAGCGATGAAGATCAGGATGACAAATCCTCCAGTGAGGAGGAAGGAAAAAGGCCCTTAATGCCAAACACAAAGGCAAAGCACCCACAAAAGGACCTTTGCAGAGAAAACGAGCCTATGTGGAGATTGAGTACGAGTAGGAGGCAGAGCCTGTGGCCAAGGCCAAAGCCACAGCCATGTGATTTGTCCTGACATCTGTCATAGGACCCCTTTTCCTTTATCTCGCACACACACCCCCTCCAGCTCTGCTGCTGTGTTTTATGTAACAGAGGACTTGGGTTTTTATTGTTTGTGCCACTTGACTCAGACAAGAAATCTGGAGGGGAGGAAAGCCTTAAATTGTGAACAGAATATTTTTGTAACATATGTATTCAAGTGACAGCTTAAGCCCAGGAAGCTTAACAGATGAGAAGCTCCACTGAGGTTAGCAATATTAAAATATTCCTAAATTGTAAACACTAAAAAGAGAAAAAAAAATTACCTTGTCTGAGCCCCTCCATTATTCTCAGTCTTTTTATAGGCCTCTTACAAAATAGACGTATAGTTCTTGGAGGAGATTTGAGAGCTACTTTATGCCTGGTCCCTAAGTCCCAGTACCGACTCTCAGAGAGTTTATAATTTATTGGAGAAATGAAAAGACTGCAAACACATGATGTGATTAAGTGCTGCAAGTAGAGAGTAGACTTACTGTGGAGGAGTGGAGAAGGGCCATTAATAGACCATATCATGGGGCTAGCAGGTTGATAAGGCGCTGGACTCCCATATGGCTGACCATGGTTCAAGTTGTGGACCCAGCAGCTTGAAACTCATGCCAAATGTGTGGGCATGTGTGCCTAAAATCCCAGGGGGAGAATGGAGGAGAAGGCATTGTGGCATGGCCCTCTGCCCTGGGGGGTGATTTCTCACTTTCCCTTTCACCATATCTGTTTCTAGAGTGAGTGCATGAGTCCTATAGCAAAAATCTCTCTTTTAAAAAAAAAAAAAAGTCCATATCATGCCTTCGTGTTTTTTTTTTTTTTTTTTTTTCCGAGAGGTTTTTGCTATAGGGCGCGTGCACTCGCCAGACAGACAGAGAGAGACAGAGAGACAGAAAGCAAGAAATCACCCCCCAGGGGGGATGGTCACGCTGCAATCCCTTCTCCTCCATTCTCCTCTCGGGATCTTGGGCACGCACACACACGCGCCTAGCATGAGTTTTAAGCCACCAGGTCCGGGACGCAAACCGTGGTCGACTACGTGGGAGTCCAGCGACATAGCCATTACGCTAACTGCTGGTTCCCTCATGCCTTAGTTTTAAAAAAGAAAAGATGCCTCTTCATCTGAACTATGAAGCCTTGCAACTGGCCACACAGTCAGGCAAGAAGAAGGCTGTTTTAGCTCCTCCTTGCCTCCTTGTTGAGGGATCCTCATGTGGGATAAAGTCTGCACAATCATCATGCAAAGAAGAGGAAGGTTTGGGAAGACTTCAGGAAGTGGTTTCTGAATTGAATCTTTTTATTTTTTTTCTTTTTTGGAGAGGTTTTTGCTATAGGGCGCGTGCGTTTGCCAGACAGAGACAGAGAGATAGAAAGCGAGAAATCATCCCCCAGGGGGGATGGCCATGCCGCAATCCCTTCTCCTCCATTCTCCTCTCGAGATCTTGGGCACGCACGCGCACGCACCCGGCGGGACTCTAAGCCACCGGGTCCAAGATGCGAACCGCGGTCGACTATGTGGGAGTCCAGCGACATAGCCATTATGCTAACTGCTGGTCCCGTTTCTGAACTGAATCTTGAAAGTAAAGATCTGAAAGCATAGGGCTGGGCGGCATCCTGGCCAGGATGCAAAGCTTTCCGCACCACTCGTGTGTAGAACCACAAGCTTCCTGCTGTTTACGGTAAGTGCCTGATGTATGTGTACAAATGTTTTCTAGGTTTATATACAAAACACTTAACCTGTTTCAGTTGCCGGTAGTATGCAGCAAACTAGCGTGCTGTGCAGGTCTGAGCGTGGGACAGTAGGTGACCCTGTGTAGCCCCAGTGTGTAGTAGATGATACCATCTGGGTTTGTGGGGGGATGCTGAGTGATGCTCACGCAGTAAAGAATTGCCTAATGACACTTTTCTCAGAAGGCATCCCCACCATTCCGTGAAACGTGACCATGTACATGTATGATGTACGAGTCACAAGAAGCACAAAGCATCAGGACGCTCTTTATTTCTAGTAGAATAATAATCATTTACACTGCGTCTGAGAGTGTCTGGCTCTGAGTCAGATGGACTGAAGTATACTCTACCTGTCTCCCCGTGGAGAGCTGCCGTGAGACCAGCACAGCACGCCTAGGGCAGCAGTTTGAGGTCTCTGAGAAGTAAGTAGTTGCAGGTATATTGGAGAAGAAGCCTAAAATTTGAAGTGCCAACAAAGCTGTTGTGCCCGCAGTATCTCCTGACATGGATTCAACGGGCCGAGAACCTAGAAGTAGGTATTCTAGTGGATAGAAAGAGCTGCAGGAGAATTCTAGTTTGGGCCCAGGGATCAGATAGGATCCCCTAATGCCCGGAGGAGAGGGAGGGAAAGCGTTCCTTCTTTTAGAAATATTTTCCTTGGGCCAGACGTTAGTACCATACTGGAGCCAGACTCACACGGAAAGGCCCAGAGTGCACTTCCCAGGGCCTTCCTGTGCATGTTGGCGGCACATGTGTGCCCGTGGTCTGGAGTGGCTGAGGCTGGGGTGGATCTTGGCATTTGGACCCTGTTAATGGTGCCTCTCTCTCTTTTTTATAAGAAATCAACTTCTTAAAAAATGTTCTGGGACCAGCAGCTGACATGAAGGTTAAGGTGGCTGGATCCCACAGGGTTGATTCTGCAGTTTGAATCTCAGACCCGGCAGCTTGAAAACCATGCCAAGTGCCTGTGTGTCCTTGCCTGAAAACCCAGAGAATGAATGAGAAGGGATTGTGGTGTTGCCGTTCCCTCACTTTCTCTCTCTCTTTTTGTCTCTCTCTGACAAGCACATGCACCCTTTAGCAAATAAAAAAATAATAATAATAAATTTTAAAAGTTCTTCCTCAAGACCCAGCAGTGGCAGTGGAGGTCTGCAGAAGTCTTACACTTTGAGGAGGAGTAATGTCCTCTGATCAGAGAGGCTGTGTTCCCAGGATACTGGGTGAGCACTCATTGCTTTTATTTCTGTTTCTCTCCTTTCCATGGTTGGCTCAGAGGTGGTTATAGTCATGAAAAGCGTACAGTGTGATGAAATAAATAAGCCCCAGTTATCCGATCAGAGCACAGAAAACAGGAGCCCCAGGGAAAGAGAAGGTACTGGAGAAATCACAGAGAAGTGGCTTTGGAAATTAACCACGTCAGGTTGTTTATAAGCTCCTGGGCTTTGGCCTGCTTTTGTGTGCATTTATCGTTTCTCCACTTCATACTTAGGGACTGTGGGTAACTGAACCCACAGAAAGTCAAAAGTGGCACGTATCTGATCCTAAAGAGAATACCATCGTCTCTGAGAAGTGACCAGGAGTGGAACCCTGGTCAGGTATCAGGCTGGCCACTGGGTGGCGCACAAGCAGAACAGAGACAAGTGTCAGGACTAAGGCTGTGACGTGGAACTAACACTGAAATGACCCGCAGAAGGCTGGTGGGAATTTGTCGTCTAAATAACACATCGGTATTCTTTATATGATTAAACATGGCACAGAATTTTTCCAGGATACAATCCAAAGTTACCCAGCTTATGAAAAGCCAGAAAAATCTAAGTTCACAAAGAGAATAATATTAACATTAATATGGCACAGATGTTGGAATTATTTTTATAAAGAATACTTAAAATAGCTATTATAAAATGTTCCAACAAGTAATGTTAGACACTCTGAGACAAATGGAAAGATAGAAAGTCTCAACAAAGGAAAAGAAAATGTAAGCAGGAAATGAAAGATATAACCAAATAGATTCTTCAGATGACCCAAATGGGAAAACAGAGATAACAGAAGAAAGAGTTAATGGGGCCAGCAGGTGGCATGGTGGTTAAGGGTGCTGGACTCCCACATGGCTGACCACGGTTCAAGTCCCAAACCTGGCAACTCGCTTTCTCACTTTCTCTCTCTCTCTCTCTCTCTGTCCCTCTCGTCAAATTT
This sequence comes from Tupaia belangeri chinensis, assembly GCF_000334495.1. Lineage (NCBI taxonomy): Eukaryota > Metazoa > Chordata > Mammalia > Scandentia > Tupaiidae > Tupaia > Tupaia belangeri. Next base: position 1,951,322 of record NW_006204194.1, on the reverse strand, counting down.
AAATATAAATAAATAAATAAAGTTAAATAAAAGTAGTTGTTTTTAAAAAAGAAAGAGTTAATGAACTTGGCAATAAATAGAAATTATCTAATATGAACACAGAAAAAAGAATAAGCAGAGCCTCAGGGTTCTGTTGGATAATAGCAAAATTTCTTTTTTTTAGTATGTATATAATTTCTCTTTTTTTTTTTTTTTTGAGAGGTTTTTGCTATAGGGCGTGTGCGCTCGCCAGACAGACAGAGAGAGACATAGAGACAGAAAGTGAGAAATCACCCACCATGGGGGATGGTCATGCCGCAATCCCTTCGCCTCCATTCTCCGCTCCGGATCTTGGGCACGCACGCACATGCACCTGGCGTGAGTTTAAGCCACCAGGTGTGGGACGCGAACTGCGGTCGACTACATGGGAGTCCAGCGACATAGCCATTACGCTAACTGCTGGTTCCCAGTATGTATTTAATTTCATTTGTTGTTGTTATTTTTAATTTGACCAGAGAAAGAGAGGAAGGGAAAGCGAGAAAGCAAGCTGCTAGGTCTGGGACTCAAACTGCGGTCAGCCATATGGGAATCCAGCGCCTCTAACCACCACGGTACCTGCTGGCCCTGGATAATTGCAAAATTCTAACATTTGTATTGTTAGAACACCAAAAGGAGAGGAGAAAGTGGAGTGTAGAAAAAATATTTGTAGAAATACTGGCTAAAAATTTCCCCGCTTTAGTGAAAGCTTTAAACTTGTGGATTCATGAAGCTCAGCAAACTCAAATGTGATATACTCAAATCCTAGCCTAGAAACTAAATAATTAAACTTCATATTTTAAGAAGAAGAAAGAAAAATCTCAAAAAGCTAGAGCAAAATGATGCATAACAGCTAGCGCAACAGTGATTTGAGTGACTGTTTTTTGTTTTTGTTTTTTTTTAAATCAGAAACCATGGAAGCCAGAGGCAGTACAGTGAAGTGTTATAAATTTTCAAAGAAGAAAACTGTCAACCCAGAATTTTTTCCAGTGAAAATAGCCTTCATAAATAAAATCAAATTTCTTACATGAAGGAAAACTGTGAGAATTCATTGTCAAAACTCTATAGAATTACTAAAGGAGTTAATACCAGAAAGAAACTTGGAACATCAGGAATGAAGGAAATGCAACAGAAATGGTAAATATTATATGTAAATATAATGCTCTCTTATGTGCTTTAAAATATCTTCAGTGGTTAAAAACAAAACCGATAGCTTAGACTGACTGGAGAGACGAGACTCACTCTTCAGATTGGACTGGAAGTCAAACCCAGCCTCCCATGTTGCCTCGCCCGTGGAGCACAGCATCTTGCCACGCGTGCCACTGCCTCTGGGCCTGTGTCTGATACACACATTGACCCTTGAGCAACGCGGGAGTTGGGGCGCTGAGCCCCCCACAGTCAAAAATCTGTATAGCTTCTGGCTCCTTTAAAACTTACCTACTGATAGTTTAACTTGTGACCTTATCAATGACAGTTTATTAATGTATGGTTTACAGTATTCTGAATTGTTTTTAACTTTTTCTTAAGAGCTATATATTTAATTTTTTTAAAAAAATTTAATTTGACCAGAGAAACACAGAGAGAGAGAAAGTGAGAAAGTAACTTGTCAGATCTGGGACTCGAACTGCAGTTGGCCATTTGGGACTCCAGCACTTTAACTACCACACCACCTGCCAGCCCCATATATTGTATACTTACAGTAGTCTAGAGACAGATGTTATTAAGAAAACCATAAGAGGCAATACATTCACAGTACTGGGCTGTAGTTACTGTAAGTTTATGTTGTCTCAGTGGATTTATTGTTTGTCCTTGAAAAAAAAAACTGCATATAACTAGACCTGTGTGCTTAAAACCTTTGTTGTTCAAGGGTCAGCTGTAAAGGGTTTGGTACTGTCAGTGGTTTGGGCATCTGCTGGGGGTCTCGAAACATATCCCTTAAGATTAATGGGGGACGGGAACCAGCAGTTAGCATAATGGCTATGTCGCTGGATTCCCACGTAGTCGACCGCGGTTCGCGTCCCAGACCCGGTGGCTTAAAACTCACGCCGGGCACGTGTGCATGCATGCCCAAGATCCTGAGAGGAGAATGGAGGAGAAGGGATTGCGGTGTGGCCATCCCCCTTGGGGGGTGATTTCTCGCTTTCTGTCTCTGTCTCTCTCTGTATGTCTGGCGAGCGCACGCACCCTATAGCAAAAATCTCTCCAAAAAAAAAAAAAAAAAGATTAATGGGGGACTACAGTATATCCTGTTTTGAAAGTAGTCTATATTATTTTTTTTGAGAATATATGTATGTGTGTATGTATTTATGTATTTAATTTGACCAAAGAGGGACAGAGTGAGAATGAAGAGAGAGAGAGAAAGTGAGAAAGCAAGCCGCCAGGTCCAGGACTCGAACTGCGGTCAGCTGTCTGGGAGTCCAGCACCCTTAATCACCACACCACCTGCTGGTCCTGAGAATGTTTTAATACCACAGAATTTTAAATGTTTGAAGAAACAGAGATTACCTCTCAATATTTCTTTTTCCTAGTATGTATAATACTATCAGAGAGAAAAGCTGTCTAGTAACTACATGATGTGGGCCAATTACTAATGCATAATGTTTTTATTCTAAAGTGAGAACAGCATAACCCTTTACCCTAGAGCCCCTGGAGTCGTCAACACTGAGCAAGGTTATATTTCTGTCATTTTAGGATGCGGTGACATTCACTGATGTTGCTATAGACCTCTCTCAAGATGAGTGGGAATGGCTGAGTCTTACTCAGAGGAGTTTGTACAGGAAGGTTATGTTGGAGAACTACGGGAACCTGGTTTCAGTGGGTAAGAGTGTTGTCTTCTGCTCCCTCACAAAAGTCTTCTATGCCCTTATCAGCATTTTCCTGCAGTCTTTCTCTCAAGATCATTTGGACTGGGTCGTAGCTCTGGAATAGCTACAGCACAGCCAGTTCTTACCTCTTTTCTTCTATACAGGTCTTTGCATTTCCAAACCAGATGTTATCTCCTTATTGGAGCAAGAGAAAGTCCTGGGTGACGAAAGCAGAGGTGACAGGAGGCTTCTGCCCAGGTGAGCACAGGTAACTAGCCATGGAGAGCCTGTCCTCAAGGTGTTTCTCCTCTCTGAGATTTGTTGGGAACTCCTCTCAAACTCCCTCTCAGACTGAGACGTATTGTTCTAGCACTAGGTTTCGGGTGTTTTTTCTCTTCCCCACTGGTATGATATACCACCTTTACCTTCACTTATTTCCTGTATATGTCAGGGTCTTCTTCTGAACCCCTGTCCTACTGAAGTTTACCTGGTTCTACTCAAGTACCATATTGTACAGTCATCTCTGACAAAAACATTTCTGATTCTTTTTGTTGTTGTTGTTGCTAGAGAGTATGTGTGCTTGCTGGAGAGAGAAGAAGACAGAGGGAAGTGAGAAAGCACCCCTGTGGGAGGTGGCTGTGCCCCAGTCCTTTCTCTTCCATTTCCTTTAGGATTTGGGGTATGTACACACATGCTTCCAGTGTGTTTTTCAAGCCAGCATGTCCGAGAGTGCAGCAATGTAGTTGGCCATGTCATCTAACCACATTCACCACGGTGCCATCAGCCGGCCCAATTTCTGATTCTTTTTTTTTTTTTAAAGATAATTTTGTTAATTTTAAAATTTGCTATAGAGCATGTGCACTCACCAGAGAGAAACAGAGAGAGAGGTAAAGTGAGAAAGCATCCCTGGGGGAACAACCACACCACAATCCCTTCTCCATTTTCTGCTTGGGATTTGGGGCATGCATGCACATGCACCTGGTGTGTTTTTCCAGTTGCCAGATCCAGGGTTCTAACAGTGGAATTGGCCATATGGAATCCAGCTGCCTTAACTACCATGCCACCTGACTAGCCACACTTTCTAATTTTTTTTTTTAAGGAATTATGTTGGAACCAGCAGTTGATGTAATGTCCATGTGACTGGACTCCCATGTAGTCGACCATGGTTCGAGTCCTGGACCCAGTGGCTTAAACTCACACTGGGTACATGTGCATGCATGCATGCCCAAGATCCCAAGAGGAGAATGGAGAAGGGATTATGGCGTAGCCATCTCCCTGGGGGATGACTTCTCGCTTTCTGTCTCTCTGTCACTCTCCGTCTTTCTGGTGAGCACATGCACCCTGTAGCAAACACCTCTCCAAAAAATAAAAATTATTTTATTGGGACCAGCAGATGGTGGAATGGCTTTGTTGCTGGACTCCCATGTAGTTGACCACAGTTCGAGTCCTGGACCCGGTGGCTTAAACTCACACTGGGTGCATGCGTGTGCATGCCCAAGATCCCAAGAGGAGAATGGAGCAGAGGGGATTGCGGTGTGGCCATCCCCCCTGGCCGGGGGGAGTAATTTCTCGCTTTCTGTCTCTTTGTCTCTCTCTGTCTTTTATTTGGGGACTGGCAGGTAGCATGGTGGTTAAGGGTGTTGAACTCCCACGTGGCCAACCACAGTTCAAGTCCCGGACCTGGTGACTCTCTTTCTCACTCTCTCTCTGTTCCTCTCTGGTCAAATTAAAATAGATAAATCAATAATATTTATTTATTTATATAAATATTTATTTAAATTTAACTTTAACCAGAAAGGGACAGAGTTGGGGGAGGGCAGGGAATGAGAAAGCAAACAGCCAGGTCTGGGACTCAAACATGGTCGGCCACGTGGGAGTCCAGCACCCTTAACCACCACACCATCTGCCGGCCCCTCACTTTCCGATTCTTTAGGCAAACTGAGTTTTTTTTTAAGTACTTTAACTATTTCATTCTCTCTAAAAGATGATTTTATTGTGTTAACATGTCTAATAGTTATGTTATTTCCTTTGCCATTAATTTTCTCTTTAGAGTTCAGTTTTGTTCTTGCTTTATTGTTTAGTGTGTATGTTTTTCTTTACTCTCCCTTTATGCCACCCAACCCCTGGCATTGGAAAGGTCTTTAGATCCACAAGTTGTTACTCTTTGTGTTACAGTGCTTCCCCCTTATTACTGAGGGGGTATGTTCCAGGGCCCCCAGGGGAGGGCTGAAACTGTGGATAGTACCCAACCCAAAACATACTGTTTTTTCTTACATAGTTCCTCAGTATTCACAGAAACCCCTGTGGACACCATGCCCACGGATACTTAGGATCCTTTCATAAAATGGCACAGTATATGCATGTAACCTGTACGCATCTTCCCATTTACTTGACGTCCTCTCTGGCTCACCTGTAATACTAACACAATGCAAATTTTATGTAAATAGTTTTTATGTTTAATTGTTCCTTTTTTTCTTTTAAGTGTCTGCCATAGGGCACATGTGCTTGCTAGAGAGAGATAGAGACAGACAGACAGTGAGAGGGAAAGTGAGAAATCACCCTCCGGGGGGATGGCTGCACCACAATCCCTGCTGCTCCAGTCTCCTTGTGGGATTCTGGGCATGCACACACACGTGCCTTGTGTGATTTTCAAACCTCCAGGTCTGGGACTTGACCGCAGTTGGCCATGTGGAAGTCCAGTGCCTCAGCCACCACACCATCTGTTGGCCCCTCTGATGCTTTATTGTTTAGGGCATAATGGCAAGAAAAAAGCCTGTACGTGTTTGATACAGACATGGTGTGTGTGTGTGTGTGTGTGTGTGTGTGTGTGTGAGTGGTTTTGATCTGCAGTTGGTTAAATCCATAGATGTGGAGCCTGCAGATACAGAGCAGTGAGTGAGCATGAGTGTATGTGTGTGTGTGTGTGAGCGTGAGTGTGTGTGTGAGTGAATGGTTTTGATCTGCAGTTGGTTAAATCTGTAGATGCAGATACAGCGCAGTGATGAATTCCTCTATACCTGATGTTAAGTTCAGTTTATAAATTGGACGGAGTAAGAAGTTAACAACAATAATAAAGTAGAACAACTGTAACAATATACTGTAATTCAGGGTATGTGAATGTGCTCTCTCTCGCTTATGAAATACCAGTATATTGTATGGAACTGTTTCCAGACCACAGTTGACTTTGGCTAACAGAAACTGGAAAGTGAAACTGCAGATAAGGGGGGATTATTGTATGTATTTAAAAGTCTACATTTCACTTGAAATTCAGAATGTCACGTTGTGACGTCAACGTGAAAGGTGAGAATTAGCTCACGAATAGCCCCTCCTCCTACTCCCTCATTTCTCCACTTGTATTGTAGTCACTGGGATCTTCAGCCCAGCCTATTTTTTTCAAATTCTTTTTTTTGTTTTACCCACCTTGCTTCCAAGTCAATTTTCTGGTATACACAGCTAGATAAGAGACAAGAGATACAGATTGCAAGGAAATGGGTCTCAAGTGAGACGGCCAGAGTTTATTTTGTGGCTGTGGTTTGGCCTTTTCCTGCTTTCCTTTCTTACCATTTCAAGAAGAGGATTGTTGGTAGGTCACTTGTGACCCTAACTATGTACATTAATGAATAAGAAATAATAAAATAAATAAGCATCTAACTCAAGATACTAGAAAAAGGACAAAGTGAACCTAAGGATAACCAAAGTATTTACATACAGTGATTTATACTTCTACAGATAAAAGTAAGACTAAGTCAGTGAGGACACCGTAGATTTAATGAAAATAAATCAGGCACATGCTTATTTAGAAAATCAACAAAATACATAAACTGTCAGGACAAATGAGAGAAAACAAAAGAAATGATGACTAAGCAAAGATCCATAAGTACTTAAAAGAATGAATCTATTTTCCCATGAATCTATTTTTCTCAACTCTGAATATTTTGAAAATTTGGATTATGACCAGCTCTATGACCTATTAGTTGAGGCAGCTGGATCCCATATGGCTGATGGCATGTTCCAATCTCAGCCCTGTTGGCTTGAGAAACACACCATGTATGTGTGCATGTGTGCCCCCAAGTCACAGCAGGATGGGGTGGTGGAGAAGGAATTGCGGTGTAATCACACCCCATGGAGGAGTGCTTTCTCTGTCTTGCTCTGGCAAGTACATGTGCCCTCTAGCAATTAAAAAGATATAAATTACTGCCGTTGACACCAATAGTGTCACAAAAACCCACATAGTTTCACAAATCAATTCTTTCTATGAAATCTTTAAGGAAAAGATATCAACAACATTGTTTGAAATATTCCACAATAGGTAATGAAAAGGAGGGTTTATAAAAATCTGTTTATGACGATAACGTAAGATTTGATAACAAAATAGCACCACTTGTATTGTAATCTCCAAAAAAAGGAGGTTACAGGGATCAGCAGGTGGTGTGGTGGTTAAGGCACAGGATTCCCACTTGGCTGACTGCAGTTCAAGTCCTGTACTTGGAGGCTTGAAAAATCACTTTGGGTATGTGTGTGCTGGTGCCAAAAATCCCTGGAGGAGATTATGGTATAGCCCCTGATGAGGGTGATTTCTCACTTTACCTCTTTCTCTTTCTCAGTCTCTAATGAGCTCATGTGCCCTATAGCATAAACCTAAAAAAAAAAAAATTACAAATCACAGAGATGAATATCAGTGCAAAATTCTAAAGGAAATATTACATTGAAATATCAATATACCATGGCCAATAAGTGATTATTCCACAAATGCAAAGCTGTTTATATTACCTGGTCTTATCCAAGAACCATTAAGAACACGTACCTCAGGACCAACAGATGGCGTAATGGTTACATTACTGGACTCTGTGGTTTGAGTCCTGGACCTGGCAGCTTGAAACTCAGGCTGGACGTGTGTACATGCGTGCCCAAAATCCCAAGAGGGGAATGGAGGAGAAGGTATTGTGGTGTGGCCAGCCCCTAAGGGGTGATTTCTCACTTTCTGTCTCTTTGTCTCTCTCTGGCAAGCACATGTCCCCTATAGCAAAATCTCTCTAAAACAAACAAAAATGTACCTCTTGAAAGCTTCAGTAATGGTTTGTATCATACAGTTTCATTTTGGAAATTTCCATTATTCTAATATATATATTTTAAGAGAGATTTTTTTCTATAGGGCATGTGCACTCAGTGGAGATATAAAGACAGAAAAAGTGAGAAATCATGCTTCCCCCCAGGGGAGATGGCCATGTAACAATCCTTTCTCCTCTATTCTCCTCTCAGGATATTGGCACACATCATACATGCCCTGGGCGAGTTTCAAGCCACCGGGTCTGGGACTCAAACCATAGTCAGCCATTTGGGAGTCCAGTGCCATAGCCACCATGCCACTTGCTGGACCCCTATTTTAATTTTTAATAAAGGAGGCGTTTGCTGCCTTAATATCTTTCAGACGTGGAGTATATGTGGGGGACCAAGGAATCACCTCCACACCAGGACTGTGAAGAAATTATCTCAGGCAATAATAATGGAAAACATAGAAGCTGTGACCTCAAATCCACGTTTGAGGGAAACTGGAAATGTGAGGCCCTGTGTGAGAGGGAGCTGGCAAATCAGAAGACACATTTGAGGCAAGAGACTATCACTCATGTATCGGTACCCTTATTGAGGAAAGAGACCCGTCTAACAAATCTGGGACAGCTTTTCATCTGAAGACATTAGCTTACATAAAACAAGTTTTAGCCATAGATGAGAGAACATATTATTTATATTTGAGTCAGATAGGCTTAATAACACATTCGTCAGACCACACAAGGAAATCTATGGAGAAAAGAAACTTTTAAAATGTAATGACTGAGAAAATGTTCCATAAAATCTCAACTCTTACTCTTCATCAAAGAATCATACCGGAGAGAAACCCTATGAGTGGGAAGGCCTTAGCCAGAGTGCCCACCTTGTTCAGCACCAGAGAATACACACAGGAGAAAAACCTTTTGAATGTACTGAATGTGGGAAAGCCTTCAGCCAGAACGCTCATCTTATTCAGCGTCAGAGAGTTCATACAGGAGAAAAGCCTTATAGTGCAAGCAGTGCCACAGAGCCTTCAGCCAGCCTGCACACCTTACTCAACATCAGAGGGTTCATACTGGAGAGAGACCCTATGAATGTACTGATGATTGTTCATCCCTAGCTCATCATCAAAGGATTCGCACTGGGAAAAGGCCCTATGAATGTATTGACCGTGGGAAAGCTTTCAGGCAGGATGCTTCTCTAACCCGTCACCGGCGATATTATCATACTGGAGAGAAACCCTTTGAGTGTATTGATTGTGGAAAGGCTTTCACTGATCACATAGGACTTATTCAGCATAAGAGAATTCATACTGGAGAGAGACCTTACAAATGTAATGTGTGTGGGAAGGCTTTTAGCCACGGCTCCTCCCTAACAGTACATCAGCGCAGTCACACAGGATAGAAGCCTTATGAATGCAGCATCTGTGAAAAAGCCTTTAGCCATCGTGGCTCATTTCCTCTTCATCAGAGAGTTCACACTGGAGAGAAACCCTATGAATGTAAGGAATGTGGAAAAGCTTTTTGACAGAGCACACACCTCGCTCATCATCAGAGTTTTCATACTGGAGAGAGACCTTATGAGTGTAAGGCATGCAGCAAAACCTTCAGCCAGAATGCACACCTTGCACAACGTCAGAAAATACACACCAGAGAGAAACCTTATGAATGTAACAAATGTGGTAAGGCTTTCGTATCACACACCTTGTGCAACACCAGAGAGTTCATACTGGTGAGAAGCCTTCATGAATGTGTTGAATGTGGGAAGGCCTTCAGTGATGGCTCATATCTTGTTCAACATCAGAGACTCCACACTGGCAAAAGACCATATGAACGTCTGGAATGTGGGAAGGCATTCAGACAGAGGGCACCCCTGATTTGCCATCAAAAGTGTCATACTGGTGAAAACCCGTATGAATGTAATGTTTGCGGGAAAGCCTTTAGTCACTGTAAATCCTTTCCCTTACATCAGACAATTCATACAGGAGAGAAACCTTGCCAGTGCACAGAATATAGTAAAGCCTTTAGCCAGATTGCCCATCTTACATTGCATGAGACAATTCATACTGGGGAAAGACCCTATGAATGTAAAGAATGTGGAAAGGCCTTCAGGCAGAGTGCATCTTGCTCAGCATCAGCAAATTCATACTGCAGAGTCATCCTCAGTTATTCCCTCCTCCCTTCCATACCTCCAAGTACTGTAGAATCAGTCTTCCAGATTTTGCTAGAATCTGTCCGTTTATTTCCCGTCCATGTCCCATCATTGTAGTCCCCAGATGCAGCTGTCCCATTTGAGTTTCTGTGATGGTGTTAACTGTTGTTTCTTCTGCTTCTTTCAAATGCATTTTAACACTGTAGCCAGCTTAATCTTTAAAAAATAAAAATTCATATTACTTTCAAAAATACTTTTTAAAATGTACTAGGGGGCCAGCAGGTGGTGTAGTGGTTAAGGGTGCTGGACTCCTTCATATTTGACCATGGTTTAAGTCCCGGACATGGTGGCTTGCTTTCTCACCTTCTCTCTCTGTCTCTGTCTCTCTGTGTCTCTCTCTGGTCAAAATAAAGTTAAATAAAATAATTCTTTTTAAAAAGTGTATTAGGTAGGGCCAGCAGGTATCATGGTGGTTAACGGCGCTGGATTCTCACATTGCCGACTGGGGTTTATGTCCTTGACCTGGTGGCTTCCTTTCTCGCTTTCCCTTTCTCTCTCTGTCTCTGCCTGGTCAAATTTTTTAAAAAAATGATAACAAATGGAATTTAATAAATCTTTTTAAGAAATATATTAGGTATCCATTTCAAGGACTACACACATAGTCCTTAGCATATAGTTAGTGATAAGTAAGTGCTATATATTAAGGTGAAAGTTTCCTTACAAACCCATGTATTCAGCTGCAAGTAAAATGAACTAGTAGGTTAAAACTGTAACCTACAGGACCAGCAGTTAGTGTAATGGCTATGTTGCTGGACTCCCACGTAGTTGACCACGGTTCGAGTCCTGGACTAAGTGGCTTAAACTCACGGCCCAAGATCCCAAGAGGAGAATGGAGAAGGGATTGCAGCGTGGCCATCCCACCCCCGGGGGATGACTTCTCGCTTTCTGTCTCTCTGTCTCTCTCTGTCTTTCTGGGGAGTGCAAGTGCCCTATAGCAAAAACCTCTCAAAAAAAAAAAAAAAAAAAAAAAAAAAAAAAAGACTGTAACCTACAACTTTAAGAGCAGGCAGAAGATGCTACTTTCCTAGTGGGTAGAAGAGATGAACACATTCAGACTTGAAAAATTTATGATGTACTAGGTAATATGGTGGCTTCTCACTCCCTGTATATGAACATAAGAACATGTTGTGGATTAATTCAATTTACATGACACTTAGAAGAAAGAATAAGGGGGCATGGTGTTAAAGGCGCTGGACTCCTACATGGCTGACCACAGTTTGGGCCCTGGACCTGGGGGCTTGCTTTATAACTCTCTCTTTTTCTCTATCTTTCTCTGAGCAAAATGAATAACAATAGTAAAGAAACAAATACTTCATTTTGTTTGTTTTTTGAGAGGTTTTTGCTATAGGGTGCATGTGCTCGCCATAAAGACGGAGAGAGAGAGAAATCACCCCCCAGGGAGGATGGCTATGCTGCAATTTCTTCTCCATTCTCCTCTTGGGATCTTGGGCACACACTCACACGCGCCTGGTGTGAGTTTAAGCCACTGGGTCTGGGACTCAAACCACGGTCGACTACATGGGAGTTCAGCGACATAGCCATTACGCCAACTGCTGCTCCCATAATTCTTTAATAAATAAAGTATTAAAAATCAGGAAGGCTAGGGACCAGCAGTTAGCATAATGGCTATTTACTTTTTTTTTTCTCATTTATAAACACTATTCTGCACTTTATAGCTGGCAAGTGCTCAGTTAAATGCACAGATACAAGCGAGGTGTTCTGGGTTAATGCAGGAACCACTGGATTACATGGCACTGAGCATCAAAACCAGAGAGAGAGGGGAACCAGCAGTTAGTGTAATGGCTATGTCGCTGGACTCCCACGTAGTCGACCACGGTTCACATCCCGGACCTGGTGGCTTAAAACTCACGCCGGGCGCGTGTGTGTGCATGCCCAAGATCCCGAGAGGAGAATGGAGGAGAAGGGATTGCGGTGTGACCATCCCCCCTTAGGGGTGATTTCTCGCTTTCTGTCTCTATGTCTCTCTCTGTCTGTCTGGCGAGCGCATGCGCCCTATAGTGAAAACCTCTCTAAAAAAAAAAAAAAAAAAACAGAGAGAGAGCACCGAGGTTTCAAAGTCAGACTTGGCCAGAGACTGCTGAGAGCAGAATGACGCTGGACGCTCACAGTGAGCTGTCCTCTCCTCCAGCTGAGCGTACTGAATGGCGTGTCCTCACACTAATTCACTTCAGTGATGCTAGGGGACAGCTATGAAAGAAATGGAACCCATGTCCTGGTGCACCTCGGTTGTCGTTGCCTTGTAAACCATATGAGCATGTGAACAAGAATTTCAGAACATTCTGGTAGCGAGGGCATAGAACAGAAAAGCCTGTGTGTTTCTCCCTCAGTGCCTTCTTGCCTGTTTTCACTCATAACTAGCTCCTGTCGCTAAGCCACATACCCTCACATTAAATGTCTCATGAACACAACAAAATTCTCTCAGATGACAGTTGCTACTTCCAAAGAAGCATCTTGTGCAGACAGTTTACAGTATTGAAGAATCTCTGGTTAGCTGTCCTCCATGAGAAGAGTCACTCATCCCTGATCAGTGCCTAATTGCAGGCATAATTGAGAAGACTGATTCAGGAAGTACAATATGAATAAACATAGGAAACAAACTCCAACATCCTAGTCTATGAGGACTGGGCCAGATAGTGAGCAAGTTCATAGATGGTCTTGCTTGAAGGCTACAGAGTTGTGCTCACATAATTATTCACAATGTAATGGAATCCACAGCCCATGAGCTCTAAACTGCTGGGTAAAGCTGTCTGTAGGTAGGAGATGGTGAGGGTCTAGCTCAAACCTCCTCTAACTCCTGTTAGAAGTGCTGCGTCAGAAGGAACTGCGCCGTCTACAGCACTTCAAAGGCAAGAGAAGTCTGTCGAGATGTACTGATAGAAGGTTCGCACACAATAGTAGTTTTAATTTTGAAGGGCACCCTGAGGTCCGTTTGGTACTTCTCTGAATTTATCTGTCAGGAACAGACTTAAGGACATTCTATTTTTATTTAAATTTTTGGCAAAATAGAAACTTTGGTCATAGCCATAGTTTTATAAAAACTTTTTCCAGGGTTTATTTCTGATTAAAATAATGCTTTTAGCAAATGATACGTAATATCAAGGAAGTAAACATCTTCGTATCTAATGTAAGAGCAAAAACTTCTACCAGCATCTTATTTTAAATATAGCAAGGTAGTTGTTACAAAAGGTAAGAGGGTTCTCTTACGGGGAATCAGAAAAATATTAGAATAAGGCACAGCCTATTGTCACAGATTTGTATTAGGCAGCAGTGTTCTTTCTGGAAGGCACAAGTTGTATCCTGATAGGATACCCTAAGCCCACTCAGAGCCGCCCATCCCCAAACTTTCGGATAAAAGACTGTGCTCGACCCCTAAGTGGGCCGGAGATTCTGAGTGTTAACTCCACCGCACCTGCCGGTGTATTAAAGAGTTACTCCTATCTCTCTGGAGTGCTGCCTTATTGTTCCTCGGCTGTCTGGTTTTCCACAAGACTTGTGTGAGCCTTTACCTATCTCCTCCCCATGGCAACATCTCGCAATATTACATCAGGTTATTGATGCTGATCCTGTCATGATGTGGAACATTCCCAATAACTTTATTGCAGAGTGGAATTCCATGGTATGGATGTACAACAGTTTGGGTACCACATCTGGGTGCTTCTAGTTTGGGGCTATTAGTTTTTGTTGTTGTAAAAATACTTAATATGGGGAACCAGCAGTTAGCGTAATGGCTATGTCGCTGGATTCCCACGTAGTCGACCGCGGTTCGTGTCCCGGACCCGGTGGCTTAAAACTCACGCCGGGCGCGTGTGCGTGCGTGCCCAAGATCCCGAGAGGAGAATGGAGGAGAAGGGATTGCGGCGTGACCATCCCCCCTGGGGGGTGATTTCTTGCTTTCTGTCTCTATGTCTCTCTCTGTCTGTCTGGCGAGCGCACGCGCCCTACAGTGAAAATCTCTCCAAAAAAAAAAAAATACTTAATATGGGGGCCAGCAGAGGGCATAGTAGTTAAGATGCTGGACTCCTAAGTGGTTGACCGTGATTCAAGTCCTGGATCCGGTGGTTTGAAAGTCACACCAGGCATGTATGCATATGTGCCCCAAATCCCAAGAGAATGGAAAGGGGATTGTGGCGCGGCCATCCCCTCCACCCCCAGGGGAGTGTTTTCTCGCTTTCTGTCTCTCTCCGGTGAGCCCATGTACTCTATAGCAAAAACCTCTCTCTCAAAAAAAAAAAAAAAATGTATATGAGATCTACCCTCTTAAACTTTTTTTTGGTCAAGGAAACCAATATTTCTTTTTTTTTGGCGAGGTTTTTGCTATAGGGTGCGTGTGCTCGCCTGAAAGACAGAGAGATGGAAAGTGAGAAATCACCCCCCAGAGGGGATGGCCATGCCACAATCCCTTCTCCTTCTCCTCATGGGATCTTGGACACACACACACACACGCCAGGTGTTGAGTTTAAGCCACTGGGCCTGGGACTTGAACTGTGGTCAACTACATAGGAGTCCAGTGACAGCCATTATGCCAACTACTAGTCCCAAACTTCGTCTTTTTTTTTTGAGAGGTTTTTCGCTATAGGGCGTGTGCGCTTGCCAGACAGACAGAGTGAGACATAGAGACAGAAAGTGAGAAATCACCCCCTAGGGGGGATGGTCATGCCGCAATCCCTTCTCCTCCATTCTCCTCTCGGGATCTTGGGCACACACGCACACGTGCCTGGCGTGAGTTTTAAGCCACTGGGTCCAGGACGCGAACCATGGTCGACTACGTGGGAGTCCAGCAACATAGCCATTATGCTAACTGCTAGTTCCCATCCCAGACTTCTTCATGAGAGAGCACATGCATGCACACGAGAGAGAAAGATGAGCACCGTCCACAGTGTTTGGCCATACTACAATCTCCTTGCTCCAGCCTGTTGGATCTTGAGCACCATGTGTATGCCCAGCATGTTTCATGCTGTCCAGGCTGGGGATTCAAACCGTGGTTGCCATGTGGGATCCCACTTCTCTTGAGCCCACACCCTCACACCCTTTTAAACTTTAAGTGTATATTATTGTTCATTGTAGATACTGTTGTACAGCAGATCTTTAGAATTTAATCACCTAGGGACCAGCAGTTAGTGTAATGACTGTGTCGCTGGGCTCTCATGTAGTCGACCGCGGTTCACATCCCGGACCCAGTGGCTTAAGTTCACACCGTGTGCGTGAGTGCCCAAGAGGAGTCTCCCGAGAGGAGAATAGAGAAGGGATTGCGGCATGGCCATCCCCCCTGGGGGGGTGATTTCTCACTTTCTGTCTCTTTGTCTGTGTCTGTCTGTCTGGCAAGCGCACATGCCCTATAGCAAAAACCTCTCCAAAAAAAGAAAAAAAAAAACTTAATCACCTAATATATCAAAAGCTTTATACCAGTTGAGCAATATCTCCCCATACCCCCATCTCAGCCCCTGAAAACTACAGCTGTCCACCTACTGCCCTTACCAAGTATTCCAGAATGTTCCATGAGTCCCATGCATTCTGAGTTGCATGCTTCTAGGAAACAAAACAAACTCTTTGGTGTGACGGCCACACATGGAGGGCACCTGGCACGTAAGTAAATGCTCAATGTACTTTTAAAATCTTTTGCCAAAGGGTACGCACACTTGCTAGAGAGAGTGGGACAGTGAGAAAACACCTGCCTTGAAGAACGACCACACTGCAATCCCTTTTCTCCCATTTTTCCTTTTCAGGATTTTGGGCATGCACACACATTCACCCAGTGTGTTTATCAAGCTGCAGGGTCTAGGACTTGAAATGCAGTCAGCCATGTGGAATCCAGCCACCCTAACCACCACACCAAAGGCCAACCCCAATTCTCAATATTAATTGAATAAGTACTATATTCCAACATTAACTGTCATGGAAAACCAGACAGCCGAGGAACAATAAGGCAGCACTCCGGAGAGGTAAGAGTAACTCTTTAATATGCTGGTGGGTGCAGTGGAGTTAAAATTCAGAATCTCCCGCCCACTTAGGGGTCGAGCACAGTATTTTAACTGAAAGTTTGGGGAGGGGCGGCTCTCAGAGGGCTTAGGGTATCCCATCAGGGAGAAGGAGTCTGTCAGGAAGAAGCAGCCCATCAGGAAGATGCAGCCCAGTTTGTTCTCAGGAAGAAAGGGTTAGATAAGCAGGGTGTCCAACTTCTCAAGGTCTCGGATTGCTTTTTATCACTTCAGGGGGCAGGGTAGAGGCAGTGAATTCTCAGAGGCCTGTGAAATATTGGCAATTCCTGGCCTTGAGCTATTGTGAGTTCCGGCCTGTCTACATCAGTCTCTCTGGTTTCTGTATTATCTTTTAGAACTTCATGTGGATCATTTACACTTGAAATAAAATTTTTTAAAATCATTAATCACCACCTAAGGCTAACTGCTATTTATATTTCTATAGTCACTCAGGCATTCAGCAAATGTTTTGAAATGAGGTTTTGTAGCTTTTCATGGAAAAGGCCCCAGCCAAGTGGCCTGGTTCCTGCACTGTTTCTCTTGGGTAACCTCCAGTCTGCACCGCAGACCTCAGCAGGAGTATAGCTGGTTGTGAGGATTACGTGAATTCATAAATCACAAAATGACATGAATGGGAGTTGGCACATGGGAAAGTCATGAGGATTAAAATCTTTATGTCAGAAGACAGACTTAAGGGGCCAGCAGGTAGCATGGTGGGTAAGGGCACTGGACTCCCACATGGCTGACTGGGGTTCGTGTCCCAGACCTGACGGCCTTTTCTCTCTCGCTCGCTCTGTCCTTCTATCATCAAATTTAAATAAAGTTAAATTAAAAAATAATTCTTTACACACACACACAAAAAAAACAAAACAGAAAACAAATGTGAAGATCTAACTAATTGGTTTTCATTTGCAATTCTAGAATCAGACAGTATCTTTTTTTTTTTTTTTTGAGAGGTTTTTGCTATAGGGCCCCGTGTGTTCGCCAGACAGAGACAGAGAGATAGAAAGCGAGAAATCACCCCCCAGAGGTGATGGCCATGCGGCAGTCCCTTCTCCATTCTCCTCTCGGGATCTTGGGCACGCACGCACACGCGACCGGCCTGAGTGTAAGCCACTGGATCCGGGACTCAAACCGTGGTCGACTACGTGGGAGTCCAGTGACATAGCCATTACGCTAACTGCTGGTCCCCCAGACAATATCTATTCTATAAAACAGAATGACTGGAGCCAGCCCCACAACCTAGTTTTTAAAGTAGCTGGATCCCACGTGGCTAGCTGTGGTTGAAGTCCTGGCCTCAGAGCTTGAGGGACACACCTGGTACATGTGTGTGCCCCGAATCCTGACAGGATGAAGAAGGGAGTGCTGCGACCACACCCCACTGGGTGCTTTATCCTTCCTGTCTGCCCCCTTTTGGCTGAGCCCATACACCATCAGGCAATTTAAAAACCTAGAATGAAGGGCCAACAGATGACGTGGTGGTTAAGGTGTTGGACTCCCACATGGCCAACTGCAGTTTGAGTCCAGACCCAGTGGGTTGAAACCCACGCCCAGCACATATGCGTGTGTGCCAAAATCCTAAGAGAGTGGAGGAGACGGGAGCGTGGTGTGGCCACCCCCATCGGGTGTGTTTTCTTACTTTCCCTCTTTCTGTCTCTTCACTCCAGGGAGTGCACGGGCACTATGACAAAAACCTAAAAACGAAACAAAACGAAAGAATGAGTGTTCCGATGAGCTGAACAGGCGGGTTAGTTTTCTGGGCATAAAAGGGCTGAGGAAAGCAGGAACAGAACAAAGCGGATTGCTGTTTTTAGTTACTTCCTTCGGGCAGGTTAAAGCCAAGCCTGCGGAGCTCGGGCGCGTGGGTCCCGAGTTCTCGGAAGGTGGCGGCCGCACCCCTCGGCCTCCGCGGGCCGGCTGGCACCCACTCGGGTCTGGTCTGGCGGGCGCAGTGCACCAGCCGGGTTCGAACCGTGGCCTCCCGCACACCCCGTGGGGCCTCCGTGTTTGAAGCAGGCGCGGTCGCCCCGCCTGCTCGGCCCTGCACCGTTCTCCCCTGCTTCTAGGACCTGCTTTCCCCCATCCTCCTCGCGACCCTTTCTGTCTTTCCACCCCTTATCCGCCAAGCGGCCGCGGACCCTTGGCCATTGGCAATTCTTTCCCCGAGTCCCTCGGCGACCTGAGACAAAGAAGTGGCTTGGCCCTGGGTTCGGCGCCGCACGGTCCTTCCGTCCCGCTCGGGTCTGTCCGGTTTTGCTCGGGTACTAACGGCTCCGATCGGCTAGGAAGGCTTGAAGGGCGGTGTCTGCGCGCGGGTTTCTGGGAAATGTAGTCCGACGCTGTCCGCGCAGGCGCCCTGCGGC
>NW_006204194.1:1924397-1932842 GCF_000334495.1 Tupaia belangeri chinensis | reverse complement strand
GAGGGTGGCGCCGGCTGGGGGTGCCCGCCCCTCCACGCCTGCGGGAAGCGGAGGCTGGCGGGAGGAGGGGGCCGGGCCGGGAGAGGGACGGCGGGCCTGGGGAGAGGGCGTGCGGGCCCTGGAAGGGGGTCCAAGGGTTCGGGGGACTGGGCCGTGGCTGGGAGAGGACGGGGATGGGCTAGCGGGAGGGAGCGCGGGGGCCCGTCCCGGGGACAGCCATCTGTGTGAGCGGAGGTCTGCGTGGCGTGTCTGGGCCTCCCGCGTCCCGGCCTCTGTCCGTGCGGCACAGACACCGCTGCAGGCGGGGCTCGGGTCTCCGCCTCGCGGGGCGGCTCGCCTCGGGTGTGCGCGGACTCTGTCCTCCGCCGGGTGCGGGCTGCCCTCTGCCGGCCCAGCTGTGCGGGCTGGCCTTGGCGTCTCCGCGTGGGCGTGGGCGTGAGCGTGGGCCGGTGTGGGCATGGGTGTGAGCACGGTGTGGGCGTGAGGTCTGTGTGGGCGTGAGTGATCGTGAGCGCGGTGTGGGCGTGGACGTGAGTGTGATCGTGAGCACGGTGTGGGCGTGAGCGTGGGCGCGGTGTGGGCATGGGCGTGAGCACGGTGTGGGCGTGAGGTCGGTGTGGGCGTGAGGTCGGTGTGGGTGTGAGTGTGAGTGTGATCATGAGCGGGGCGTGGGTGTGAGTGTGATCGTGAGCCGGGTGTGGGCATGAGTGTGATTGTGAGCCGGGCGTGGGCGTGAGTGTGATCGTGAGCCGGGCGTGGGCGTGAGTGTGATCGTGAGCACGGTGTGGGCGTCTCCGTGGCCCGCCCCTCTCTGTGGGAGTCTCTGGCTGGTGAGCTTGCGTCCAGTGTGGGTGAGACTGGGCAGCTGGACATGGGCCCACAGCCTCTATCTTCTCGCCTGGCCTCTCCTGACATGTCTGGCCCTTAGAAGGCACTGGAGGGGCCGGCAGGTGGCATGCTGGTTAAAGTGTTGGGCTCCCACATGGCTGCCCACAGTTCAAGTCCTGGACCTGGCAGCTTGCTTTCTCACTGTCCCTGTCTCTCTCTGGTGAGTGCATGTATCCTATAGCAAATTAAATAATAATAATAAGTTAAATTAAATAAATAGTTCTTCCCCAAAAAGTGAGGCTCTGGAAGGACAAGGGGCCTGAGAGGGCAGAGTGCGTGTGACAGGGCCAAGGGGGTGCTGTTTCTTTCACCTTCTCAAAGGGTCTCCGCCTCTTGCCCCATTCCTTCAAAGGGGGGACTGATGTGTTCAGGGGTGAGTGCCACTCAGCGCTGTTCTGCACACTTTGCTGGAGCTGCCTCACTGAGGGCCTCCCAGCAACTCTAAAGTAAGGGTCATCATCCTCCCCAGTTTACAGATGGGGAAACGGGGGCTCAGAGACTTTAATGAATCACCCTGGGCCGTCTGGCTTCAGAACTCCCACGATTAACCACCGAACAGATGGAGAGCCTGGTTTATCCTTTCGATGAGACAAAGTTGCTGGGTTTTCCCAAGGGCACCTCTTCTTAGAAACAGTGAAAATGAGAAGGACGGAAATGCCAGAGAATGAAGGGGAAGAGGAGCCCCTGGCTTTGCAGCCCCAGGCCTGAGGACAAGCTGGGTCCTAGGTCACAGGCCTGTGCCTCTGAGCACCCTCTCCCAGGGCCGTGTTAGACTGTTAGAGGGCACTTTGCCTTCATGACTCTTTGTTCAATTTTTTTTTTAATGTTTGATTATATCTTCCATGAGAGAGAGAGCGAGAAAGGAAGGGGAGTGGCATGCCCACCACAGTGCGCCCCAGCCTTAGCCAGGATCACGGGGATGCACATGTGTGTCCAGCACATACAGGGAGGCCTCGGGACATGAACCCAGGACCTTCCCACGTAGCCTCAGCAAAGTGGAGCGTCGCATTACTGCCATGCCACCATGGCTGGGGTCTATTAAAAAAAAAATGCTAAAAATGATGCTTCCTTATTCTTTCTTTTTTTTTTTTTTAGATTTGCCATAGATCTCATGCCCTCGCCAGAGAGGCACATGTCGACATAGTAAGAGGGAAAGTGAGAAATCACCCCTGGGGGGTGGCCACTGTGCAGTCCCTTCTCCAGTCTCCTCCTGGGATCTTGGACACACACGCCCAGCATGATTTCCAAGCCCGCAGGGCCAGGACTCGAACTGTGGTTGGCCATGTGGAAGTTCTGCAATGTAACCGCTATACCTTCTGCTGGTCCCGGGACACATTTCTAAAGTTAAAGTCTGTTTCACACATTATAGCAGTTATATGAGTTGCTGCTCCCCAGGAAACAGTTCAAAGGAATAGAAAGAAAAAAGAATAGTAACCCTCACCCCCTTCTCCATCCCCTGTGCTCCCTCCAGGCTGCAGCCAGGCCTTGTTCTCCAGCCTTCCCCAGACGCTGGCCAGAAGTGTACACGGCCACGTCTCGGTCGGATTTCCCACAGAAGGGCTGAAGTTAGGCATTAAACCATGTAACCTGCTCCTTCACTTAGCGGAACTGTGGACATGGGAGCAGACGCAGAACTCACCAGCTCTCTGCAGGTGCCTGAGTTGGGGAGGCCGCAGCACGCACTTGGCCGGTCCTTTACTGATGGGTATCTGTTTGCTTCCAGGGGTTGGTTTGCTGTTGGTTGGTCTCCGGCCTCTAGCTGTGCTGTGATAGGCGTGTTTCCCTTTTACATGGAGCTTTTGTGGCTGGGGCAGATTCCCAGGAGCAGAGCTACTGGGTCTGCATCTTGCTGGCTCACTTGCCAGAAAAAAGCCAGCAGCTCACGCTCCTTCTGCGCCCCTGAGAGTGTTGGTTTCCCTGCTTCCTTGCCAGGCTTGAGGTTAGCCCAGTAGTCCATTCAGCTCTGTGTGCAGGCACCTCCCCGTCCCATGGGCCAGACGCTGGCCTGCATTCCAGAGACAGGCCACAAAGGCCTGGCCTGCTCCCACGGCCTGCATCTTCTGGAGGGAAGACCAGACAGGACGGCTTTTTTTGTTTGTTTGTTTTTAAAAAATAATTACTTATTTAATTTTATTTATTCATGCATTTATTTTAATTTGACCAGAGAGAGACAGAGAGAAAGTGAGAAAGCAAACCACAAGTCCAGGACTCAAACCGTGGTTGGCCAAGTGGGAGCGTCCAGCATCTTCACCACCACACCACCTGCTGGTCCCGAGTGCCGGGGTCTAGCCTCGGCGTGGGTGTGTTATTTTGACGGAGGCGGCGAAGGTGAATAGAAGACAGAGGCCTCGATGCTTTTATGCACGTCTTTCACACCGTGGTGGCCAAAGTGGGAGCGTCCAGCATCTTCACCACCACACCACCTGCTGGTCCCGAGTGCCGGGGTCTAGCCTCGGCGTGGGTGTGTTATTTTGACGGAGGCGGCGAAGGTGAATAGAAGACAGAGGCCTCGATGCTTTTATGCACGTCTTATGCCGGACACACTTTAAAGATCGCTCT
This sequence comes from Tupaia belangeri chinensis, assembly GCF_000334495.1. Lineage (NCBI taxonomy): Eukaryota > Metazoa > Chordata > Mammalia > Scandentia > Tupaiidae > Tupaia > Tupaia belangeri. The sequence continues at coordinate 1,929,395 of NW_006204194.1, read as the reverse complement.
CTGAGGAGTGACAACTGCTAGGAATTATTGTGCCTTTTTATTGAAAATGTGATACATGCAAGTAAATGGGTGAGGGGCAGTAAAAGATTTACTCTAAGGAACAGGGTATACAAAGCATGGAAGCAATAATTATAAAACATGTTGTTTGTCTTGTTAGCTCAGGTAAAGTCAATCACAGTTCTCAGGATGAAGAAGTCCATTTGTCTGCTGTATCTTCTTCTTGGATCTTGATTACTGGGAAGAGTCTTTTGAAGAGGGGGCTTGCAGGATGTTTGACAACTTCAGTCCCGGGCCAGGGCGATAACGTTGCTGGTTACAATGACCTAGATGGAAATCTTGTCTTGCTAAGTAAAGACACAGTTAATATATGGACTATCTATACATTACAACAATAGAGGATGAGTCTATGATCTTATATGGGAAAGGAAGATGATCTTGTAGCTCCGGAGACAACACAGGATGTTTTATTAGCAGTTTTTCATAGTCAACAGCACATAGATGAGAAACTCTTTGTAGTTGAAAGCTACCTGTTGCTTTAGATAAGAACTCCCAGCTAAAATGGTTAATCTTTCTGTGGAGCCCTCAGCTTTGTTTATTCTGTTGTCCCATCCAGGCTTTTTCCTCTAATAAATCTGTGGGTTCCTGCATTTTGTTTGTTGAGTCTTGTCAATTAGTGAGTTCTTTTGTTGTAACTCTGAGTCTCTGTTATGTGGTGAATGTGCTGACTTTGCTAGTGTGAGTTAACTTTGGCCTGTAGCTTTAACAAGGGCTAGCCTTAAACTAACTTAGTCTACATATGCTTCTAATGCTAATTTGGTTTATACTAACTTAATCTATATGTTAATTTTGGCTTAAAAACAGACAGGTGGGGGAGTCTTAAACTTCCTGATCCTCCTGTCAGTCTTAGGGAACCACATTCCTACAAGATCACTAATTGGCTTTATTGCAATGGTTGGGGGTGATGTTTTACCCTTCCAGGGTACCGTAACAACAGTAAAACTCACGGCAGAGAAATTAAATACCGGCCAGTTCAAGGACACAAGGGAGAGCTCGTAAACTGGGCCTTGCCTCAGTTTCTTCCCAGTCCAGGCCTTGCCTTAGGGATCTTGGGCACACACGCACACACGCCCGGCGTGAGTTTAAGCTGCTGGGCCTGGCACTCAAACCATGGTCGACTAGGGAACCAGCAGTTAGCATAATGGCTATGTTGCTGGACTCCCACATAGTCGACCGCAGTTCATGTCCCGGACCCGGTGGCTTAAACTTATGCGGGACGTGTGTGCGTGCGTGCCCAAGATCCCGAGAGGAGCATGGAGGAGAAGGGATTGCAGCGTGACCATCACCCCTGGGGGGTGATTTCTCGCTTTCTGTCTCTATGTCTCTCTCTGTCTGTCTGGCGAGCACACGCGCCCTATAGTGAAAACCTCTCCAAAAAAAAAACAAACAAAGAAACCATGATCGACTACATGGGAGTCCAGCGACACAGCCATTACGCTAACTGCTGGTCCTAATAAAATAATTCTTTAAAAAAGAAAGAAAGAAATACCTGAGGGGCTGGCAGATGGTGTGGTGGTTAAGGGTGTTGTACTCCTACATGACTGACCAAGGTTCGAGTCCCCAACTCAGCGGCTAGCTTTTTCATGTTCTCTGTCTCTCTCTCTCATCCTCTCTCACTCTGTCCCCCTCTGATCAAATTAAAAATAAATAAATAAAGTTAAAAGTAAAATAATTACAAAAAAGAGAACTACCTGAGCCTGAGTGACTTTTTAAGAGAGATTTGCTGTAGGGCACATGTGCTCAACAGAGAGACAAGGGACAGGAAAGAAGAAAACATCCCCGGGGTTGATTGCCACGTCGCAACCACTTCTCCGTTCTGGCCACACACACACGTGCCCATGTGAGTTTTAAGCCACTGGGTTTGGGACTCAAACAGCGGTCGACTATGTGGGAGTAAGTGACATAACCAATATACCAACTGCTGGTCCCGAGCCTGAGTGATTTGTAATAATAGAAGTTTATGCAGCTCATGGTGCCAGAGGTCCACATCTGGGGAGGGTCTTCTTGCTAGTAACATGGCATAGGGCATCCTGTGACCGGACAGCGAGCGCCACCTGTCTCTTCTCCTTAGAAGCTCACGAGTTCCAAGTGTGAGGCCTCACCCTGCTGCCTCATCACTGTGCGGAGGCCCACCTCCCACACCACAGCACCAGAGGCGGTTATCTCGGGGACCGCATCTTGTTTCTAGAGAGATTTTTGCTATAGGACGTGTGTGCTTGCCAGACAGACAGACAGAGAGAGACGGGAAGCGAGAAGTCACCCAGGGAGACGGCTGCAGTGCAGTCCCCTCTCCTCCATTCTCTTGGGATTTTGAGCACCATGCAGGTGCCCAGTGTGAGTTTCAAGCCACCAGGTCTGGGACTCGAACTGCCACGTGAGAGTCCAGCAACGGAACCATTACGCCATCTGAACACATGAGTTTTTCAAGGGATATAGTCAAACCATAGAAGTAAAGAAATGCATGGTTATTATAAAAAGCTTACAAGATCAGGGAAAATAATGCTAAGAGGGTCAGATTCGCCCATCACCTCACCCAGAAGACAACCACACTAGAACGTTTGAGTGTCTGTCTCCTTGGACGCACATGTAGTTTTTCAAAAGTAAAAGCCCCCCTGGCTAAGCTAAGTTTCTTTCTTTCTTTCATGAGAGATAGAGGTGGAAAGGAGATAGGCACCCCGAACAGGGCCCTGACACCACCGTTCACACGTGGTGCCCCTTGGACTCTGAGTAGCACTGTTAATGTTATTACTGAGGTTCAGTTACTAAATTTATTTATTTTTGTAAGTGAGAGAGACGGAGAGAGGGACAGGACCCCCAGAGTCTTGACACCATGATTCAGCGTGAGCCAGCCCTGGGTCTTGGGCACGTGTGTTTCAGAGTATTCCGGGAAGTCTCCAGATGCAAATTCAGACACTTCCCCAGTGGCCAGCCTCGTAGAGTGTCACATTTCACCACTGTCTAGCCCCATCATTCTTAAGTGTTTATTAGCTCTTTTTTTTTTTTTTTAATTAAGGTTTCTGTCATAGGGTGCATGTGCTCGCTGGCGAGAAACAGAGAGTGAGAGAAAGTCCCCTGGCGGGGGTCGGCTATGCCACCATCCCTCTTCTTCCATTCTCCTCCTGGGACTTTGGGCACACGCACTCGCATGGGTGATCTTCAAGCTTCTAGATCCGGGACTTGAACCACGGATGGTCCTGTGAGAGTCCACTGCCGTGACCATTTCACCTGCTGGCTCTTAGCTCGCTCTTTAGGCAGGGAAATGCCTGCCTTGTGCTTTACCCATCTTTAGGAATCCAAGAATTCTTAAAGATTTGAAAGAAGTGTGTGTACACATTTGTGGCAAATATTCTTCCGAAGTTTGTTCTTGTTTCTTAATATATGTCGTTTCTTGATTGTACATTTTTCCCCCAGTATAAAATCATTTTCTATTTTTAACACAAATCTTTGGTCTTCTCAGTGTGGCTTCTTCCCTCATCTTTTTTTTTTTTTTCATTTGAATAACTTACTCTAACAAAAGCATAAAGTGTGGAAAATTAGTGTACCTGAATCATTTCAGAGTGGAGGAAGTTTCACACTAGCAGATTGTAGTCTTAGCACCTTTGAAAAGAAATACCCAGTTAAGACAAGTGGCAGCTCGGGCTTCAGGCCTGCAGCGACGCCCTCGTCCGACGGGGACGCATGGCTCTGTAACAGTGCCGCTTTATTTCTCTACATTTTGAGAGTGCCACAAAACACTTAAAGGAGATGAGAAAGGTGTTCATTGAGTCCAGGCTGGCTGTGGGAGAGGAACAGGTGTGAGACTAGGAGGAAGGGCACCGGGAGGCTCAGATGGACGGTCTGAAGGCGCTGACGATGCGGTACATGGTTCTGTTCTCCCACCGCAGGTGCGGCTCCCGCCAGTGGAGCTGTCCCAGAGCAGGAGCCGCCGTGTGCAGTCCAGCCCCGTTCTGCACAATCACACAGGTCACAATGTACTTCAGAGGCTTTCCCAGCGCGGTGAGCTGGCTAAGGGTCTGCCCCACCGCATGGGTGGTCCACTGGTTCACCTCGCTGTGCTGGTCCTCCCATGGCGCTCTCTATGGCCTCTTTTACAATGTTGCTCACTTCATCAACGACTTGACAATCTTCCATCTTCCTCCTTGATCTTTAATAAGTAGAATTTCTCTGCCAACAGGTCAGACAGCACCAATATTTTCTTCCGTTTTCACCATTTATCATTTGAATGTTAACAGTGAGCTTTTGAAGCCACCCGGAGTTTATTTTGCTTCATAAACATGTCAGATGACGTTTTTATGATCTGGCTTGTCGTGTATTTGTGTATTTAATACTTTGTTGAGGGGCCGGCAGGTGGTGTGGTGGTTAAGGGCACTGGACTCCCACACGGTTGACTGTGATTCGAGTCCCGGACCTGGCCGCTTGCTTTCTCACTTTTCCTCTCGCTCTCTCGCTCTCGCTCTCGCTCTTGCTCTTACTCTGTCCTTGTCTAGTCAAATGAAAAATAAATAAATAAAGCTAAATAAAATGGTGCTAAAAAAAAAAACATTGTTGAAATAGGCTTCATATACTACTGTGTATACGTCGTTTGGGAATAGGCATAGGGTTGTGCAGCCGTCTCCACAGTCTCCTTCAGACCATTTTCGTCATCCTGAAAAGGAGCGTGTGCCCACTGGAATTCACTGCCAGCTCCACTGGCCTCCAGCCCCAGCAACCACTGCTCTGCTCTCTGCTCTCTTCCCGTTGCCTGCTCTGGACTTCCCAATGAAAGCACACGGCACACAGTCCTTTGCACCTGATTTCTTTCTTTCTTTCTTTCTTTCTTTTTTTTAAATTATTATTATTATTATTATTTTATTATTTTTTTCATTTCATTTTCTTCCATACAATCAATCACATTATTATTTGTCTTACAAAATGGATATTTAAACAGGTGAATATTTCTCC
>NW_006204194.1:1924074-1924297 GCF_000334495.1 Tupaia belangeri chinensis | reverse complement strand
ATACAGCATTTCTATTTCCTTTAGACGATTAGTTTCAGTCATAGAGTGCAGACACTCAGTATGTATTAAGTGGGGACATACAATGCCTCTCCATAGCATGGCTTGCTTCACTCAACAGTAAGTCTTCCATATTCATCCACTTCCTTTCTTTTTCTTTTTTTTTTTTCTTTTGGAGAGGTTTTTGCTATAGGGCACGCGTGCTCGCCAGAAAGACAGAGCGAGG
>NW_006204194.1:1914621-1920746 GCF_000334495.1 Tupaia belangeri chinensis | reverse complement strand
TCTGATGCATAGTTTACAAAAATATTTTCCCATTCTGAGGGCTGTCAATTGACACCAATCACTGCGTCTTTTGCCATGCAGAAACTTCTTAGTCTGATGTAATCCCACTTGTCTATTTTGGGGATTATTGACTGAGTTTTGGGGGTCTTATTTAAGAAGTCTTTTCCTACCCCAATGTCTCCCAGAGTTTCCCTGGTGTTTTCCAGGAGTAGTTTTATAGTTTGAGGTCTTAGATTTAGATCTTTGATCCTCCTTGACTTTATTTTTGTCAGAGGTGAGAGGTAGTGGTTCAGATTCATCTTTCTGCAAGTGAAGATCCAGTTTTGCCAGCACCATTTGCTGAAGAGGTTTTCTGTTTTCCTACTGGATTGACTGGTACCCCTTATCAAAAACCAGTTGGCTGTACGTTTGAACATTCATTTCTGGGAACTCTATTCTGTTCTATTGGTCCACCTGTCTGTTCCTGTGCCAGTACCATGCTGTTTTGATTACCACAGCTTTATAGTATATTTTTGGGTCAGGGAGTGAGATGCCGCCCACTCCACTCTTCTTGTGCAGAACTGCTTTGGCAATACAGGTTCTCTTATGATTCTAGACAAACTTTATGTTTGTTTTTCCAAGATCTGTGAAGAATGTGTCTGGTACTTTGATTGGCATTGCATTAAATAGGTTGATTAATTTGGGTGGAATTGCCATTTTGATTATATTAATTCTTCCAATCCAGGAACATGGGATGTCCTTCCACTTTTTTGTGTCATTTTCAATGTCTTTTTTTTATCTTCTCATAGTTTTCCTTGTGGAGGTCTTTAACTTCTTTGGTTAGCTTTATCCCTAAGTATCTTATACTTTTTGTGGCTATGGTAAATGGAACAACTTTTTGCACCTGATTTCTTTCAGAGTCTATTAGGTGCACCCATGTGGCACTGTAGGTGGAATTCATTTCTGTTCCTGGCTGAATAATACTCCATTGTATGATACTTATCTATCCATTCTTCCGTTGCTGGCCACGTGGGGCGCTGCACTTTTTACTTATTATGAACAACACTGCTCCTTCATCCGCATCTGAGTGTATCTGAGCACGTGTTCGCAGTTTTGTGGGCGTGTACCTGGAAACGGAATGGCAGTCCTGCGGTTAATTCTACTTAACCATTTAAGAACCTGCTGAATTGTTGGGATGGCGGCCACAGAAACAGCAGGCGTGGTGGTTAGATGCTGGACTCCTGCATGGCTGACCACAGTTCAAGTCCTAGACCTGGCAGCTTGGAAATCACACCAGTGCACGCCCAGCAGGCAGGACGCTAGTGGAGGAGAAGGAATTGCAGCATGGCCACTGCCCCGCTCCGTTTCTCTGGCGAGCACACGCACCCTATGGCAAAACCTAAAGGAGAAACTGCCAGACTGTTTCCTGAAATGGCTACACCGTGAGTTCTTTATTTGAACTCACCCGTGAGCCTCTGCGTGTGTAAGTTGGACCATCTGAGATAAGTGAAAGCGTGCAGTATTTGTCCAGTGGCTGGCTTGTTTCACTGAGCAGCACGTCAAGGTTCGTCCATGTTGTAGGGTATGTCAGAGGTGCCTTCCTTTTTAGGACTGAATAACATCCCACTGTCCAGGTAGACATTCTGTTTGTCTCTAACGCCGTCGATGGCCACACGGGTTGCGTCCACCTCTGCCTGTTGCCCCTTAGCTGCTGTGACACAGTGAGTGCATTATGGTAGTCGGTCCTGCCGTCCTCCTGCTCATGCCTGCACGGACAGGGCTCGCCTGACCCGGATCCGAAGGCAGAACACGCTCGCACCCTGGGGTGCATTCAGGGAGCCGCACGAGGCCAGTGAGGCTGGAAGAGCAAGCGAGGAGAGGAGCCGGTGTGGATAGATGAGGGTCTGAGCCCAGAATGCCAGCTTCATGTCCGGTTCTCCAAGTTTGCAGTGCTGCCCTCCCCTTTGGGCCATGAGAGGCAGAGGCCTGCAGGGCTTTCGTGCCAGGCTCGGGCCAGCCTGCTGGGTCCCAAGTCTGGTCGTCTCGGCTGCTGGCTACCTGGGCCAGGGCCTGCTCGGTGCCTTAGTTTAGTGCCACCTCCCGCTTCCCTGAGCACCCCATTGACAGAGCCAGGTGGGGAGCCAGCTGGTGAGGTCGAAGGCGGCAGAGCGAAGCCCTGCGTCGGTACAGGGCACAGCAGCGAGCTCAGGGTGAAGGACGGCCGCTGTACAGGGAAGGTCAGCGCCCACTGCCAGGCTTGCTCTGAATCAGCGGGCAGAGCCCTGCGTCGCTTCCTGGGAATGCTGCCCTGGGAGTGCTGCACGTAAGTCCCACCGGCGGCATCATTCGAGCAGCGGCACTTTACTCTCTCGCAGTCTGGAGTCTCGGGGTGATGTCAGGGCCGTGCCCCTCTGACGGTGCAGGGAAGGACCTGTCCCGGGCCGGCCCCACCTGCTGGTAGGCCCCGGCTAGAGGCAGCATCTGTGCCGCCTGCAGGCGGTGTGCTCCGTGTGCGTGTCCATCTCCGGATCTCCCCTCTGGAAGGACAGCAGCATCTTGGATTGGGGGCCTAGTGCACGTGGCCTCGTCGTCACACACCCTGCTCACCAGTGAGGCCACAGTTCGGACCTGTCTGTTTTAGAGAAGGTCTGTTAGACTGCTGAGGCTGACGGACTTCCTGCCCCGGCTGCCCGTGTGGCTGGGTTACAAGCAGGGCCACTGTGCGTGTCTAAGGTACGGCTTTATCATGCAAACGTTTTGGGGGGAGAGAACATAATTTAACCGTAACAGATGTTTAGAACCGTGCCTGGCACATGGCAAGGCCGAGCGGGTGAGAGGCGGGACTCGTGTCACTGGGTTGCTATCGCCACCTCGCACACTGCTCTGTTCAGCCCGCAGGGTTGTGGCATCTACGGGGAGGCGCAACTTCTACAGGCCCTCCCACCGTTCCTCAGTCTACCCTGCCTGGTAACCTTCAGGCCTTGATCCTGGCCCTGCCCCCTACTTGCACTCTCCCCTCAAGGACCCCAGGCACTGTTCACTGTCGCCTTTCCAGTGTCTTCTGGACCCCCGTACAGCTGCCACGGCTTCCTTCATCCTCCCTGCCTGCACTTTCCATATGCGTGTGGTGGTCTGCCCCTCTCACAGGAGCTAGCCCCCCTGTGCTCCCTGACCTGAGGCAGCACCTGCAGCTGAGCAGGCTCGGAACGCTGTGCACCTGGGTCCCGCCTGGCATCCTGCCTTCCTGTGCTCCTAGAGCCTGTGCTGACTCTCCGGGGTATAGACACGGTGCCTTTGGCTCCTTCTTCCTCATACCGCCGCGTATTTGTCATCGCGCTGTCGGAGCACCTCCGGCGTTAGATCGGGAGACCACGAGAGCCGGTCCAGACTGCGCCTGTTGGGTTACTTCCGACACGCGTTGGCCACATTTCCTGTCTCTTGGCTTTGCTGGCCATTTCTCCAGGCCTCTGTGAGGAGTGCGTGCGGTGAGCAGATGTGGGTTTCCTCTTTCAGGAATCAGTGACATTCAGGGATGTGACTGTGGACTTCACTCAGGAGGAATGGCAGCAGCTGGAGCCTGCCCAGAAGGACCTGTACAGGGAGGTCATGCTGGAGAACTACAGGAGCCTGGTCTCACTGGGTAAGGGGGAGCCTGGCCGAGCCACTCACCACTGGCCTAAAACTTGAGGACCACAGAGAAATAAGAAAAGAAGGATAAACTTGACTACATAGTTTTTTTTAAAAAAAGAATACTTAATTTTATTTATGTATTTTTAATTTGACCACAGAGAGAGAGAGAGACAGAGGGAGGTGAAGTGAGAAAGTGAGCAGCCGTGTCTGGGACTCACTGTGCTTGGCAATGTGGGAGTCTAGCACCTTAACCTGGGCCACACCTGTTGGTCCCCATAGAAAGTTTTTAAAAATTATACTTAAAGCTAAAACTAAAATTGATAGATGATGACCTGGGAATAATATTCCTTACATGCATAAAAGTTATCAATTTATAAAGTGCTCCTAGGAATAAGTAAGAAAAAGAATGAATGAATGGCAGAAAAATGAGCCCAACATGAGCTGGAAGTTCGCAGATGTAGAAATATGTAAGTTTATACTTTATGGAAGTTTTTAAACGTTTATTTATTACACGAGAGGAGAGACAGAAAAGCACTCTCAACAGCGTCTCGCACTGAAATCTGCCCTAGAGCCTTTCCCAGCCAGCCAGGATCACAGGCATGTGCATGCCTGCCCCGTGTGTGCATGTGTATAGGGTGACCGGGAAATAAACCACGGTCTTCCATATGGCCCCCAGCATTACAGATCATTGTACCACTGCTTCACTGCCATGGCTAGGCCTGTAACAGGTTTCTTTTTTTTTTTTTTTTTTTTTTTTTTTTAGATTTTCTTTTACTCTTTTTGTTTTAAACTTTTTTTAGTATAAAATATATTTTTTTAAATTTTTCAGAGGTTTTTGCCTTAAGGCATGTGTACTTGCTGGAGACAGACAGACAGACATGTGAGAGGGAGAGTGAGAAATCACTCCTGGGGGGAATGGCCATGTTGCAGTCTCTTCTCCTCCTAGGATCTTGGACATGTACACACATGCATGCAGCATGAGTTTCAAGCCACAGGGTCTGGGACTCAAACTGTGGTCAGTCATGTGGGAGTCCAGTGATGTAACTGCTACCTCATCTGCTAGTCCTAATATAACAGTTTTTCTTGTTGTTGTTGTTTTGTTTTTTTAAGAGAGATTTTTGTTGTAGGGCGTATGTGCTTGCCAGAGAGACACAGAGACAAAAAGCGAGAAATCACTCCCTGGGGGGATGGCCATGCTGCAATCCTCTCTCCTCCTGGGACTTTGGGCACACATGTACATGCACTCAGTGTGAGTTTCAAGCTGCCGGGTCCAGGATTCAAACCTCAGTTTAATATGTGGGAGCCCAGCAATGTCACCATCACTCCATCTGCTAGTCTCCAGTGTAAGTTTTTTTTAACCCTAATAGAGAAATACGGATTGAGGCATCAAGCTTTTTCCATGAGGTACGTAAACCTTAGAAAGAACGATACTGGCCTGCGTTACGAATGTGTGGGGAAGGGACTTGCATTTTAGGAGCGTGAAGTCATGACAACGCTTTTGGAGGACAGTTTGACATTATCAGTCAAGTTTTGAATGATTACATATCTATGAATCTATCCTTCAGAAATCCTTTAAGAGTGTGCAAGTTTTACATGGGAAATAAAGGGAAGTGAGCTAAATGCTAGCTATGGAAGACTGGCTAATCACGCCAACATGTAGCCAGACGGTGGAAAGTGCAGCTCTGCAGGGGTGAAGACGCATTACCACAGAAGATGCTCCATGGCTAAGTGAGGTGGAAACTTGCCCTCAGTAACGTATGTTCCAGTTCTTTAAGAGCTGTTGAAGGTGTAACTGACGTGCAGTGACTCACGTAATGAGCGTTAGCACTGCAGTGCACGTACAGTCAGGAAACCACCACTGTGACTGAGGTCGTGGGCATCATCAGCTCCCAGCGTTCCCCGAGCCTGTTTAGAACCCTCCCTCCTCTCTCCTCTCCTCCCCCACCCCAGGGAGCCACCCTCGCTCTATGTCGCTGTAGCTCAGTTTGCATGTTCGCCATGTACACACCTGGTATCACGCAGCATATCACACAGTGTACATACCTGGTATCACACAGTGTATCACGCAGTGTACACACCTGGTATCACACGGTGTATCACGCAGTGTACACATCTGGTATCACACGGTGTATCATGCAGTGTACACATCTGGTAGCACACAGTGTATCACGCAGTGTACACACCTGGTATCACACAGTGTGTCACGTAGTGTACACACCTGGTATCACGCAGGGTATCATGTAGTGTACACACCTGGTATCACGCAGTGTATCACGCAGTGTACACACCTGGTATCACACAGCGTATCACGCAGTGTACACACCTGGTATCACGCAGCGTATCATGCAGTGTACACACCTGGTATCACGCAGCGTATCATGCAGTGTACACACCTGGTATCACGCAGTGTGTCACGCAGTGTACACACCTGGTATCACACAGCATTTTACGCAGTGTACACACCTGGTATCACGCAGCATATCATGCAGTGTACACACCTGGTATCACGCAGCATG
>NW_006204194.1:1912292-1914293 GCF_000334495.1 Tupaia belangeri chinensis | reverse complement strand
CACACAGTGTATCACGCAGTGTACACACCTGGTATCACACAGTGTGTCACGTAGTGTACACACCTGGTATCACGCAGGGTATCATGTAGTGTACACACCTGGTATCACACAGTGTATCACGCAGTGTACACACCTGGTATCACGCAGGGTATCATGCAGTGTACACACCTGGTATCACGCCGTGTATCCACCTGGTATCACGCAGGGTATCATGCAGTGTATCACACTGTACACACCTGGTATCACGCAGCGTGTGCTCTCTTCTTTGGTCTCGACTTGCATTATTATTTTGCGATTCACCCACATGGTCACACATATCAATAGCGCATTTCTTTTTTCTTTTCTTGGAGAGGTTTTTGCTATAGGGCGTGTGTTCTCGCTGGAAAGACAGAGACAGAGAGACAGAAAGCGAGAAATCACCCCCCAGGGGAGATGGCCACACCGCAATCCCTTCTCCTCCATTCTCCTCTCGGGATCTTGGGCACGCACACACACACGTACACACCCTGCGTGAGTTTAAGCCACCTGGTCTGGGACTCGAACTGCAGTCATCTACATGGGAGTCCAGCGACATAGCCGTTACGCCAACCACTGGTCCCAGTTCATTTCTTTGTATTGCTCTAGTCCCCTGTGTGGGTGTTCCACAGTGAGTTCCCTGTGCAGTGTCGGTGGACTGTCAGTGGACATCTATGTTGTTCCCAGCTCTGAGCTAGCAGAAAAAGCTGCCGTGAACATTTGTGCACAGGTCCCTGAATGGGCATACGCTTTCCTCTCTCTCAAGGGACCCCTAGGAGTGGAAAGTCTGGACTGTATGGTGTGTGTATCTTTAACTTTTTAAGAAACTGCCGAGTGGTTTTCCAGAGCAGGTCTACCATTATGTGTTTCCATCTGCTCCATCTTTTCATTTAGCCCTTCTCATGGTATGGAGTCGAATCATACCGTGGTTTTCATTTCATCTGTCTATTCTATTTGGTAAAGTATCCATTTAAATTTTTTGCCCCCTTTTTGAGGGTTGCTTTATTACTGAGTTATGAGAGTTCTTTATGTGTGTGTGTGTGTGTATGTATGTATTTATTTATTTATTTAACTTTACTTATTTATTTAATTAAATTTGACCAGAGAGTGACAGAGAGAAAAAGAGAGAAGAAAAGTGAGAAAGCAAGCCACCAGGTCTGGGACTCGAGCCACAGTTGGCTATGTGGGAGTCCAACACTCTTAACACCATGCCACCTGCTGGCCCCAAGTTCTTTATATATTCTGATGTTTATGAGGCAAGTCCTTTATCAGGTACATGCTGTACAGATATTCGATCCCATTCTCTGGGTTGTCTTCTCACTTCCTTAATGGCCTCCCCTGAAACACAAGCTTTCCATCTTGATGTAGTCCGGGTTACCTGTTTTGCTGCTGTTGCTTACACTGTTGGTGTCATATCTAAGAAACCATGGCTTGAGAGTCATGGAGATTCATTCCAGTGTTTTCTCCTAAGAGTTTTATTACTTTATCAATGTTCTTTGGTGTCACATCTTAGAAATCTTAGCCTATCCCAAGGTCTCAAAAGTTTTTACTTCTACTGTAAATTGTATAATTTTAGGTTTTACATTTTGTTCTCTGATCCACTTAGAGTTAATTTTTGTGTATGATGCAGAATTTTTCGATGGAGGACCTTTTAACTTGCAATATTTCAGTATCAGAAGTTTCCGCTATTATCACTGTCGGTTCAATCTGTCTTCAGTCTAAACCACCAACTAATGGAACCATATCTTATATTTCAGTGGTCAATCTGCCTTTTCTATTTTTCAGTGTGTGAGTAAAACACTTAGGTATAATTCTTCAAGGAACAATGACAAATATTGTGATTATTGGTTAAAAAAACTGCATTTAAATATGATTTCTTCTCACGCTCCTCTTCCTCCTGTACCCTTTCCACAGCTGGAGGAACAGCAGACCTTAGAGGAGGCCATCAGCGTGGCCACTGCTGCCATGCAGCAAGGGGCTGGGGCC
>NW_006204194.1:1894461-1911824 GCF_000334495.1 Tupaia belangeri chinensis | reverse complement strand
CACCTGGTATCACGCAGGGTATCATGCAGTGTATCACACTGTACACACCTGGTATCACGCAGCGTGTGCTCTCTTCTTTGGTCTCGACTTGCATTATTATTTTGCGATTCACCCACATGGTCACACATATCAATAGCGCATTTCTTTTTTCTTTTCTTGGAGAGGTTTTTGCTATAGGGCGTGTGTTCTCGCTGGAAAGACAGAGACAGAGAGACAGAAAGCGAGAAATCACCCCCCAGGGGAGATGGCCACACCGCAATCCCTTCTCCTCCATTCTCCTCTCGGGATCTTGGGCACGCACACACACACGTACACACCCTGCGTGAGTTTAAGCCACCTGGTCTGGGACTCGAACTGCAGTCATCTACATGGGAGTCCAGCGACATAGCCGTTACGCCAACCACTGGTCCCAGTTCATTTCTTTGTATTGCTCTAGTCCCCTGTGTGGGTGTTCCACAGTGAGTTCCCTGTGCAGTGTCGGTGGACTGTCAGTGGACATCTATGTTGTTCCCAGCTCTGAGCTAGCAGAAAAAGCTGCCGTGAACATTTGTGCACAGGTCCCTGAATGGGCATACGCTTTCCTCTCTCTCAAGGGACCCCTAGGAGTGGAAAGTCTGGACTGTATGGTGTGTGTATCTTTAACTTTTTAAGAAACTGCCGAGTGGTTTTCCAGAGCAGGTCTACCATTATGTGTTTCCATCTGCTCCATCTTTTCATTTAGCCCTTCTCATGGTATGGAGTCGAATCATACCGTGGTTTTCATTTCATCTGTCTATTCTATTTGGTAAAGTATCCATTTAAATTTTTTGCCCCCTTTTTGAGGGTTGCTTTATTACTGAGTTATGAGAGTTCTTTATGTGTGTGTGTGTGTGTATGTATGTATTTATTTATTTATTTAACTTTACTTATTTATTTAATTAAATTTGACCAGAGAGTGACAGAGAGAAAAAGAGAGAAGAAAAGTGAGAAAGCAAGCCACCAGGTCTGGGACTCGAGCCACAGTTGGCTATGTGGGAGTCCAACACTCTTAACACCATGCCACCTGCTGGCCCCAAGTTCTTTATATATTCTGATGTTTATGAGGCAAGTCCTTTATCAGGTACATGCTGTACAGATATTCGATCCCATTCTCTGGGTTGTCTTCTCACTTCCTTAATGGCCTCCCCTGAAACACAAGCTTTCCATCTTGATGTAGTCCGGGTTACCTGTTTTGCTGCTGTTGCTTACACTGTTGGTGTCATATCTAAGAAACCATGGCTTGAGAGTCATGGAGATTCATTCCAGTGTTTTCTCCTAAGAGTTTTATTACTTTATCAATGTTCTTTGGTGTCACATCTTAGAAATCTTAGCCTATCCCAAGGTCTCAAAAGTTTTTACTTCTACTGTAAATTGTATAATTTTAGGTTTTACATTTTGTTCTCTGATCCACTTAGAGTTAATTTTTGTGTATGATGCAGAATTTTTTAAACAGTTGTTTAATTAATTAATTAATTAGTTTTTCACATGAGTTTTGCCAGAGAAAGACAGAGAGAGAGGGAAAGGGAGAGTGAGAAAGCCAGCCACAGGTCCAGGATGCAAACAGTGGCAGCCTTGTGGGAGTCCAGCTCCTTCACCACCATGCCACCTGCTGGCCCCATGATGCAGAATATTAGTCCAGGTTTTTTTGTTTGTTTGTTTGTTTGTTTTACAACTAGGTGTCCGGTTGTTCTAACACTATTTGTTGAAAAGACTATTTTTTCTTCACTGAATTACCTTTGTAACTTTGTCAAAAATCAGTTGTTCATGCTGAATCTCATTTGGATTCTCTTCTGTTCCATCTGTCTGTTCTGACACTGATATCAAGTAGTGTAATTCTCTCAGATCTGGATTTGTGATTTTTGGCTCCATGAAGGACTGCTTACTCTCCACAGGAGCCCGAGTGTTCTGCCCGTTGCCCCATGAATTGCGACTTTTCAGTGCCTGGTGGGGGAAGGCACTGTTCCCAGCTCTGTGTCTGCTCTGGGCTGTGCTTTCAAATCCTTTTAGATAATTGTCCCCACGTGGGATCATTCACTCATATGCACGTGACACAGTGACCTGCCGAAACCGCGGCTGGCCCTGCACGTCTCCATGCCCCTGCACCTTCTTCCTTCACAGGGCTCCATCCTGGGAAACCCACCTGCTTTGCCGCTCAGCTCCATCTCTTCAGCTCAAGGGCTTTTCGGCCATGGTTTAGTTCCCTCTCCCTGTCTGGGAACTTTCCAGGCACTAAGCGGGAGCCATCCTCGGCCCCCCTCATTTGAGTCCCCATTGCTCAGAGTTTATTACCTGATATCTAGTGTCTTCAAAGCCATTGTTTTATATATTTTGGTTTGTTTTAAGACTGGAGGGAAGCATTTCCTTGTTACTCTATCTTGGACAGAAACCCTGTTTTGGAGGAAAAAGTGTGCGTGTGCGTGTATGTGTATGTACACACAGATGTGTTGTATTCTTCCTTTTTTTTTAATTAAGTTTTTGCCGTAGGGCGTGTGCGCTCACCAGAAGAGACAGAAAGAGGGAAAGTGAGAACTCAGCCCCCCGGGGCGATGGCCACGCCACAATCTCTTCTCCTCCAGTCTCCTTTCAGGATCTTGGGCACGCACGCACAGGTTTCCACCGTGATATTGAAACCACTAGGTCTAGGACTGAAACCATGTAGCCAGCCATGTGACATCCCGTGTCCCAACCGCCACACCATCTGCTGGCCCTGGGTTGTATTCTTTTAAAGATACGCACTGGGGCAAAAACTGAAAATATAAAGTAGACTTTTAACTCTAATGAGCACAAGTATAGGACACTCCATTTTCTGTTTTGAAAAAAAAATTGATATTCAGACAATAAGTGTGAATTGCTTTGTAATCAGAATCACAGACAGAAAATTGGAAAAAAATAAAATTATGAAGGACATGGGATTTAGTACTATGAAAAAATTCACCCATATTTACACCAAAGGGAATGGATAGTCTTTTGCATGTTAATAGCTCTTTTCCACAGTGCCCTCTGGAGACAGTCTTTGTTTTTATTTATTTATTTATTGTTTTATTTTTAAGAGGTTTTTTGCTTTAGAATGCATGTGCTCATTGGAGAGAAAGAGAGACAGAGACAGTGAGAGAGGAAGTGAAAAATCATCCCCCAGAGGGGATGGGCACCCCACAAACCCTTTTCCTCCATCCTCTCCCTGGGATCGTGGGCACGCACGCGCATGCACCCAGTGCGATTTTTTGAGCCTCCAGATCTGGGACTTAACGGCGGTTGGCCAGTGACCTAACCACTACACCACCTGCTGGCGCCTGCAGACACAGTCTTCGTGATGTTCCCCTTGACAAAAGGCAGGATCCCCTGCATTCGCACTGTCACCACCCAAGAATGTCCTCAGACATTTAGTCCTTTTGATGGCCTGGTTGGCAGGGTGGAGTGCTAGGGCAGTTTCAGTCTGTCTGATACACCCACATCTTTTCATAGATCAGAGCTGTGTGTTTGCTGTTTTCGCTCCTGAAGAGTTTCAGCTACAAAAGGAAGGCTGCCTTTTCTCCCGCAGTGGGTGGCGTCTGCCTCCAGTGTGCCTGATTCCCCGAGTTTGAGTCCCTCCAAGAGACTTCCTTCTGTGTGCACTCGCAGCCAAGACTGCCTCCCTCCCACCTCTGCGGCCGCATGCCATGTATGTCCCAGACTGCGTCAGAGCCCCCGGCCCCGAACCATTGCCCTTCCTCCCACTTCCCCTGCAGGTTGCCCACGCCCACTCCCCAGCCTCTGTGCCCCCACACAGTGTCTGGGCATGGCACCACACCCCATGGTCACTCAGCCACATTCGCCCTCCCGCCTTAGGTATTTCTCAACTCTTGTCCTTGGGATGGGAACGGGGCACGTGGCCATGCTGTGGTTCACTGAGACCCCTGACCTGGGGTCGGACTGGGGATGCAAATCCCAGCTTCCTTCGAGTGTGCTATGTCCCCTTGAGTATCTGACTTCAGTCTCGGAGCCTCAGCTGCCTTGTCTGTAAAATGGAGTTGTCTACTGTACCAAACTCACAGGTGCCTGAGGCTGGAGGGGAGGCCCGTGCCCATGCTCAGTACTGCGGGCATGGCGGCGCTCCGTGAGTGCTGCTCTGGCACCCTCTGTGCGCCGGGCACTGCTGGAGGAGGGGACTGGCAGGGTCGTGGCCCATGGAGCTGACGCAGGGAGTCGATAATCAGATCGTGGCAAGAAGAGAGTTGCCGCAGCCCGTGAGTGCTCACTGTGAAGTGGGCAAGACGAGCAGGGTGGACAGGGCAGGCCTCGTGGACAGTTGGTGAACACTGGGCCTGAAGATGAGAAGCCACGGGAAGGTGGGGGAGGTTCAGAGGCCCTGGGGCGGGAACCTGACATGGACAAGAGGGTGAAAGAGGAACCAAAGGCAGCGAGGGAGGGATGGTGAGCTGCCTGAGAGGCAGGCCTGTGCTGGGTCCTGAGGACCCTGGAGGCCACCAAAAGGTGTTGGCTTCATTCTCAGTGCGTTCGGGAGGCTGCCGGGGGCTCATGACTCTTCTGACGAACCTCCTCCCCCCGGCAGCCGAGGCGGGTGGGGAGGGCAGGGCGCCTGCTGTCGCATTTGGGGCATTGACTAGCTCCTTGGTGGTGGCCATGAATTGTGGTCTGACTCAGGCTGTTCTGTGCATCCAGTGGCACTTGTCCAAGTTGGGATGGTGGGAGGGAAGGAGTGAAATGGGATGACTGAAAAGTATGTTTTTTTTTGTTTTCATTAAAAAGTTTTACTTTGAAAACTGATCAAATATAGGATACATAAAATGTGCCACCTATTGTCACTTTTAGTGCAGCTCAGTGGCCATAAGGGCGTTCACACCTGGTGCATCCATCTCCACCGTCCGTCGGGACTTTCCATCTTCCCCACCTGGGATGCTGTCCCCGGGAGTTCTCACGCCCCGTTTCCTCCTCCGGCAGCCACTGTTCTGCTTCCGTCCCCACTAATTTGACTCCTCTGGGACCTCATAACAGTGGAGTCATGTTATTTGACCTTGGCTTGTTTTTTACCAAGTCTCTTAGGTGGGCCTTATTTTATCAAAAACCTTCTTTTGGTGGGGAGGTTCTGAAATCCTAAGTTTGGTATTGAACACGTTAGGTTTGGAGTGTCCAAGAGACACCAGGGAGGGTTTTTTGAATGAGGTCCTTTGGCAGAGCTCCAAGAAGAAGCCCGGGCTGGAGAGGCTTGTTTAGGTAGCAAGTCCGCACGGGTAATATTTAACCCAGGGAGCTGGCAGGTGGCATGGTAGTTAAGGTGCTGGACTCCACATGGCTGGCTGTGGTTCAAGTCCTGGACCTGGTGGCTTTCTCATTTTCCCTCTTTTTCTCTGTTATACACACACACACACACTATATATATATATATATATATATATATATTATTTAAATATAGATATAGTCCCGGCATGATTCAGGGGAGTGGTCTCAAACTCAAGGGGCCATAGAGGCCAGCAGGGGGGGTCACTCAGTGGGGGAAAGGGACCACCCGGTCCCCCTGTAGCTTTTTAGTGCTTCATAGGAGTGAGAGCTGTATCTGACCATCTCTTCATGCTTTTTAGGAGAAAGCAGTTATGTGGGTCACAACTTTTAAATGTTGAGAATAAATCCCAGGATGTCTACAATCCCATTTGGAACTTGAGAGCAGCACCTAGGATGGAAACTGAGTTTGAGAAATCAGTACGAGTGCTGGCTCCATAGCACAGCAGTTAACGGTCTGTGCATTAGGGGCCAGCCCCACATGGTGAATGCGGTTCAAATACCAGCTCTGGTGGCTTGAGAAGTATGCTGGGCACTCATGCTTGCATACGCAGAGCCTGATGGGATGGAGAAATGGAGGAGAAAGGGTTGTGACATGGCCACATCCCATTGAGGTTCCATCTCTCTTTCTCTCTGGCAAGCGCACATACCTTCTGACAATTAAAGCAAAGTTAGAAACCATAGGACACACAGAGAAGGCAGTTGAAGCCACACACACCAATGGGTTACCTGCGGAGGCAGACGGGCAGAGAGAGGAGCATCGAGGCCCAGGTTCCGTAGAGCTGCCTAAGGCAGTGCTGAAGGGCGATATGAGCAACAAGAACAGTCACAACAGCTTCCACGCCATGTTATCAGGAGGCTTACATGAGAGAGAAGGTACGTGTCTTACTCCATTTCAGCTTCTATGACAATTCCACAGACCGGGTAATTATGAAGAAACTTATTTCTCACAGTTCTGGAGGCTGGAAAGTCTGAGCTGTGACACTAGCACCTGACAGGGGTCATCACATGGTGAAGGACAAATGAGTAGACAAGACAGGAAAGATCGGGCAAGCCCCTGCTTTATCAGGAGCCCACTCCTGTGGTAACAGCATTGATCCACTCATGAGGGTAGAGCCCTCGCGGCCTCAGCACTTCTTAAAAGCCCCACCAGCTGTGGGAACCAGCAGTTAGCGTAATGGCTATGTCGCTGGACTCCCACGTTGTCGACCGCAGTTCACGTCCCAGACCCGGTGGCTTAAAACTCATGCCGGGTGCATGTGTGTGCGTGCCTAAGATCCCGAGAGGAGAATGGAGAAGAAGGGATTGCGGCGTGGCCATTCCCCTTGGGGGGTGATTTCTCGCTTTCTGTCTCTATGTCTCTCTCTGTCTGGAGAGTGCACGCGCCCTATAGCAAAAAAACTCTCAAAAAAAAAAAAAAAAGCCCCACCAGCTGTTACCTCATTGTTATCTCTAACAAAAACCAATGCTTGAGAAGCATAATTAGTTGAGGATATTCTGGGTGCACAGAAGAGGGAGAAGCCCTACAAGCTTGGCGCTGCTACAGTCATCCTGCTCAAGCTCGCGAGTTCAGCAGTTTGCACCCCGCTCACTCTGTCACTGGGCAGCTGGGACTCTTCTGAGCTCCTGCCTGCCAGCCGCCTGCCTCATCCACCTCCTGTGTAGACTCCGCCTCATTAAGCGACATGCCCCCTGCTCTCCCCCCCTGAGCTCCCTGGGTCATCATCTTTAGTTTCTTTACGTGCTCCTGCTTGGGACAGTTCTCTCTCCCACCATTGTTAGTTACATGTGTTTTCATCTGTTTTGTTTTTGCTTTGTATTTTTAGATTTGGAGACTAGACCTGAAATGACAGAGTTGGATCCAAAGGGCAACACCTGGGAAGACAAGTCATCCATCGAGGTGACCAGGGAAGGACCTAGGAGAAACGGGGCTTGGGGTCTGGCCTTGGAAGGAGCCAGCAAGCTGGGCAGCTGGCCAGAGAGGCAGCAAGGAGAGCCAGGGCGGGGGCTGGAGTGGCTGGGGATTGCCCCAGGGAACAAACCCTCTGCGCAGCTCTCCGAGGGTCAGGAGTCCAAGGCATTTACCAGCCAGAGCTCCACCCAGGTCCTGCAGAGGCTGGAGGAGCCTGGGGAGAAGGGGTTCTGCCCCTTCGCCATGCGTGGGAGGAGTTGCACAGGCTCGGTGGGCCTCAGCCAGCCCCTTGGGCCCTGCGCAGAGAAGGCCTACGCGTGCAGTGAATGCGGCAAGGCGTTCGGCCGCAGCTCGTCCTTGGTCAAGCACCAGCGGATCCACACCGGTGAGAAGCCCTTCGAGTGCAGCGTCTGCGGGAAGCACTTCATCGAGCGCTCGTCCCTCACCATCCACCAGCGCGTGCACACGGGTGAGAAGCCCTACCCGTGCGCCGACTGCGGCAAGGCCTTCAGTCAGCGCATGAACCTCGTGGTGCACCAGCGCACACACACGGGCGAGAAGCCCTACGTGTGCGCCGTGTGCGGGAAGGCCTTCCGCAAGACCTCATCCCTCACTCAGCATGAGCGCATCCACACGGGCGAGAAGCCCTACGCGTGCGGGGACTGCGGCAAGGCCTTTAGCCAGAACATGCACCTGGTTGTGCACCAGCGCACGCACACAGGCGAGAAGCCCTACGTGTGCACCGAGTGCGGGCGGGCCTTCAGCCAGAACATGCACCTGACAGAGCACCAGCGCACGCACACGGGCGAGAAGCCCTACGCCTGCAAGGAGTGCGGGCGGGCCTTCAACAAGAGCTCCTCGCTCACGCTGCACCGGCGCCACCACACGGGCGAGAAGCCCTACGTGTGCAACGAGTGCGGCAAGGCCTTCAGCCAGAGCGCCTACCTCATCCAGCACCAGCGGTTCCACATCGGGGTGAAGCCCTTCGAGTGCAGCGAGTGCGGCAAGGCCTTCAGCAAGAACTCGTCGCTCACGCAGCACCAGCGCGTCCACACCGGGGAGAAGCCCTACGAGTGCGCCGTCTGCAAGAAGCACTTCACCGGGCGCTCGTCCTTGCTCGTGCACCAGATCGTGCACACGGGCGCCAAGCCCTACACCTGCGGCGAGTGCGGCAAGGCCTTCAGCCAGAGCGCCTACCTCATCGAGCACCAGCGCATCCACACGGGCGAGAAGCCCTACCGGTGCGGCCAGTGCGGGAAGTCCTTCATCAAGAACTCCTCGCTGACCGTGCACCTGCGCATCCACACCGGCGAGAAGCCCTACCGGTGCGGCGAGTGCGGGAAGACCTTCAGCCGGAACACCAACCTGACGCGGCACCTGCGGATCCACACCTGAGCGCCAGGGAGGCATCGGTAGGTCCTCCTCGGCAGGGCCTGGGCGCGGGCGCTTCCTGGGCTGGTCGGTGTGAGCACGGGCGACTCGCAGTCAGAGGAAGCTGAGCGTGAGGCCTGCGGCCACAGGTGCTGCCTCCTCCCGGAGCCAGAAAAGGCCTCGCCGCCTCTCCGAAGCCTTTTAAGTTCACGGTAGCTGAGCCTCAGGGAAGGGTTGCTCCACAAAGGAACCAGCACCTCAGGGTCCTGACCCAGCTGTCTGGGTCAGTTGTCACCACAGCTGGACAGATCGTGCAGGGTGTCTGAGTGTTTCCTCAGGGAGGAAGGTGGGAGGAGGAGGTGACCCAAGAGATGCCTGAGGGCCCTTCTCCCTGTGTCAAACACACCCTGGAGCCAGAGGTCTGTGTCACCATCTGTGGGTTTCCTGGTGGGGCAAGAGCAAGAGGCTCTCCACATTGTCCCCATGTCCCTGATGATCTCCAGGGAGCACACGCTGGAAGCCACCAAGCTAGTTAGTGGTAGACATTGGCAAGTTATCCGTGAGGAGCAAAATGTTTTTTTCAGACATAGCAAATAGCAGTAACTACTGCTTCAAATGCCAAAGATTTTTAGAGTGGTCTGTTACATTAAAAAAAAAAATCTTTTAATAAAGGGAGACCTTGTCATTTTAGATGGTCTTTTAGGTGTGAAAGGTACAGATACTGGCTGCCTGGTCAGAATCATCTTCAACCATTGTGGGGAGAGCAGGAGGGAAAATGAATGCCACCAACAGGCTTGATACTCAGGTTTAAATACTTACTGGATTCGATAAGTGTGCACATGTGGACATAGACAGTCTGTTTTTATAGTTATTTTTGCAGTTAAATGGGAAAGTAACTGTCTTTTTGCTGCTATAACGAAGTACCTGAGACTGGGTAATTTATAAACAATGGAAATTGACTGCTCACAGTTCTGGAGGCTGGAAGTCCAAGATCAAGGCACCAGCAGATTTGGAGGCTGTTGAGGGTACATTTATAGACAGTGACCTCCCCCAGGCCCCTTCTATAAGGGCACTAACCTCAGTTATGAAAACTACTTTGCCCTCAAGACTTAGTCATTTCTTAGAGGTCTCACTCCTCATACTGTCACATTGGGAATGAAATTTCCAACACATGAGTTTGGGGGAGCACCAGAATTCAGCCCACCGCAGTAACTTCAAGAGAATTTCCACAGCTGACTTGGAGCTTTGTTTACACATGGAGTTTCTTCCGAAGTCTACTTTCTCTGGGACCTCGTAGGGCATCCTTTTTATTTTGACATCTCATCCTACTGGTTGCTAATACCCTGGAGTTCCCAAATGTTCCATACTCCCTGACACTGGTGTACGTGAAGAATAAATAATTAAATTTTTAAAAATCATTTATGTCACAAGCACATTTTGTGTTGTGTGTAGGAAAAACAACCACTCTAGAAGTGTTTGAATGTTTGGCATTGTCCTCGCTGGATCACGGTGGTATCCAGCAGCTCCTGTTGCCTGCATGTCTCAGTCACATCCATGTGACCAGAGAAGACCTCAAGTCACTGGGGGGTGGGGGCTCCAACCTTCAGTCTGTTGGACCTACCCAAGAGCTGACTGCTGTGACCAGATGGGATTGACTCTCCAGACTGGACCGAAACCTCTATCCACCCTCAATGGGGCAAGGGGCCATTTCTGCCCAAATCATAGGAGGGGAGAAGTGGGACAGAGAAGGTGACCTAATGTCCACTGTGTCATGCCTTGGGAGAAGTGACATGGTTCAGAATGATATGGTCACTTGCCACACTGGTCACATCATGGAAGTGAGGGCTTACTGCATTTAACTTTGGACATCTCGAGATGAGAGTCCTCTAAGTTTTCTTAACCTAACCAGGGGGTGGGGCAGGGCAACTCGGGTCCATGCTCCCTAGCCAGGTTGGAGGAGGGCAGTGGGTGCACAGAGTAGGAATTGCAACTCATGTCCCCGAGGCTGACACGTCTCAATACCCACACTTCTATTCCTGTTGCAAAACAAAAAGCCACCAAGGTACCTGTGTGGTGGGTGGTGGGAAGAGAATGGGAATTACGCACTTGGATATGTGGAAGAGTACAGTGGCACATGCAGACTGCAGCAAGTGTGATGAGTGTGGCATGGTTGGACAGAAAGTGAGTGAAAGGAAGGCAAGTGAGGAGAAGGGATCCTGAGCCCAGCTGTGTAGCCCTGAGCATGCGGTATTTAACCCCTTAGTGCTGTGAGTAATATCCTCATCTCAGACTTTATCTAACCCTTCAGTGCTGCAGTTTCTTGTCTCAAAAATGGGAAAGTAGTGGGACCAGCAGTTAGTGTAATGACTATGGACTCCCATGTAGTCGACCGCGGTTCGCGTCCTGGACCTGGTGGCTTAAAACTCACGCTGGGCACGTGTGCATATGTGCCCAAGATCCCGAGAGGAGAATGGAGGAGAAAGGATTGCAGTGTGACCATCCCCCCTGGGGGGTGATTTCTCGCTTTCTATCTCTCTGTCTGTCTCTCTGTCTGTCTGGCGAGTGCACGCGCCCTATAGTGAAAAACCTCTCAAAAAAAAAAAAAAAAAAGAAGAAGAAATAACAAGGGTTCTGCTAGTGCTCATGTTCGAGAGCCCGAGACGGACAGTAACACGGCGAGTAGGTGTGAGATGGAGTGCCGGGTGTGGACGAGCAGCTGCCAGGTGGCCGAGGTGCCTGGTTGAGGCAGGTGGAGCTCGGAAGGCCAGATACATTCTCAGATCACACCCGCGGTAGCCAGGGGACCTCCCTAAGGCATGGACGTTCACATAGAGCCTGAGGTGGGCCCGATTTCCCAAGGGACTGGGAGAGGAGGTCAGAATTTAATGAGGGTGATGGAGGGAACACACTATCATGATAGCCGATGTTCGCTGAGCGTGTGGGTCATGCACACACTTCACACAGACCACAGGGACTTCTCACACCCTCCCCGTGCGCAGCTGAGAAGTGACAGGGCTGAGATTCGGGTGTGGGACTGTGGCCGCCAAGGCCAGCTCCTGGCCCCCGCACAGGCTGCTTACTCCATTGGCAGCCTGAGAGTGTGACTCCTTTCCAGAGACTCCCTGGAGCAAAAGAAATACTATTTTTTATCATAAAGTACTGAATCATCAAAATAAGCGAATACTTGTAAAACAACAACAAAAAACCCTTTTGGGCAGGCACGAAGTCCCCTCAATCTCAGCGGGTGTGCGCTATTATGTAACTGCAGGAAGCCATGCTTCCGTCATTTTATGAATGAAAGAAAAAAGGCGCAGGAGGGACCGCAGGTGGTATGGTGGTTAAGGCTAACGAGTTCGAGTTCTGGACCTGGCAGCTTGAAAGTCATGCTGGGCATTGTGTGTGCCCCAAATCCCAAGGGGAGAATGGACAAGAGGGATTGTGGTGTAGCCAGCCCTCCCTGGGATGGTTTCTTACCCTGTCTCTCTGGCAAGAGCATGCACCCTATAGCCGGAAAAAAGAAAAAGAGCAAAGAGGCTGAGTGATATGAGGTCAGAGAGGATTCGGGGGTGGATCAGCGGGAAGGTTGGCAGGGGGGGTGAGGGATGCAGCTTTACCAAGGAAGGCAGGAGCCATAAAGGGTTGTGAGTGGAGAGGGGTGTGAGCAGGATGTGCTGGACACTGGAACACGGCTGGGGACAGAAAGGGTGGAGTGAGAGCAAAGCAGGGGGAGACCCTGAAGTTGTCCTGGTGGGAATGGTGGTGGCCGGGACCAGGGGGCTACTGGAGAGGTGGGAAGGTGCCAGGTTCTGGTTTTCAGTTATTTATTAGAGAGACCTCGGTAAACTTGGTAAGATTGTGATTCTTTTTCTTTTAACACCTTTTGTGTCTTTAATTTGGAAGTTTTCCTGTGCAGTTCCATGTGCACACAGAACATATCCGATGTTTCATGAGCCTCTGGGTTTTCGTCTGAGTGCTGACAGTCTGCGGCTGTGGTTCGCCCCTGCTTCCCCGCACACTATAGTGCATTTTGAAGATTTTTGCACGTCAGTCCTTGGAGATCTGTTGACATTTTATTCTGTGAGATGAGGGTGATAACATCACCCAAGCAGGAGGGTCTCGGTGGAGGCATAACAGCTCTCACTGGATGCCAGTTGATTAGGAACGAACTCCAGTTCTGGATGGTAAGTGTCAGTAGGAAATCCCAGGGGCTGGAGCAAGGCATGTGTCTTTCCAAGCAGACATGGGACCCTATCCTTCTAGGGTTTCACCCCCTCACCTCCATGCAATGGGTGTTTAGGCAGTGACTGAGTTTTCCCACCTCAATCATTCTTCTTTTTATCCGTTCTGAATAAATGGAAGAATTTGCAGCAGTAGTGAAACCGAAAGTCTTTGAGGACAGATTTATCTGGGCTAAATCCTGGCTGTGCCATTTACAAGTTGATTCAGGCTCCTCCCAAAGGCCAATGGTCCCAAATGATTACTTTATGGAAATTATCTGAAAACCTGCCAGTCAGGGGATGGCCATGTGAGCAAGCTGCATCCACACAGTGTGATCAACTCCCTGGAGTTGTTGAAAAGATTGAAGTAAAGCCTTCTCTTTGTGGGCTGGTCCTTACGGACAGGACTGCAGAACTTGGTGCTGCAGGACCCAGCTTGTGAAGGCCAGGGGAGGGAGCAGCAAATCACCTGCCCAGAAAGGAGAGTTTGGCCCAGCAGGGTTTCGTGGCCTTGGGTGTCCCTATGGCAGACCATGGGCTGTAGCAGACAATGATGGGCTGGAATTCAGTTCATGCATTTCCACTTTAGTTTAGTAATTGGTTACCAGCATTAGGACAATGAGAGACTTTGCATTTACAAACGTCACCTTTCAGCCATCCATCCTCTAAACAACACTCACATCTGGGGTGTACCAAGAAGGGTTCCAGGTGCTGGAGGCTCGAGGTGAATTAGAAACACCCGGTCACTACCATCATGGAGCCTAAATTATAGGAGACAAGACAAAATAAGTGAGAAAAAAAATCGACATGATGAACTTCAGCTTGTTTTGAGAATTCACAGTATCAAGACCCACTGGACCCGCTGGACCAGGAGAGGCTAGAGAAGTAGGTAAGAGCCATGTCACAGTGGTTGTTGTTGGGCACAGGGCCCAAGGTCAGAGTCTCAGTGCTCTGTGTCTTCTAAAAAGGTGTGGACATCACCCTCCGAGGAGCAGGGGACTGGCTCGGGCATCTGGGTGCTCCTGCAATGTCTGGCACATAGTGGGTGCCGATGCTCAACTCTCAAGTGATTAAGTGATTGTGGATTCCCTGGTGATCAGAACAAACAAACCTGTTCACTCATTCCGCAGTCCTGGAATGACCGGATTTGTTGCCAGGGGCTTGTTCTTGGAGAGCCTGCACAACTCAAAACCACATAACTCAGTCCTAATCCTGACAATGTGGGCCCCAGCGACAGTGGCACTAAACAAGCAGTTTATGATGTATGTGATTGTTTGTAGGAGAGAGTGTGGATTTTTGAGAAATTTTTAAATTGCAAAGTATATCACCATTTCAAAAATACCACTTCAAAAATGCTCATGACTTCAAAATGTACTCATGCTTCATTTGTATACATGTGCAGTAATACCCTCCGGTCACCCCACCTCGCAACACATAAACTAGGGCCTTGCCAATAACCCGCAAATATGAGTGGTCTTCAAAATTTCATGAAAAAAGTGTGTATTATGAAAAAACTGTGCATGGATTTGATATTTTTTACACCCAAATAAACTTGTGTTTTAATTCACTTTCCCCACAAGCCTTGTGAATTCCCCTCATAATTCTACAGCACTCTCTGCCCCATCTTCCTGTGTCTCCAGGCTACTCGGCTGCCAATCCTAGCACGTTTCCCCTTTTTTATCTTATATACACCGCCCCCGCCCCGGCCGTCTTGGAAACTCCGTGTGAATAATTCAAATTAGGTTCCAGCCAGGCTTTGCTGCCCTAGGAACAAAGCTGCCTTAGTAATGACTCGGCAGTTTTCTCCTCATCTTCTTTCCTCCCACGCTCTCCACATCCCAGACAGTCTTGTTTCTAGGCAACAGCAGGGATTTTCCCAGGAAGGTTCTTTGGGGGGAGAGGGAGAGACAGCGCGCGAGCCAGTCCGTACAGCCACTCAGCACCGCGGACAGCGCAGGCCGACTCGTCAGCACCGCGGACAGCGGGCAGGAGCCTGTGCTGCTTCCCATGCTGAGTATTAATAGACGAAATGCGCTCTTCTCCACCCCAACTTAAAAAGAGGGAGAGGAGAGAGAGGGGGAGAGGAGGGGAAAAGAGAGAGCAAGATGGAGAGGGAAAGTTAGAGAGCGCGAGAGCTAGAGAGCGAGCGAGCGCGCGCGCGAGAGAGATCTGGTCCGTGCAGCCTTTCAGCACCGCGGACAGCGCAGGCCGGACTCGCCAGCACCGCGGACAGCGGGAGCCTGTGCTGTTGCCGTGGTAGGTGCAAAGCGCTCTCTCCCACCCCCGCTTGTTTATTCAGGGAGCGAGCGAGCGAGCATCCCAAGCAGGGTCTCAACACCCTGTTCCAGCCTCAGCCAGTCAGTCAAGGACATGCGTGTGCCCAGTGCACTCGGACATTCCACCTTGGACCTGAAGCCTTCCGTGTGGAGTTGCCTTGCAGAGGGTCGCGTTTTACCCCGGAGCCACCTTCTGGACTCGGCAATGCGCTCTTCTGAGCTGACTTCTGCGCCCCCTCCTCAACTCCCTCCCCTAAAGTCTCTGCCTGCTGATGGCGTTGGTGCAATGCGGACTGCTGGCGCTACCTTCAGGAACGCAGGCTCCCAATTCCTAACACGCCCCAGGGGAGCTCTAGATTTTCCGTGCACAAAAGCCTGGTCCCGTTCGGGCCTTACAGCGCACTCAGTTGCTCAGGCCCAGCCCTGGAGTGTCTTGTTTCCCTTTCTCTCAATCCTCCCTTCCCAGCTGTCAGGGAGTCCTCCCCGCTCTGCCGGCACAGTAAACCCTCACTGTGCCCACACTATCTGCCCTGCCAGCACCGTCATCTCTCACTGGGCTTACTGCACGACTCGCCGAAGCGCCTGGAGTGTCTTGTTTCCCTTTCTCTCAATCCTCCCTTCCCAGCTGTCAGGGAGTCCTCCCCGCTCTGCCGGCACAGTAAACCCTCACTGTGCCCACACTATCTGCCCTGCCAGCACCGTCATCTCACCGGGCTTACTGCACGACTTGCCGAAGCGATCGTCCCACTTTACATGTTGGCCTGCTCGTGCATCCCCACACAGCACCCTTAGTCACCACTCGGTAGCCTTCCATGGCTCCCAATACACCTACACAAACATTCAGAAGTCTTCTCATGGCTTTCAAGACCAGATGCCTCTCTGGCCTCACTGCCCTCTTCTGCACCCGCCCTCTGGCCACACCGGCCTCAGAGCCCTTTGCATCAGGAGTTCCCTCTGGTGTGGATTCCAGAGCATCTGACTCCTCTCCTTTTGGATCTTAGCTCAAAATGTCACCTTGGGGCTGGCCCAGTCAGTATCTGTTGAAAGAATGAAGGAGCCCTGCAGTGATCTGTCTGTCCCCAACTAGTGCTGGAGCCACGGAAAATGGCAGCAGCACTCAGCTCCTGATGGGATCGCGGTCCCGGGTCTGGGGGCTGTGCTGGAGTTGCTGGTGCCACCCTCGGTTTGCTCATCCGCGGGGAGGACCCAGGACTCGCACGTGCCCTCCTGGCACGCTTTCTCACATGAACGACTGTGATGCACTCCAAAGGCACAGGCTCCTGGGCACCACACAGCCTGGCCCTGCCTCTGACTTGCCATAAGGCTGCAGCTGGGATGAAGATGGAGCAGTGGCATCGAGCTATGATTTATTAATCTTGTTTTTATTTCCACTTTGGAGTGTGGTGCAGGAAGCTGGCTTTTTATTTCTAGGAGTGCCATTGAATTTCTAGAGGTGACTCTGAGATGATTTTAGAACAAGTTCATTTCAGGTTAAAGTCGTAAGTAGGAAGATGGCTGGTAGCTGGAAACGAGCCACCGTGAAGGTGGTATCCGTGGACTTCGAAACACGGCAAAGTGGAGAGAGAATCCTGAACGACAACTCGAGCACAGTCAGAGACGCGGACAGGGACTCCAAATGCTCCCATCGCCGCTTTCTTCTCTGTTAGGAAGAAATCATGTCCTAAGAAATTATCCGGTAACAGAAACCTGGGGCGGCCTCTCCTAGTCGAGTCTGTTTTGAGAAAAACCCCTGCTTTTCCTGGGCGCCAGATCACACCTGGTAGCTGCCCAGGACCCGGTGCACGGCCAGCAGAGTGGTGGTGGTGATGCGGACCGAGCACTTGCTCTGTGTGGGGCACCGATCTGCGATAGCCCAGGAGGTGGGAACTGCTGTCCCATCCTGCAGATCAGGAAACGGGGCCTGGCTAATCCGCTTTCCACGGTCACACAGCTGGTACATGGCTGGTTCTGGGTCTAGAGGCCCAGCTCTAACCCCTGCGAAGCCTGTGGGTTGGGGCAGCTCCTCTGCTCTCCAGCACCGAGCAGTTGTCGAAGGAGGGGGCCAGGCCGAAGAAGGACTCAACTCGTCAGTCCTTGGAATGGCTGGAAACCTGCCTCCTACCATCTGAACGGCAACTCTCCCGTCCCAGTGATGTGTATGGAAACTCCCGAGAAAACCCAGTCTCCATCCCCCCACTCGCTGTGTCCTCTAGGCAGATCGCACAATGCCTTTACGCCTCGGTTCCCTTCTCTGTAAAGTGGGATGATGACAGCAGCCGCTCGGGACTGCTGGGA
>NW_006204194.1:1893348-1894060 GCF_000334495.1 Tupaia belangeri chinensis | reverse complement strand
CGAGTCCCGGACCTGGTGGCTTGCTTTCTCACTTTCTCTCTCTCTCTGGTCAAATTAAAATAAATGAATGAATAAATAAATAAAGTGAAATAAGTAGTAATTCTTTATATAAAAATAAACTACATTACGAGATCATACAGGGAAGCGTGTTTATGAGTAGGGCGATTAAGAAAGACCCCAAAACAAAAAACATAAAAGAGGTGTCTTGTATCTTTATCAAGATTCAAAACTTCGGGGACTTTGTAAACAAAGTGGGAAGATGAGGGAGGACGTCCTGGCCCGGCTGAGCAGGCAGACCACCCTCCGGCATGCAGAAAGCAAGCCCACGACCACGTGACCACCACCCAGAGATGGGGCAGGGCGGTGCGCGGCCCCTGGAAGAGGGCATGCCCTGATCGACACAGCTTGCCCCACCTCACTAGGACCCAGGAAACAACGAATTACAAAGGGACACGCCCCCGCCCCACTCCACCTGCGGGTGTGTCACAAAATCGTAAAGTTCGATGCCGCTCGCAGGAGAGTAGCGGGCGCTGGTCCTTCGCTTCCGCGTAAGATCTGGAAAATGGCGGCGGGCGGCGTTGCTTTGAAAAACACTGTTTAAACTGTTTAACCCTCAGGGCAGTCCTGGGAGGTGAGAGCCATGATTACCCCCACCTAGCGCAACGCGACACCGAAGCATGGGAAGGTCGAGAAGCGCACCGGGGACCCCCAG
>NW_006204194.1:1887861-1892003 GCF_000334495.1 Tupaia belangeri chinensis | reverse complement strand
GGCAGAGCCGGATTCTCCTGACCCTGACCCGCCACCTGCGGCCCCTTACCCGCATCTCCTCCTTCTCCTCAGTACACCCGCGGTCCGTCACGTCTCGAATTGAAGACGGAACAGAACAATAACGTGACGTGGGCCCTGGGAGTGCCTCGCGTTCTCCCATCAAGGCTGGCATAGCAATACATAATAGTGTATACACACGTGTATGTAGCAAGTAATTCCTTCTAAGTTTATTTACCCTCCACAGGTACTGCTCAGTGGCCATCTCCTTCCCCCAGCTCTCAGCTAGCCAAGCTCGAGCCTGCACGCTCAAGTGCCCAGGTGTGTCTCAGGGCTGCTGGGGACTTGAACCCAGGGTCAGCCATGTGGCTTCCAGCACTGCCGACGAGCACACCCAGGCTGGGCCCAGTATATCCTATTTTATTTCTTGAACAGTGTCTCTCCTCTGGCAGCACCTCTCCACCCATATACTCTCCGTCCTGCACCGAGGTGGACCTCTTTGGCACAGAGTACCCCCTTAAAACATTTGAAATAGGGGCTAGTGGGTGGAGGTGGTTAGGGTGCTGGATGCCCACATGGTCAGCCACAGTTCACGTTCCAGACCCCTGGCTTGAAAGTCAAGGTAGACGCTTGTGCACACATGCCCAGAATTCCGAGAATGGAGAAGGGATTGTGACATGGCCATCCTCCCTGGGGAGGGGGTGGTTTCTCACTTGCCTCTCTCTCTCTCTCTCTCTCTCAAGTATGGCAAAAACCCAAGTAGATATAAAGATCTAATGTACAATGTGGGAACGGAAGATAATACAATTGTATATATGAACACATTTGAAACGATTACTGACATTTAAAAGTGCAGAAAATGGTATCTGAAAATACAGACTCACAGTCTTTCTCTTGAGAAATCACAAGATCCTGGTTGCAGGGAGCACCTTAAAGTGGGTGGTCTTTGCGCTATCTCTGCAGTGTATGCAAAGCTCTAAAAAGACAGGATCTACTGCTGGGCTTTACAGATAGAAGAAACCCGAGCGTTAGCCAGAGAAGGCAGGAGAGGCTTGTTCAGAACACCAGGTGCTTCACCGCTGAAGCATGTGACATTGCCCCTCCATAAAAGAATGCCTCTGTCCTTTCTCAACCCACGGCTCCCCCTGGCGGCGTTGCAGAACAGACCGCGGAGAAACCGCTGGGAGAGTGGAATTCCCATTAATAACAAGCTCAGACTCTCAAGTCTGGGCCCCACCGTGGAAGTTATAGGGGTTATATAATCTGGGTCACAAGAATCGCAAAACAGTTGTAATTTAGCTTGTAACATGTCCCCTCAGGTAATTTACAAAGGTGGCATAGAAGCACTTGCAGTTTGCAAGGAGTTAGCAAACAGAGTCCCTACTGGGTCCCCAGTCTCTTCACCCTCAGGCAGGGGCATGTGGTGCCTGAATAGGGACCGGAGTACGGAAGATAATGCTAGCGGACTCTGAGACGGTCACCATGAGAGTTAAAGAAAAATATCGAGAGAGTGAGGAGGGGATGCACAGTTATTTGGGCATAGAACAGGGGAACCTCCCTGAGAGTGATCCATGTATATTTGTTCTTTTTACTTTTTATTTTTTGAGAGGTTTTTGCTATAGGGCGCGTGCGCTCACCAGAGAGGGACAGAGAGACAGAAAGCGAGAAATCACCCCCCGGGGGGATGGCCACTCTGCAATCCCTTCTCCTCCATTCTTCTCTCAGGATCTTGGGCACACACACATGCCCAACATGAGTTTAAACCACCAGGTCCAGGACTTGAACCAGAGTGGGCTACATGGGAGTTCAGCGACATAGCCATTACGCTAACTGCTGGTCCCCTATGTATATTTGAATGTAGTCCTGTATGGGAAAAGCATGAAAGTTAATAAACTTAGATGAAATTTAGAGGTTAAGAAATTTAGAAGTTAAACTCTTAGAAAGTTAAGAAATTTAGAAGTTATGGGGGGAGCAGGTGGTGTGGTGGTTAAGTGCTCTGGACTCCCCCGTGGCTGACCAAAGTTTGATTCCCAGACCTAGTGGCTTGCTTTCTTACTTTCTCTCTTGCTCTGTCCTTCTCTGGTCAAAATAAATAAATAAATAAATAGCTAAATAAAATAATTATTTTTATAGAAAAGAAATTTAGAAGTTATAAAAAGCTAAGTTATTAGAAGGCTAGGAGAGTAATTAGAGAGCTAAGAAAATGTATTGAACGACCAGCAGATGGCATAATGGTTATATTGCTGGACTCCCACTAGTCAACCGTGGTTCAAGTTCCAGACCTGGCGGCTTTGTTATTGAACTCACATCAGGTTCGCTCGCCAAAGCACTATAAAACCAAACCATAGACACGGTGTGACTAAGGAAAGCACAGCTTTATTGCAAAGCGCAAAGCGAGGAGTTCTCGCGCTCCCTGAGAGCAGGCAGCTCACGCTGGAAAGACCCCAGGGTTCCCCACAGGTGCTCTCAAGGCCAAATTCAGGGGCAGAGGGCCCAGGCGCAGGGTCAATCCAGTGATTGGATCAAGGGACGTGATCATCTCTTGCTTGGTGAGGCCTTAGATCATCAACTTTCTCTTCAGGTGTCTGGGGCCATTCAGGGGGTCTTTGACCCCAGCCAGCAGTTTCCAGCCCACAAGACATCTTGCATATTGAAATGAACACCTTATCTTTCCTTTAAGTGAGAGTTTTAGAGGTTAAATGGCCTCATTCATGGCCAATGTTGTTTTATTATCATAACCAAGGTCTGTAGTCTTCCTCCTTACTCCGGGTCATTACAATGTAAAGGCCTTGTGTTCTGAGAATCTTAGGAAACACACTTTACTTTTTGTTCAGCCCTTATTCATTTTTGGTTTGGGAAACCCTTACTTTTTTTTCCTATTTTTTTTTTTTTGAGAGGTTTTTGCTATAGGGCGCGTCCGCTTGCCAGACAGACAGAGACAGAGACAGAGAGACAGAAAGCGAGAAATCAACCCCACAGGGGGATGGCCACACCCTAATCCCTTCTCCTCCATTCTCCTCTCAGGATCTTGGGCATGCATGCATACGTGCCAGTCGTGAGTTTTAAGCCACCGGGTCCGGGATGCAAACCACGGTCGACTACGTGGGAGTCCAGCGACATAACCATTACGCTAACTGCTGGTCCCCCTTAAGTTTTTTTTTTTTTTAACAGAAGGGGAAACTGAGGACCTGTCCCTCTGAGGGTGTCCCAGCTCGGTTCCAGACCTCCCTATTCTTTGAAAAGCCTCTCAGTTTAGAGGGGAAATGGGCAATGGCTGATCCGGCTGTCTTTTGTTGAATGAGGACATAGTTTCAGAGGTCAGGATGGAGGAAATGGCATGCATTCATTTTAAAGTACTCAGGACGTTGTCTCTAGTTTTAAAATACGATTTTATCAGCGCCAGCTTTTGTTATGTATTTTTTTTTCTTTTTTGGAGAGGCTTTTGCTGTAGGGTGTGCAAAAAGACAGAGAGACAGAAAGTGAGAGATCACCCCCCGGGGGAATGGCCACACTGCAATCCCCTCTTCTCCATTCTCCTCCGGGATTCTGGCTCACATGCACACCTGCCTTGCGTGAGTTTAAGCCACCGGGTCCAGGATTCAAACCACGGTCGACTACATGGGAGTCTAGCGACATCGCCATCAGACCAACTGCTGGTCCCATAAAAAAACCTTTACTTTTTAAGAGTAGAATCAGACTTTTTAACTACAGCAGCTAAATAACTTAAGAGAGCATAAGACACACAGAATCTTTCTTTCTTTTTTTTTAATACTTAAGTTAAAAACTCTTTATTCTTAATTGTTAATATTATTTAAAAACAAAATAAAATATTATAGTTTTTATGTTTTTTTGAATAAATTTAGTTAATTTTAGTTGGTTTTTTATTAAGATTCTGCATTTTTTAAACTTTTTATATTTATTTATTTTACTTATAATTTTTAAAATTTACTTGTTTTAAAACAATTTTTTTTTGAGAGATTTTCACTATAGGGCGCGTGCGCTCGCCAGACAGACAGAGAGAGACATTAGAGACAGAAAGCGAGAAATCACCCCCCAGGGGGGATGGTCACGCCGCAATCCCTTCTCCTCCATTCTCCTCTCGGGATCTTGGGCACGCACGCACACGCGCCCAGCGTGAGTTTTAA
>NW_006204194.1:1885492-1887816 GCF_000334495.1 Tupaia belangeri chinensis | reverse complement strand
GTGACATAGTCATTATGCTAACTGCTGGATCCCTTTTAAAACAATTTTTAAACTTTTTTTTTTTTTGAGAGGTTTTTGCTATAAGGCACGTGCACTCGCCAGAAAGACAAAGAGAGGCAGAGAGACAGAAAGCGAGAAATCACCCCCCAGGGGGATGGCCATGCCTCAATCCCTTCTCCTCCATTCTCCTCTCGGGATCTTGGGCATACACGCTCACGTGCCCAGTGTGAGTTTAAGCCACCAGGTTCGGGACTCAAACTGCAGTCGACTACATGGGAGTTCATGGACCTAGCCACTACGTTAACTGCTGGTCCCAATTTTTAAACATTTTTTAAAAAAGAATTATTTATTTACTTTTATTCATTCATTTTATTTTAATTTGACCAGAGAGATACACAGAGAGAGAGAGAAAAGGGGAAAGTGAGAAAGCAAGCCACCAGGTCTAGGACTCGAACCATGGTCAGCCATGTGGGAGTGTCCAGCGCCTTAACCACCATGCCATCTGCTGGTCCCAATTTTTAAACATTTTTTAATCACACAAAACTACTCGAACAAAAACGTATCCTCAGATTTAGAAATAACTCAAGATTTAGAAATAACTCATTTTATTAATATAATTTAACATGTCTTTATAATTTAGGCTATTTTGAAAAATGTTAAACTGGGGACCAGCAGTTAGCGGAATGGCTATGCCTCTGGACTTCTACGTAGTCGACCGTGGTTTGAGTCTCGGACCCAGTGGCTTAAAACTCACGTCGGGCACGTGTGCGTGTGTGCCCAAGATCCTGAGAGGAGAATTGAGGAAGAGGGGATTGCGGCGTGGCCATCTCCCCTGGGGGGTGATTTCTTGCTTTCTGTCTCTCTGTCTCTCTCTGTCTGTCTGGCAAGTGCATGCGCCCTATAGCAGAAACCTCTCCAAAAAAAGAAAAAAAATGTAAAAATGATGACAAGTTTAATTATAAACATTTACTCCATTTACATTTATTCAATTTATTTTTTTTTAAAGAATTATTTTATTTATTGTCATTATTTTATTTTTTGAAGTTGATCAGAGAGAGACAGAGATAGAGAAGGAAAGTGAGAAAGCAAGATGCCTGGTCCAGGACTTGAACGTGGTCAGCCATGTGGGAGTCCAGCTGCCTTAATCACCACCACCTGCCGGCCCCCAATTTATTTGTTTTTAACCATTATTTTTGAGTTACTTATGAAAAACAAGGCTATTTATTTAAGGTGCTTTCTTTTGAAGAAAAAGAAAACCAAACTAGTCTTACATCAGCTAATCTCATCTCATCTAAAGACTGAATTACTGAACACAAAAGATTTTTCTAGGGGCCGGCAGGTGGCTTGGTGGTTGAGGGTGCTGGACTCCCACATGGCCAGTTGCGGTTCAAGTCCCGGACCTGGCAGCTTGCATTCTCTCTCTCTCTCTCTCTCTAGCCCTCTCTGGTCAAATTGAAAGAAAGAAACGAAGGAATAAATAAAGTTAAATAAAATAATTAAAAAAAAAAAAGAATTTTCTAACGTTTCCCAAGTTTTTTTGTAACTTAACTATCTATGTGGCACCAAGAATGGCCATTTAGGACGGAGGACATGTGGGCCTCTGATTTACATGCTAACAGTTCTGAAGACTTTTTAATTTATATTTAACAATTTACAATCAGCTTTATGAAAGATTAAGTAGCTAGACTCCCCGCTTACCTATGTGAATTTAAATAGCATTTGGGCCTATTTTAACTTATGAGTGCGCATTTAAATCAATTTGGTACCACAGTTGTTGTAATGGCTATGTTGCTGGACTCCCATGTATCTGCGGGAAGACAGGCCTTGGCTTCATCACACACGAGTCCCACAACTTACCAGACGTCTACCGAGTCCAACCCAACGTTGTGTTTCTTTTCTTTTTAAAGAGGTTTTTGCTATAGGGCGCGTGCGCTTGCCAGAAAGACAGAGAGAGACAGAGAGACAGAAAGTGAGAAATCACCCCCAAGGGGGGATGGCCACGCCGCAATCCCTTCTCCTCCCTTCTCCTCTCAGGATCTTGGGCATGCACGCGCGCGTGCCAGGCGCGAGTTTTAAGCCACTGGGTCCGGGACTCAAACCGCGGTTGACTACATGGGAGTCCAGTGACATAACCATTATGCCATCTGCTAGTCCCAATGCCGCTTTTCTTTCATCACAAAACTGAAATACCATGGGCCAACGGCCCCTAGTCGGCAGCCAATCACTGAGGACCGTCGCTGAGACAAGGCGCTCAGGCAGCTGCAGGACGGATTCCAAGGACAGTCATCCGCCAGGGGTCACAGTCCCTTGAGCAAGACACCCAC
>NW_006204194.1:1868156-1885386 GCF_000334495.1 Tupaia belangeri chinensis | reverse complement strand
TTTATTGAAAGTGCAACGCAGCAAGGAGAGGGGGCAGCTCACGCTGAAAAGACCCGTCTCCCCAAGGTTTCCCACAGGTGCTCTTAAGGGCAAATTCAGGGCCAGAGGGCCCAGGCGCAGGGTCAGTCCGGTGATTGGTTCAAGGGGACATGATCATCTCTTGGTTGGTGAGGCCTTAGATCATCAACTTTCTCTTCAGGTGTCTGGAGCCATTCAGCCTGGGGTCTTTGACCCCAGCCCGCAGTTTCCAGCCCACAAGACATCTTACATATTGAAATGAACACCTTATCTTTCTTTTACTGAGACTTTAGAGGTTAAATGGCCTCATTCCTGGTCAGTATTGTTTCATGATCCTAACCAAAGTCTCAGGTCTAACTCCTTACTCTGGGCCTTTACAATGTAAATACACCTTGTATTCCAAGAACCTTAGAAAATACACATTCAGTTCAGCCCTCATTAATTTTTAGTTTGAGAAATCCTTACTTTTTCTTTAACAGAAGGGGAAACTGAAGATCCATCCCTCTTAGGGGGTCTCTGCTTGGTTTCAGCTTGAACCTCATGCCGGGCGCGTGTGCGTGCGTGCCCAAGATCCTGAGAGGAGAATGGAGGTGAAAGGATTGGGGCATGGCCATCCCCCCGGGGGTGATTTCTCGCTTTCTGTGTGTGTCTGTGTGTGTGTGTCTCGGGGAGTGCATGGATCCCCTAGGAAATATCTCTCTCAAAAAAAATGGAAAGGTTAAGAAATGTCAAAGGCTGGTGCCGTCAGTAAGTGTGGTGGTTAAGGTGCTGGACTCCCACATGATGGACTTTGGTTCAAGTTCTGGACCTGGCAGCTTGCTTTCTCACTCTCCGGTCCTCTCTGTCTCTTTTTGGTCAAATCGAATAATAATAATAATAAATACAATTAAATAAAATAATTCTTAAACAATTTAAAAGAAAAAAGAAATTTAAAAGGCTAAGAAGAAATTTGGAAAGTTAAGATTTATTAAAAGGCTAAGAAATTTAGAAGACAGAAATTTGTTGGAAGGAATTTAAAAAGCTAAAAAAAAGAAAGTAACAATTGAAGGAGTAAATTTGAAGTTGATAACGAAGCAGAGAAAATGCATCAAGAAAAAGAAAAAAGGGAACTGGTATAGTCACAAAGCTGGGAGCAGCAAAATGGATGAAAAGTAGTTGAAAAATAAAAGCCCCCAGTTTAAAATTAAAATAAAAGCTCCAAGAATTTGAAAGGCCAAGTGTAAAATGAAAACCTTTCCAAGAAATATAGGTATGTTTAACGGGAAAGTCTATGGAAGATGTTTCAACCACGAAAGTCTATGGCATGTTTAAGGGCAAAAGTCTATGTGGCATGGTGGTTATGGGTGCTGGACTCCACATGGTCGACTGTGGTTTGAGTCCCAGGCCTGGCAGCTTGCTTTCTCACTTTCCCTCTCTCTGGTCAAATTTTAAAAAAATAAATAAAGTTAAAATTAAAAAAAAAAATTCTAAAACGAAAGTCTATGGGAATTAGAAAAACAAAAGGGGGGCGATGCAAGGAGCACCTTAAAGTGGATAAGATCTTTGCGCTATTGCTGCAGGGCATGAGAAAGCTCTAAGCAAGGACAGAATCTACTGCTGGGCTTTACAGAGAGAAGAAAGCGAGTCAGTCAGAGGGTCAGAGAGGGCCAGGAGGGGCTCGCTCAGACCCTAGGTGCTCCACAGCAGAAGCACAAGGCCTCACTTCTCCAGTGAAAGCATGAGAACAGCCCCGTGCTGGCGGTCCAGGTCCGACCCGCAGCCCTTCCCCTGGGGCGCCCCACCTCTTCCACCCTGGGGGGACGGCTTCTCCACACAGGAAACCTGATCTCTCACACAGTCCCAGCTGCCCCCTCTTGCTTTCCCGGTATCATACATCAGTTGCCATCTGCTCAGACCTACCACAGGGAAGAGTCGCTCTATACCCATATTTCATTTTCTTCTTTTTTTCTAAAAAATTATTTAATTTTATTAGTTATTATTATTTTGAACTGGCTGTAGGGCACATGCACTCACCAGAGAGAGAGGGAAAGTGAGAAAGCAAGCCGCCAGGTCCCTGACTCGAACCACGGTTGGCCGGGTGGAAGTCCAAAGCCCCAGCCACCTTGCCACATGTCACAGAAGAGTG
Source organism: Tupaia belangeri chinensis (assembly GCF_000334495.1). Lineage (NCBI taxonomy): Eukaryota > Metazoa > Chordata > Mammalia > Scandentia > Tupaiidae > Tupaia > Tupaia belangeri. Next base: position 1,883,243 of record NW_006204194.1, on the reverse strand, counting down.
AACGCAGAGGCCAGACAGGGGTGGGGTTCTTCTTCCCTTCCCTTCCTTCCTTTCTTTTATCCCCATTTTCCCTTCCTTCCCTCCCTCTCTCCCTTCTTCCTCCTCTTCGCTTTTCTCCCTCTCCCCTCTGCCTGGTCCAATGTGCATGACCTGCCAAACCTTGCAGTGGCCTGAGCTCCCATCCCAGCCGGGCTGCTGGCTTCTGTCTGCCCGGCGCCGGGTCTGCACTGTCTGGCCCCGGGCGCCCCCTGACCGCTCCCGGCCAGCAGGATGGGGCATCCAGTGCCCAGTGCGGGAAGTTCTGGGTGAGAGCGCCCCCACCAGTTGGAGGGCGTATTTGCAGGGCATCCCGCGAGAAGTCCCGCCGGGCTTTTAGGGCTGGTGTAGTATGACGCCGGGAGGGGGGACAGCCCTCCCTCCCCTCCGTTCCTCGGGTTCTTAAACCAGGCGGAGCGCCCCTACTTTGAAAATCTGAGATTCGAGATGCTCCAAAATCGCAAGCGTTTCGAGCCCTGGTTTGGTGCCCCGCCTGTGACAGGTCGTGGTGCAGAGGCGTGTATAAACGGCCCGCCGGCCGCACAGCGCCCCGCCGCCCGCCTGCAGAGGCGGTGTGACAGACGCGGGTTCTGCCTCTGCTGGTGGGTCCTGCCCAGCACGTCTGTCCCATTGTGTGTATGCAAATATCCCAAATCTGAAGATATCCGAAATCCAAGACACTTCAGATCAGGGAGACAGCCTGAGTTAACTCGTGTCTGTCTCCGTAGAGGGCGCACACTGACACTCGGAGGCAGTTGCTGTGGTTGTCACCCCGTTCAGAGGGTCAAGTGTCCTGCCCTGGGTAACCGCGGATGCAGGGCCGAGCTGACAGCCCTGCGGCACTCAGGCCCGACTCAGCCACTTGGCCGAACTCCGTGGCAGGTACCACGCCACAGTCCTCCCGCCTCTGTGGGTTCCCAGGTGGGGTGGAGGCGGTGCCGGCCGGAGCCCCAGGCTGTGGCCCCTTTGTTAGACCCGGGGACAAGGGCAGGTAGGGGCTGTGTAAAGCAGGCCAGAGCCTGCGGCTGGGGCTCAGGGGAGAAGCACTCAGCAGACCCGAGAGTGAAGTTTTCTGCTGGAGACGAGGCACACGGTCATACCCTTGGTTTGATTGTGATGTACGCGTACTTGGAAAAACCATACTGTGGGGACCAGCGGACGGCATCCTGGTTACGCTGCTGGACTCTCACGTAGTTGATCACAGTTCAAGTCCTGGACCCGGAAGCTAAAAAACTCAGGCCAGGCCGGCACGTGTGTGCATGTGTGTGTGTGTGTGTGCGTGCGTGTGCGCGCGTGTGTGTGTGTGCGCGCGCCCAGAATCCCAACAGGAGAATGCAGAAGGGACTGCTGTGTGACCACTTACCCCTCGGGGGTGATTTCTCGCGTTCTGTCTCTCTCTGTCTCTCCAGCGAGTGCACGCACTCTGTAGCAAAAATCTTTCCTAAAAGAAAAGAGAAACCATAGTGTGTGCTTTAACCATGTACAACAATTAAATGTGAATAAAATCATAAGAGAAAAAAATTAAGAGAGCTCAGCAGAGACATTAAAGGCAGGTTAGCGCCAAGTGGAGACGTCTGTGAGATAAGCTGATGGAAAGCAGCTGAGGGACTTGAACCCGGGCCTCCCTGCACCCGCCGGGTACTTGCCTAGTGCTCCCGATCCTGGCTGAGGCTGAGGTGGGGGTTTCTGGGAGACCCTGTGTCTGATCCTCTTTCTCTTAGAAGAAAGAAACTTCTAGAAAAAGCGATCCATAGCAGAAGAATAGAACATATGTATACATCCATCATATATGTATACATATCATTTCTATTACGAAAAAAATTTCAAACGTACAAGATCTTCAAGAAGTTCGTGGAAAGCATACGATGAAGAAGGGCTGCCCCCCCACCCTGGGGTTAGGAGAGTCAGATCCCACATGGTGGCTGCGGTTCGAATCCTCACCCAGTGACTTGAAACACGTGGTAGGCGCTTGTAGGTGTGCCTGAATTCCTGACGGGACGGAGAAGTGGAGGAAGAGGGCGTGGGGCGTGACCACACCCCGTCGGGGCTGCTTCTCTAAGCAGTGCACGGGCGACGTGTCGCTTCGCACTAACGTACACGCGCACTTCCGCTCTGCCTTCCCGGGGTGTTCCGGGCCCCCTTGTGCCCCCCGTGGCCTCCGGCTTGCGCTAAGGAACAATATCGTTTTCTTTCTTTCAGAGGTGCTGGAAGGCAGTTCCATCATCAGCTCAGCCCTACAGCCTGCGAAAGCCGCGCTGGAAATAGCACCGGCCTCTCCTTACCTATCGTCAAGCCGCCCCCACCCAGCAAAATCAGAGCAGTTCCTTGGTATCGTTGAATTCCCAGTCCAAAGTATTTCCTTAGTTTTCATTTAAAAAATGCTTTTCTTCTCAGCAGGTTTTTTCTTCTTCTTTGGTCTATAGGGCACATGTGCTCACCGGAGACAGAGACTCAGAGAAAGAGTGGGAAAGTGAGAAAACACCCCTGGGGGGGGCGGTCATGCCACAACTCTTCGCCTCCATTCTCCTTTCAGGATTTTGGGCACGCAGGCTCACGTGCCTAGCGTGTTTTTAAGTCCTGGGTCCAGAACTGCAGCTACACGGTCAGCCATGTGGGATCCAGCCACCCTAACTCTGGCCACCAGCCAGCCCCACACCAGGTTTCTTTGAAGCTGAGTCTAAACGGCTTTTTGTTATCAAGTTACTACTTCTCTCTAAATCGAGAGTATCTGTCTGATAGTTTTAAAATCTAATAAAACAACTTCTGGTAAACCTAAGCAAAAAATGGAAGAACTTTTTATTTGCTCTAAGAGAATTAACTTTTTAAAGGAAGTTACTGTTCACAAGGGTAGTGGGTGGGTTATATACTCAAAACTGGCGATGCGGGTGATTTCCTCCAACCACAATGTAAGCCCAACTCCAGAATTTCAAGGCAAAGGGTTTCATGACCTAGGTCATTATAGTTCAAATAGTTTCTTGCAACCAACCTCCTGAATTTCACTTACCAGCATAGGATGAGAATACGAAAGAAAATTTTATTTAAATTAAACTTTTACCCTCCTTGTGGCATCGGCATCTTTTTTCTTTTAATGACAATGAAGGAGAAAGTTGGGGCTGCAGGGGGCTAGTCAGAGACTAGGGTCCTTCTCCTTGTCACCTGTAACCAGAGGGATTCTGAGGGTGACACTATCTTCTTAAAAGCTCCTGGTCCTGGGACCAGCAGTTAGCGTAATGGCTATGTCGCTGGACTTCCATGTAGTCGACTGCAGTTTGAGTCCCGGACCCGGTGGCTTAAAACTCACGCAGGGCGCGTGTGCGTGCGTGCCCAAGATCCCGAGAAGAGAATGGAGGAGAAGGGATTGCGGCGTGACCATCCCCCCTGGGGGGTGATTTCTCGCTTTCTGTCTCTCTGTCTCTCTCTGTCTGGCGAGCACAAGCACCCTATAGCAAAAACAAAACAAAAAACAAAAAACAAAAACTCTCTCAAAAAAAAACCAAAACCCCTGCTGGTCCTAGCTTCGGGCGGTGGTCAAGCGCATGCAATGTGTGTCCCGTAAGCACTCAGTACTCCCTCCCCTGCTTTATCTGTACCACAACACTTACAGTCATTCGCCATTCTGCGTGCTCTGCTTGTTCTCTGTCTGTCCCTCCTGTCTCTTTCTACTATGTGAACCTCACATTGGCAGGAACTTTATTTTATTTTATTTTCCCAGACGGTGTGTGCACTCTTCAGAGAGATACAGAGAGACAGAAAGAGGGAGAAGGAGAAAGCACTCACTCCAGTAGGTCATCGTCACGCTGCAATCCTTCTTCTCTATTTCTCCATCCTGTCAAGATTTTGAACATGCGCGCATACCTGGTTTGTTTTTCAAGTCGCTGGGCCAGAACACAAACCCTGGTCAGCCATGTGGCTCTCTTAAACACTAAATCACAGGGCCACTCCAGGGATGTTCATTTGATCAGTGCTGTATTTCTGGCACTTAGAGTACTGTCTGGCCCCAGTTGGCTTTCTCTGACTATTCTTTTAATAACTGAATGTCTGTCAGTCCTCAGGTTCTGAATCCTGTGCTTGGAGAACCAGATAGGACTCTGGAACAGGAGGAGCAGGAGAAGTCTGCATTGGAAGCTCTACCTTCTCCTGGGGAGATGCAGAGTCTCAGGCCTGAGCAGACACGGGGGCTGCTGGAGCCAGAAAGGGCCAAGTCACTACTACCTCGGGAAAGCAGGGCCTGGGAGAAGCCGCCCCATCCCAACTTCACCAAGGATTGGGAGGCTGTGGAGGTTGGAGCCTCTAGCTGTGACAGTGATGAGAAAGGTGAGGGGAAGGGGTTCGTGAGAGGTGGGTGGGTGAGGGGAAAGTCTAATCCGAGCCTAGGGAAGATCAGACATTCATTCCTTCACTCATTTGTTCAGCAGAGAGCTATGGAGCATCGTATCAGTCAGTTTTGCTGTGTAACAAGTCATCTCATGACTTAGTGGCTTAAAGCAAAAGTCATTTATTTTATTTTATTTTTTTAGAGAAAATTTTGCTATGTGGCACGTGTGCTCGACAGAGAGACAGAAAGCAAGAAATCATTCCCCTCGCCCCCAGAGGGGATGGCCACACCACCATCCCTTCTCCATTCTCTGCTTGGGATTTTGGGCACATACGCACACATGCCCCAGCATGAGTTTTAAGCCACCAGGCCCAGGACTCAAACTGTGGTTGACTACATGGGAGTCCAGTGATGTAACGATGCCATCTGCTGGTCTCTGAAGCAAACTTGTGGGTCAGCAATATGATCTGGCTCAGGGAACACTTCTCCAGCTTCACCGCCTGAGCTGCAGGGGGTCGGCAGGCAGCTATTTGATCTCAGCTGACCTTGCCCCCAGGTCTAGTTGGTGCTGGCTGTTGACTGGCTTTGTGCTGATGATGGGCCACGTGTCTCCAGCAGGCTAACCCAGGTTTCTTCTCAGTGGGGTGGTTGCAGGGTTCTCAGGGACAGCAAGAGACAAAACATCCAATACCAAAGTACTTTTAAAGACTACTGGCAATCCGATTGCTTGCCTGCCATTGGTGAAGGTAAGCGGAATGGTCAAGCCTGTCAACCTAAAGGGTAGGTTGAGGCAAAGTAAGTGAAACAAAATAATTTATCTGGCACAGAGTGAGGAAAATTGCCTGGACACCACACAATCTAAGCTGCCCAAATAATGTGTGCGGAGGTCTTACAGATTTCAGGTTGATTTTGAAAGCGAGAGTGGTGAGTGTGGGGAGAGTATCTGGGAGCCCTGTCCAGCAGTGACTGGATAAATCCTGTGAGGGAAGCAGTATGACCTCATGGTGACCTGGAGTCACAATTCTGAGACGGTGAGTCCGGAAGGTGAAGGAGGGGTGTTGCTGGGAAATGCGGATGTTCGTAAGAAGAGAATGGAGGAGAAGGGATTGCGGCGTGACCATCCCCCCTGGGGGGTGATTTCTCGCTTTCTGTCTCTCTGTCTCTCTCTGTCTGGCGAGCACAAGCACCCTATAGCAAAAACAAAACAAAAAACAAAAAACAAAAAAAACTCTCTCAAAAAAAAACCAAAACCCCTGCTGGTCCTAGCTTCGGGCGGTGGTCAAGCGCATGCAATGTGTGTCCCGTAAGCACTCAGTACTCCCTCCCCTGCTTTATCTGTACCACAACACTTACAGTCATTCGCCATTCTGCGTGCTCTGCTTGTTCTCTGTCTGTCCCTCCTGTCTCTTTCTACTATGTGAACCTCACATTGGCAGGAACTTTATTTTATTTTATTTTCCCAGACGGTGTGTGCACTCTTCAGAGAGATACAGAGAGACAGAAAGAGGGAGAAGGAGAAAGCACTCACTCCAGTAGGTCATCGTCACGCTGCAATCCTTCTTCTCTATTTCTCCATCCTGTCAAGATTTTGAACATGCGCGCATACCTGGTTTGTTTTTCAAGTCGCTGGGCCAGAACGCAAACCCTGGTCAGCCATGTGGCTCTCTTAAACACTAAATCACAGGGCCACTCCAGGGATGTTCATTTGATCAGTGCTGTATTTCTGGCACTTAGAGTACTGTCTGGCCCCAGTTGGCTTTCTCTGACTATTCTTTTAATAACTGAATGTCTGTCAGTCCTCAGGTTCTGAATCCTGTGCTTGGAGAACCAGATAGGACTCTGGAACAGGAGGAGCAGGAGAAGTCTGCATTGGAAGCTCTACCTTCTCCTGGGGAGATGCAGAGTCTCAGGCCTGAGCAGACACGGGGGCTGCTGGAGCCAGAAAGGGCCAAGTCACTACTACCTCGGGAAAGCAGGGCCTGGGAGAAGCCGCCCCATCCCAACTTCACCAAGGATTGGGAGGCTGTGGAGGTTGGAGCCTCTAGCTGTGACAGTGATGAGAAAGGTGAGGGGAAGGGGTTCGTGAGAGGTGGGTGGGTGAGGGGAAAGTCTAATCCGAGCCTAGGGAAGATCAGACATTCATTCCTTCACTCATTTGTTCAGCAGAGAGCTATGGAGCATCGTATCAGTCAGTTTTGCTGTGTAACAAGTCATCTCATGACTTAGTGGCTTAAAGCAAAAGTCATTTATTTTATTTTATTTTTTTAGAGAAAATTTTGCTATGTGGCACGTGTGCTCGACAGAGAGACAGAAAGCAAGAAATCATTCCCCTCGCCCCCAGAGGGGATGGCCACACCACCATCCCTTCTCCATTCTCTGCTTGGGATTTTGGGCACATACGCACACATGCCCCAGCATGAGTTTTAAGCCACCAGGCCCAGGACTCAAACTGTGGTTGACTACATGGGAGTCCAGTGATGTAACGATGCCATCTGCTGGTCTCTGAAGCAAACTTGTGGGTCAGCAATATGATCTGGCTCAGGGAACACTTCTCCAGCTTCACCGCCTGAGCTGCAGGGGGTCGGCAGGCAGCTATTTGATCTCAGCTGACCTTGCCCCCAGGTCTAGTTGGTGCTGGCTGTTGACTGGCTTTGTGCTGATGATGGGCCACGTGTCTCCAGCAGGCTAACCCAGGTTTCTTCTCAGTGGGGTGGTTGCAGGGTTCTCAGGGACAGCAAGAGACAAAACATCCAATACCAAAGTACTTTTAAAGACTACTGGCAATCCGATTGCTTGCCTGCCATTGGTGAAGGTAAGCGGAATGGTCAAGCCTGTCAACCTAAAGGGTAGGTTGAGGCAAAGTAAGTGAAACAAAATAATTTATCTGGCACAGAGTGAGGAAAATTGCCTGGACACCACACAATCTAAGCTGCCCAAATAATGTGTGCGGAGGTCTTACAGATTTCAGGTTGATTTTGAAAGCGAGAGTGGTGAGTGTGGGGAGAGTATCCGGGAGCCCTGTCCAGCAGCGACTGGATGAATCCTGTGAGGGAAGCAGTATGACCTCATGGTGACCTGGAGTCACAATTCTGAGACGGTGAGTCCGGAAGGTGAAGGAGGGGTGTTGCTGGGAAATGCGGATGTTCGTAAACCGGTCAGTGAGCTTAGGTAACATCTCGAGTAATTTTAGGTGTACGTGCCTACCAAAGCCCTCAGACATGCCTAAGGTTTATTTCCTCATAGTGCTGACCTAGGCAGACTGGAACCTCTTGAATCAGAAAAAAAACTGGGCTATTTTTGGATCTATTCTTTTCCTTAGTTTCAGCTCAATGATGTGACATTTTAGCTCAAGTGACTTTGCTTTAGTCTTATCTGTTGGGGCCTAGAGCAAGAACCTGTCCTAAAACAATGGCCTCCTGTAGTTTTTCTTTAACAGGCCCAGAGTCAGTGAGGGGGGCTGCCCAGGGGTGTTCATAAAGGGTAAATAAGCAAGTTGGGGGCCATTTGGTGTGAAAATCTACCATAAGCACCTTCTGTATGCTAGAGGTTGTGCTGGTGGCTAGGAATATAGCAGTGAGCAGGATGGCCCTCGTAGAGCTCAGATTTTAGGGGAGAAAGCAGACAATAAACAAGAGAAGAGGTATGTCGTGGCAATGGGAGCTAGGAAGACCACAGCACAAGATGATTGATGGGGAGTGTTAGGGTGGTCAGAGAAGGTAAGAGAAGCATGAGTGGGTTGTCCCAGGAGGTGAAAAGCAACAGCATGGTAGGAAGCCAGAGCCACACCTACCAGGGCCCCAGCGTGGTAACCAGCTTTGTGTGTTCAAGGAGACCATGGAGAATAGACAGAGACAGGAGAGAAGGGGGAAAGCTAGAGAACAGCAGGGCCGGTGCTGGGACATGGTAGACCATACCTGGTAAGGAATTTGTGTGCGTTTGAGTATTGAAAATCACCAGGAGGTTTGAAGAGAAGGAAGATGCGATCTCATTTATATTTAAAAAGATTCCTTTAAATTAATGGTTTTCAACTGGGAGCGATTTTATACCCCACCTATCCTACCCAGGGGACTTTGAGCAATGTTTGGAGATACTTTGGGTTATCCTAATGGGGGAATTGCCCCTGCCATCTGGTGGGTAGACATCAACAATGCAGCTGTTGAGCATCCCACCAGGACAGGACGGACCCCACCACAGAGCGTGACGCAGCTCCAGGATGTCCACAGTGCCATGGCTGAGAAACTCGGGGTCTAACTGCCTGTGAAAATAAATCAGAGGGCCAGGATGTGAATCATGGAAGAGACCCCTGCAACTGTCCAAGACAGAGACGAGCTGAGTGGAGAGAGCTAGGGTACACTTGGGAGGGGGAATCTGTTTTTGCTGCTGGATGTGGGGAAGAGGAGGAAAGAGAAATCCAGATGACTCTAGGGGTTTTAGTTCAAATGACTGGACAAGGGGAGTGCTGTTTGATGAGATGGGGACATCCCACCACACAAGAGGACTGAACCACGTACTTGGGACTGTCTTCTTTTGGGGGAGGAGCAGGCCTGGAACAGAAGGGATGGGTCATAGAGGTCACTCTGGTAGTGAAAAGGAATCTTGGAACTCCTGGTTGGGGCCAGGGTGCAGGAAGAATGAGAAATGCCAATCTTTTCCTAGGTCTAGCCAACTTAGGGATAGGAAGGATGTTAAGGTTCTGACTATGGGGAGATTATGTTCTTATAAAAGTTGAGGGAGTCCCCATAGTCCTGATGAAATTTGGTGGCTTTTTCTTCTATTTCTTCAATCTGTTTTTGGTGGAGGTCCATAAAGAAACTTATCCATTGGACAGGAGAAGGAACAGAGGCCCCAGAGGTGGAGCAGATCAGGTGACCCAGTTTATACCTGCCATGTATTTACAGGATCAGAGTGCAGGACTCTCATTCTCTCAGCCAACCTGAACCACATGGGCCAGTGTGTGTGTTAAGATATTTGTGAAGGGGGCCAGCAGGTGGTATGGTGGTGGTTAGGATATTGGACTTCCATATGGCTGACCACAGTTCAAGTCCCAGACCCGGTAGCTTGCTTTCTCACTTTTCCTCTCTTTTTGTCTCTTTTTCTCTTTCTGGTCAAATTAAAGAATAATAATAATAATAAAAATAGATAAAATAATTATTTTAAAAATATTTGGAAAGAAGGGGATAGAATGTCAATGGGAAGAGCAAGAGGAACCCACTCTAGCTGGCTTGGTCACTCAGTCATGGCTCCTCTCTCCCCCACTTCCAGACCTGTCTTCTCAAGAGACAGGACTTTCCCAGGAGTGGAGCTCGGTGGAGGAAGATGATGAGTCAGAGGACTCCCAGGTATAGCAGGGGCTGGGGGGTTCCTTTTCCACGAATGTCCCACCCTGCAGATCTCAGTGGGTTGTTACATTTCCTTCTTCAACTTGGAATTTTCCTGCTTCACAGAAGTCCCAGGAGATATCCTGTGACAAACAGGACATATTTACATGGTGGTCAGAGTGGAGGCTTTCCATATGGTGTATGTAACTCCATCCATATATACCCTCCAACCTAAACATTCACCCATTCACCAATCCTTCCATCCTGTAAGTTTGTCCATCCATCCATCCCTCCATCCATCCATCATTCCTTCCATCTGCTCACCCTCCCACCTATGTCACCATTCCATCCACCCACACATTAGTTCATTCATTCATCTCTCAAACATTGATACAGGTAAGAGTAGCCACCTACCTCGTGCATATTAGGAGCTTAACACTATTCTAAGCACATCTCAAAGTAACGTTTGCTGATAGCTTGAATATGGGTGGCAAAAGAAATAAATGAGTCAGGATGCCACAGTTAAAGTACTGGAGGGGCTTAAAGGAGTAATGTGGGGAAGATTGAATGAGTAACTTTGGGAGGGGAGGGTATTATATTTGTTTGAAACATGTAACATTTAAGATGCCCATTAAATATCCAAGTGGAGATGGCACATAGTGAGAAATATAGTTGGAATCAAAGAGAAAGGATCAAGGAATACACACACACAAACACAATCTTTTAGGGGGCAGAGGTCATTAGAGTTTGGATGATATCTTAAAGCTGAGACTTTATATAACAATTTCATTTTGAAATGTTTACCTCATTCTGAAATTTTTATTCTGATGAAGCAAAGATATATTACTTACTTTTGTATATTTATCTTATATCTAGTTACTCTGTTCAGTTTTTAATTCACATATCTTTTCTGTTGATATGCTATTTCATTCCAATCATATAACTCTATTTTTCTGCCAATAATAATGGTTGTCCCTTCCTTTCCAAAATTAATACTTTTTTTTTTCTTTTCTGTTTCAGGGATTTGTGGAATGGTCAAAAGCTCCACAACAAACAACCATAGTCTTGGTAGTATGTGTTCTTTTTTTGTTCCTAGTTTTAACGGGGATGCCTATGATGTTTCACATTTAACTAAGGGTGGCTGTTGTTATGCAGTACATGCTCTGTGTCATGTTGAGGGAGTGTCCTGGTTAAAAATCAGGAATAGATATTGAATATTATCAAATGCCTTTCAAACATCCATTGAGATGATTTTTAAAAACTTTTTTGGTGTGAGGTTTTACATTACTATATTTCATTGACATTAAGATGCCTTTGATTATAAGACATATTATTTTATAAATATCACTGAGAAAGAAAATGCTAATTAATCGTAAGATGCCACCAAATAGAAGATCCTCACTCCAGAGAAAGTGAAAAAAAAAAAAAAAGTGTAACTTAAGAGCAATGAAACCTGGTAGGTTTCCCAATAGCAAATCATCTTTGTATTCTTAGGCTTGTGATGCACCAGTCTTTTCATAAATTGAATTTTATTTCTTGGCATTTTATGTAGGATTTTTGCCTCTAATTTCACATGTGAGATTGGTGCTATCTTTGTGAAACTTTGGTATCATGGCTAAGTTTGCATCATAGAAAGACTTGAGTAACGTTTACCCTTTTCTATGCTTTGAATAGTTTCTGTAGCTTTAGAAGTATCAATTCCTTAACATTTTAAAATAATTCACCAGTACAGTCCAGTTCCACAGCCATGGATGGAAGTTTCAGTTAATTCTTGGGCAGCTTTCTCAGTTTTTATTCTCCTCATGTTATTAGTTTTTAAATACTTCTTAGATTCATTTTGATGGCTTACAGTTTTTTTAATCTCCTAGAAAATTTTTCATTCCATAGAGCTTTTCAGATTATTATGAATACTATTTTATAATTAAACAATAATCTTCTCTTAATTTTTTTTTCTATTCCTTTTCTCTTTTTGACTTATGTTTAGGACTTACTCATTATTAGGTTTGTCAAAGGTTTATCTACTGTTTACTGTTGTTTTTAAAGAACCAGCATTAGGATTTATTTATATTTATTATTTTTCTTATTTATTATTTGTTTTCCTTTAATATGCATTGTATATTTTTTTACTCCTTGTCTCAATTTTTAATTCAAATACTTAATTTATATCTCTTTGTAGTTGCTACAATAGTATAAATGTCCTTCTGGATATAGCCACATCTTAAAGTTTGATGATTCGTATCCTTATTTATGCTGTTGTGTTAATGTTCTATTGTAGTATTTCTAACAAATGCTTTACAACCTAATGATTTCATTTAATTTTTGTTTAAAAATAGTTGTTTTCTTGTTTTCCTGCACTGTGAACAAAGAATGTAGCCTATAATATGTCTGCTTCAAAACCTCTTTTAAACCATTATTGTGGCCTGGAATATGTCTAATTTTGTGTGTTATGAACATTTATAGTAATGTGTCATTTGTGTCTGTGGAATTCAAAACTCTACTTGTCTGTTAAATAGCTCAGTTTCATCAAGTGTATTGTAAAAGTTCATGTGTATTTAATTTGGCCTATTCTACCTGTCAAAAGTCAAAAAGATTATTGAGACTCTTTCAGGTTGATTGTGCTTGTCCATATGCGTTTATAATCGGCCTTTTATGTAGTCAGCAGCTGTGCAGTTTAACGCGTCCAAGTGCAGCAGCATCATGCCTTTGCCAGTTGAATAATCTGTGTAAAACACTAAGCACAGTGCCAGGCACACAGTAGGCGCTCAATAAATGTTAACTAAAATCTGATTCTAAATCCTTTGTCAAATATTAAATGACTGTCTTCAACCAATTTAATTCTTTTCCTTAAAATTGACATCTGACACTGGTCCATGTTACTGTCTTGCTCTTTTTAAATTCCTCTCTCTGCGATTTTCAGCAGAGAAATGAGCAGAGAGAAGCAGGGGGTTATCTCCCTGGTCATCCCTCTCTCGAGCTGCTTACATCCAGAAGGAACTGGCCCTTACAAGACAGGAACACAGGCCCGACGGTTACGGTTACTGGGATTTTATTAGCTCCTGTTAAGAGAAGCTCAATTCAAATAAGCTTTAACGAAATACTAATTTTTTGGCTTATGTGACACCAAAGTCAGGGATGAAGTTGGCCTCGTGGATAGCTGGTTCGAGGGACCCCAGAATATCACTGGGGCTCTTCCTCCTAGTTGGCCTCACAAGTATGTAGTTTCTGAGGGGGCCTCCCTCTCTCCTGCAGCCTTTGCAACCCTGCAGTCACCTCTTCCCCATGGCCGAGTGAGGTCCTAGGCAGATGCTTGTCACACACACTGGCAGCTCCCACCCCTGCTCGCTCAGAGGAAGCAGTCTTGAAATAAGAGGCAGAGGGTGCGGCTACTGCAAAGGCCCGACGAGGCAGACGGGGCAGCAGGGCAGAGGCAGGGCGGGGAGTCAGGAGAGCTGTCCAGGAGGGCAGATGAGGCAGGGCAGAGATGAGCTCAGACAGCCACAGACCTCTCAGCTCACTGGTAAGTCAGGGTCCTCACAATGGCTGTTGGCCTCGTGCCCACCGCCTGGAGGATGAAATCCCTCCCTCTCTTGCCAAACTTGCCTCTTTGCTGTTTTCTCAAACATGTCCATCGCGAGCCTGCCTCAAGGTTTGGCATGGCTGTTCCTCTGCCCGAAGGCCCTTCCCCCAGAAGCTCACACAGCTCCCTTCTGTCCCTCAGATCTCGGATGTCACCTCGGAGAGGCCACCCTGACCTCCCTCTGCAGGTCACACCCAGCTTGTGCTCATGGCCCGCGCCACCTGACAAGTGACGGGTTTCCGTGGTCCCCGCCTGGCGTCTTCAGTGCCCACTCCTGCCCCTTTGGCGGCTTTCGCTGGGGAGATGAGTTCTGTGAAGGCGGATTTTGGGGAGGGAGTGTTGGTGGGCCCCCAGGAATTCCCCGCACATCACCCAGCATTGTCCACCCCTCACCCATGAAGCTGCTGTGTCCCTTCCTCAAACGGAGCCAAGGCCCGGGGCGATGTCCGGATGTAGTAGCTCCTGGCGAGCCGGGTGGAGAGACTGCTGGCAAACGGGACATCTGCAAGCACAGGGACGTATCAGAGGGCCCCGTGCCGGGCCTGGGGACGGGTCTGAAATTCTCGTACGGAGCTAGCCCCGCGCGGATGGGCAATTCTGACCCAGCGAGCGATGGTCTGGGTGTTGACCCGCCTGCCGCACGCTGCCACCAGGGGGCACCTGTAACATCCTGAGCTGTGGGGGTTCAAAGCCTGTCCGTTGTTGTTTTTTCTCCCTAATCTTATCTGTTAATCCTCACATCCCCAAACTGAGCAAAAATCAATTTTTGGTAACTCTTCTTCCAGGGACTGGGCGCCCTTCACAGCTGTGGAGACATCGTAGACTCTAACCTGCAGGTGCTCCCGTCTCTTTCTGCAGCGGGAGGAATTCATTCTCGTCACACCCTACTCCCCACCCCTGCTCGGCCTGTGGCAGGAGCTCACATGCGTGCCGGAGCAGAGCAGTAGGCGCGAGGCTGAGCTCCAGAAGGAACCACTCTCTGCTGGTGCAGGCCCACGCCTGCGCACTGCACTCGGGTGGGGGGAGGGAGGGTCCCGGAAGCGTTCAGGGAAGGGCGCCAGCCCTGCCCGTGGCCCTGCCCCTTCTGGTCAGAAGGCGTTTTCCCTGCTTTCTCGAGAGACTGAGCTCTGCCCCTAGTCTGTAAACTGGGGTTGCATTTCGCTTATTCATCCGTTCATTGGCATTTTCTGAGCACCTACTACGCGCTGAGGCCTGGGCTGCAAAGTGTGGGTCAGAGGGAGGACCCAGAGTACGTGGACCCTGATTCTGAATGGTTCTGGGGCTGGTGCTGGGGATGGTCAATTCATTTTGCCACGCAGCATTTCTTGAGGGCCTACTATGTTCTGAGGCCTGTGTGGGCAACGAAGTTCGGATCACAGGAAGAAACAGGTGTGGCCTTGACCCTGTGGGACTGCAAGCGCTGAGGATGTTCACCTGTTCATCCCCTTACCTGGCTGCTGAGCACCTACTGTGTGCCAGGCCTGAGCTGGGTGAGGTACAGAGCATAGCAGATGCCAACCACATGGTTCTCTGTTCCTGAATGACTCCAGGGTGACACAGCTATTCAGTCAGTCACTTGCAGTCGTGAGGACCTACTGTGTGCTGAGGCCCAGGTGATGTTGGGCATACTGGTGAGACTCAGACACCACGGTTCCTGTCCCTGCAGGGCCTCAGAGCTGCTAAGGAGTTTCTCCCTCACTTACTTATTCACTTTGACATTTGAGGGCCTACTACGTGTAGAGGTTTGGCATATGAAGCCAGGACAGAGGAGCAAAAGACAGAATGAATCCCCTTTTGTCCTCCCAGGTCCCTCGCCAGCCTCCTTGGCATGCTCAAAGGCA
>NW_006204194.1:1862864-1867887 GCF_000334495.1 Tupaia belangeri chinensis | reverse complement strand
GGCACACATGTGCTTGCATGTGCCCCATGGGTCTTCACCTGCTGTGTCCTCACTTTTTATGTCTAGGTCTCTCCCCGTGCGCAGTGTCTGAGCTTTGCCCTGGTTCCGCACACTAAAGTCTGTTTGCCTTTCAGTTATTTTCAACACTCGAAACCTTATTTTCCAATACATTGTATCACTTTTTCCAGCTTTTTGGCTGGCAGGGTGTGGACAAAGAGATCTGAATATGGATTGGACACAGGATGATCTGAAGGAAAGGAGTTCTGTCTTGTGTCGTCATGCGTGTGACGATATGGGAGATGCTTCCCTTAGAGAAGCTCAAGTGTCTGCAGTAAAGCGAGATCACACCTGCAACTGACTTTAAACTGGATCAGGAAAACAGACATTTTCGTAACTTATTTTAAAATGAAGTGTTTATTATAGAATATGGTAAACGATTAAAATTATTATTTTAATTAAAATTATTTTTAAAGTACTGAGTTTGGGTATATATCCATTTATTGCAATTTATATGCTTTCTATAAAATTGAAACATCTCATAAAAATTTAAAAATATGGTTGAGTTCTATTTTCATGCGGGGGGGCCCTATTATGCAGGACAACTTGTTGGTCAACCTCGTGAGAAAAGCATTTTATACTAAGAAATATTTTTCCAGGGATATTTTTGTGGAGTCAGAGTCAGACAAGTCATGGTGGGAAGACCAAAACAGTTTCAACGGAGTCTATGACATGAGAAAACTGACGTCCAGACTCTGTCAAATGACATCCGGGGGTGGCAGGTGGCATGGTGGTTAGGGTGACGGACTCCCACTGGGAGACCACTGTTCACGTCCCAGACCTTGCACCTTGTTTTCTTGTCCCCCACTTCGTATCGGTCTGGTCAACTTAAAAAAAAAATAACAATGGGGGAACCAGCAGTTAGCGTAATGGCTATGTCGTTGGACTCCCATGTAGTCAACCGCGGTTCGTGTCCCGGACCTGGTGGCTTAAAACTCACGCCGGGCGCGTGTGCGTGCGTGCCCAAGATCCCGAGAAGAGAATGGAGGAGAAGGGATTGCGGCGTGATCATCTCCCCTGGGGGGTGATTTCTCGCTTTCTGTCTCTATGTCTCTGTCTGTCTGGCGAGCGCACGCGCCCTACAGTGAAAATCTCTCTCAAAAAAAAAAAAAAACAATGGCAAAGAATAAAATTAAATACAATAATTCAAAAAGAATAACACGTTTCCTTGTGTACTAAAACAAGGTGTCTCAGAGCATGTGAAAATGAGAGCTGGATAGAAAATTCTGTGCACCATACACTATTTGCGAACACAGGTGTACTAGACACTTCCAGCATACCCTGCACACGTATATCCCTATACAGACACCTGTGCACGCAGTGAGAATGAGTTTCTGGTGAAGGGAACTTGGTAGTTGGGGGATATAGGGTAAGATTTTTTTTTTTGAGAGATTTTTGCTATAAGGCATGTGTGCTTGCCAGAGAGAGACAGGCAGAAAGCAAGAAATCACTCCCAAGGGGGGATGGCTACACTGCAATCCCTTCTTCTCCATTCTCCTTTCAGGATCTTGGGCACGCATACGCACCTGGTGTGAGTTTTAAGTTGCCGGGTCTGGTGCTCGAACCACAGTCCACTACATAGGAGTCCAGCGATGTAACCATTATGCTATCTGCTGGTCCCAGATTAATTTTTTACTTTGCAAATTGTAGACACATGAATGTATTTCCTATAAAATAATTGTGTAAGGAGTACAGTTTTGTTATGTGATTATAGCTTTTATTTCACACTATATTGGGTGGGTCACACTGACAGTTTCCCTATTTCTTTCTTTTAGCTACACCCTTGGGTGAGTGGGTCCTGCACTGCTCCTGGGTGTGGCCATGCAGCTTGATGAGGCCGGAAGGACAAGATGCGGGGACAATGGCAGAGGCGTGGGGCTGTGGTTGCACCTACACTCTCTCTGACCCTGCGTGCCACAGGGACACACTCAGATCTGGTGTGAGTCCTCCTGGGCCAGCCACCCCCATCTGACTCAGCTGCCCATGGTCCAGGCAAGACCAAACCTTGTCTAGATGGGCAAAACCACCCAGCTTACCCGTAGACACATAAACGTTCTGAGTTCTGGGTAATTCGTTACGCAGAAAGAGCTAACTGGATTCAAGGGTTAAAGTCAGATCTGAGTTGGGCGTAGGGCAAGGCCGTGGGGTTCAGGCAGCTGTGGCCTGGATCTACAGTGCGCAGTAGACACACATTTATAATTTTGCACCGGGAGGCAGTGATGGAGGCCTGGCAGATGTGGGGTGATCCCAGCCCTGTGTCTTCCTGCTGGGTGACGTCAGGCAAAGTGCTCAGCTTCTCTGATCCCTGTTCAAGGGCAGTATGCAGACAGCAGTGCCCCGGCCACATGGCGCTGAGCGAGGAGTGGAAGTGAGGCGTGAGAAGGCTGGCATATCTGCCCTCCCTTAACTGCAGCTCTTATTCTGCGGGTGCGTGGGTTTCCTCCAGGTCGCAACCGTCAAGGGGCTTCTCCTTCGGGTGAGAGTGCAGGGGTGGAGTCAGGTGTGGGTGCTGGGCACAGGTGTCCCCGCAGGAGTAGGGCTTCCTGCCCTCGTGTGTCCTCTGGTGGTGACTAACGCGGAGAGAAGCTGCAGGCCTTGAAGCCGGGCACACTAATGGGGCCACTCGTGGGTGCGCACAGCTGGGCGCTGGGTGTGATAGGGCGGCCGCCAGGCCTTGGGGCAGCGGAGGATGGCGAGCACAGGTGCAGCCGCAGGGCCGCGCCCAGCCCAAGGCCCTGCCTCACTCGCTCTTGTCCCTTTTCAGGCCGCTGGCGGCTTCCTGCTCCCAGGGGCGCATCTTCTGCTCCCGAGCGAGGACATGTGGTTGAAGGCGGTGCTGGGCAGGCTCCTGCAGGGCTGCAGAGACCAGATAGGCCGAAACGGGGGAGGGAAGCCCTCAGAGTGGGAGCAGCGGTAGATTTAGAAAGAATACACAAACAAGTAGAGAAAAGCGAGGACCAGGAGGACGGCTCTCTGATGGAGGACTCCGGGCCCTGAGCCGTCCCAGGTTTGTTTCACAGGGCAGTGGGCACGGGGGAGGCGGAGCCAGGGTCTGCTCTGTATCAACCGCAGCTGTGGAGCATCTTGCCTCCTGAGGTTCTAAGTAAGCCCCACCTGGCCCTCCCGGGCTGAAACATGGTTCCCTTCAATACGCACAGCCCTGCAGTGCGAAAGGGAAGTAGGTCGTCTGCTACAGCTTCGCGCTTGCCTGCAGCGCCAGCGCAGGAGCCGCGTCTCCACAGTCTTTGAAGGTCACTCGCGTGTCGCTCGGATGTGGCCGCCAGCGTGCGCCGCAGTGCCGGGGTGGGAGCGGCTGCTGAGGCGCCTGCGGCAGTTGGCGGGACGGGACGGCTCGCGGTGCTGCGCCGGGTGCCACGCCTGCGGAAAGGCCTTGGGGTGCGCGGGTGCTCGGCAGCAAGGCTCTCTGGCCGAAGGGCGCGCCGCAGGCGGGGCAGGCAGGGCTTCCCGCGGTTGCGGACCCTTGGTGCCGTAGCTGAAGGTCTTCTCACAGTCCTCGCAGTTCCAGGCTCCGCGGGGCCACCCGCCTCTCACCCGGGCCTGTATCCGCCCTCCGCTTGGGTCTCTTCCTGGGCGCACGGTCACCCTGGCTGACCATGTGGGTGGTGTCAGGACTGGGTGTGGGTCCCGAGATGCTGCTGCATGTGTGGCACTCCTGGACGCTGTCCCCAGCAGGGTCCCTTTGTGGGCTGGGGCCTGTGAGTTCGGACCAACCTCCCAGCTGCTCTGTGGGCTCTCACCCCTGCCCAGCTGTTTCTGGTCTCTTCCACCTTGGAGCCCAGGAGGGCGACGCTCAAAGGACCTTCCATCCCTGCTTCTCAAATCTCACACCTCCTCTCTGGATCTGGGGAAAAAGAAAAAGAAAAACAAATCAAATAGCTTGTCACTTGCTCTGGCCAGGAAGAAGGTGATAGTTGGACCGCTCAGGTCCCCGGACCTCCCACGCACTACCCCGCGTTGGGTCAGATTGTTCTGAGCCCTGGGTGTGGACAAGCAGGTCCGGTCTCTACAGACCGGTGACAGAGATGTCCCTCCGCCCACACACCATCAGAAATGTCACAGGCATTACCAGTCCTTGGAATGGAAAACAATTTTCTTTTTTTGAGAGGCTTTTGCTATAGGGCGCTGCGCATGCCAGCCGGCCAGAGAGAGACAGCGATAGAAAGTGAGAAATCACCCCCCAGGGGGGATGGCCACGCCGCAATCCCTTTCCTCCGTTCTCCTCTCCGGATCTTGGGCACGCACGCACTCGTGCCCGGTGTGAGTTTAAGCCACCGGGTCAGGGACGCAAACCGCGGCCAACTACATGGGAGTCCAGCGACATAGCCATTACGCCAACTGCTGTTCTCCGGAAAACAATTTTAAAAGATCCCTGCAAAAGCCCCATGGTATAACACAGCCGTCAGCTCTGAACTATAATATGGTGCTACGGACCCAACTGCACCCCCCCCCAATTTGTTAACTCCCGGTAACGCATTCGGAGGTGTGGCCTGTGAGTAGGTTTAGAGAGGCAGGGAAGGCAGACCCCTGACAGAATTAGCGTCTTTATAATAGGGGAAGAGGGACCAGGCCGCAGCTCACCTCTGCCAGGTGAGGAGGACATGGCGAACTAGCGGCCCTGCAAGGCCCGGCCGGGCGGTCAGCAGAGCCTGACCTCAGCGTTCGGGCCTGGAGCTGGCAGAAGAGGTGCGCGGTAATGCCTGCAGCTCACCGTATTTTAGTATGCCAGCCCGAGCCAAGACACCTAGACACGGAGGAGAGAAGTCTGTCCCCTCCACGCAGAAAACGCCGCCTCCGAATTCCGCGGGAAACATGGCTGGGGGAGGCCCTCGCACCCCATGGCCCAGGAACCACCTCTTCTTGGTGTGAGCCAGAGAACGTGCGGCACGTGCGCCAGGGTGCAGGCCAAGCCAGGCGCTGTCCGCCGACGAGGGGGGGAAGCCGGAGG
>NW_006204194.1:1848079-1860564 GCF_000334495.1 Tupaia belangeri chinensis | reverse complement strand
CGGGGCAGGCAGGGCTCCCCGCGGTTGCGGACCCTTGGTGCCGTAGCTGAAGGTCTTCTCACAGTCCTCGCAGTTCCAGGCTCCGCGGGGCCACCCGCCTCTCACCCGGGCCTGTATCCGCCCTCCGCTTGGGTCTCTTCCTGGGCGCACGGTCACCCTGGCTGACCATGTGGGTGGTGTCAGGACTGGGTGTGGGTCCCGAGATGCTGCTGCATGTGTGGCACTCCTGGACGCTGTCCCCAGCAGGGTCCCTTTGTGGGCTGGGGCCTGTGAGTTCGGACCAACCTCCCAGCTGCTCTGTGGGCTCTCACCCCTGCCCAGCTGTTTCTGGTCTCTTCCACCTTGGAGCCCAGGAGGGCGACGCTCAAAGGACCTTCCATCCCTGCTTCTCAAATCTCACACCTCCTCTCTGGATCTGGGGAAAAAGAAAAAGAAAAACAAATCAAATAGCTTGTCACTTGCTCTGGCCAGGAAGAAGGTGATAGTTGGACCGCTCAGGTCCCCGGACCTCCCACGCACTACCCCGCGTTGGGTCAGATTGTTCTGAGCCCTGGGTGTGGACAAGCAGGTCCGGTCTCTACAGACCGGTGACAGAGATGTCCCTCCGCCCACACACCATCAGAAATGTCACAGGCATTACCAGTCCTTGGAATGGAAAACAATTTTCTTTTTTTGAGAGGCTTTTGCTATAGGGCGCTGCGCATGCCAGCCGGCCAGAGAGAGACAGCGATAGAAAGTGAGAAATCACCCCCCAGGGGGGATGGCCACGCCGCAATCCCTTTCCTCCGTTCTCCTCTCCGGATCTTGGGCACGCACGCACTCGTGCCCGGTGTGAGTTTAAACCACCCGCCCAGGGCCGCGGCCAACTACATGGGAGTCCAGCGACATAGCCATTACGCCAACTGCTGTTCTCCGGAAAACAATTTTAAAAGATCCCTGCAAAAGCCCCATGGTATAACACAGCCGTCAGCTCTGAACTATAATATGGTGCTACGGACCCAACTGCACCCCCCCCCAATTTGTTAACTCCCGGTAACGCATTCGGAGGTGTGGCCTGTGAGTAGGTTTAGAGAGGCAGGGAAGGCAGACCCCTGACAGAATTAGCGTCTTTATAATAGGGGAAGAGGGACCAGGCCGCAGCTCACCTCTGCCAGGTGAGGACATGGCGAACTAGCGGCCCTGCAAGGCCCGGCCGGGCGGTCAGCAGAGCCTGACCTCAGCGTTCGGGCCTGGAGCTGGCAGAAGAGGTGCGCGGTAATGCCTGCAGCTCAAGCCACCCGGCCTGCCTAGTTTAGTATGGCAGCCCGAGCCAAGACACCTAGACACGGAGGAGAGAAGTCTGTCCCCTCCACGCAGAAAACGCCGCCTCCGAATTCCGCGGGAAACATGGCTGGGGGAGGCACTCGCACCCCACGGCCCAGGAACCACCTCTTCTTGGTGTGAGCCAGAGAACGTGCGGCACGTGCGCCAGGGTGCAGGCCAAGCCAGGCGCTGTCCGCCGACGAGGGGTGGAAGCCGGAGGCAGGCACGTCCCAATGCGCAGACACCCGGGCAGGCTCGCGCCACGCCTCCAGCGACCAGGGGCACACGGTGCCGGGGGCGGGTCAGACAGACACCTGCGCCCACACTAGCGCGCGCACGCTCTCCACACCGGCGCCCTCGAGTCCGGGGCCACCGCCGAGGCACTGGGCGGGTCTTGCTGAGCCCGCTGGAATCTGGTGTGCTTCTCGGGGGCTCCCGCCCTCCCCGGCCACCGTGATCCCCAGGACTACTTCTCCCCTGTTGGCGCGGAGGTCAAGGCCTCAGCTGCCACCGAGGGGGCCCTAACGCTAGGCTTGCGGGAACTGCGCCTGCGAGCCTGGACCGGCCGGTTCACGCGCGCCTCTCGAACTACATTTCCCAGGAGGCTTTGCGCGCCCACCTGCTCTGCGACTACCAAGCTCGTGGTGCGGGGGTCATAGAAACTACAACTCCCAGGAGGCCTAGCTCCTGCACGCCGGGGTCCAGAGGCCCGAACCCTTACCTCCTCTCTGGCCAGGTAAAGGCAGGGCGGCTCCGGGAGAGGATGGGCGTGTCCTCCCGGGCCCCGCCTACTACAGCCCACCTGGTGGAACTCCTTTAACCTAAAGGAGGGGTAAATTCCGCAGGTTTAGGAAGACAGAATCTGAGGCTCAGAGAGGGCAAGACTGACCCCAGGCCGCGCAACACAGGAAGGGCGAGTGTTAGGGTTTGCGATCCATACTTTTTGTTTTCTGTTGCAGTAATTGATGATCTTTTAGTCCCAAAGCAAAGACGATGATAAATCTTTTGATATAAATAAATACTTATAATAGTCGACATGTACGAGATTTACTACTGGCCAGCTCTTATTTTAAAGTGCTTTCTCTGAAGGAATTCCTTTCAACTTCTTAGGTTATTTCCTTGGTTATTATAAAATAGAGTCATTTTTATTTAATTGGGAAGGCAGAGAAATGCGTCAACTTAGGGTAGAAGAAAACTGTATTTTACAAAAAGCAACTTGCCATTGACTGTGACACATGATATTTTATGTGGCCTAAAGCCTGCCTTTAAGCCACCACATGGGCTTTCTTCACACCTCCATTTTTATTTTCTGTGCGGAGGAAGCATTGTCTGTTTCTCATCATGGTTCTGGAAGATTCTGGCCGTGAGAATTTGCCCAGTGACCCTCTGAGCCTGGAATTTAAGGGACAGAAACTTTCACCTAATCCACAGAACCTCCCAGCTGATCCACCATGAAAATAAAGAATTCTCATTTTAGTCACCAAGGGTTGGCTTTGGTTTCTGGCTTAGTTTCACATTTTAATATTAAAAGAAATATATCTTTCATATTCTCTATGAATCATGTTGGGGACTCCAGAATACTGTAGCATTTTTTATTTAAATGTTTTTTCTTGGGACCAGCAGGTGGTGTGGTGTTTGGGTCGCTGGATACTCCCACATGGCTGACCACGGTTTGAGTCCCAGACCTGGTGGTTTGCTCTCTTACTTTCCTTCTCTCTCTCTCTCTGGTCAAATTAAAATGAATGAATAAATAAATGAAATTAAATAAATATTCTTTTAAAAGAATCTTTTTCTTATGTTTTCCCCTGGGAAGTAAAGCAAAGACTTTGGCATTCAGGAAAGTACCCTGTGAAGAACAGCTCCCCATTCCCCCTCCTCATCTGCCCACCCCTGGTGACCACGGCTCTCCTCTCGGCTTCCGTGTGCTTGGCTCTTAGATTCCACACGTGAGTGAGATCAGGTGGCATTGTCTTTCAGTGCCCAGCTTGTTTTGCTCAGCACTGTGTCCTCCAGGTTCACTGTGTGACTGCAAATGGCAGGATCTCCTTTTTTAAGGCTGAACAATGCTTTATTACCTGTACGTGTGTGTGTGTGTGTGTAACTGTCCAAACCTTCACAACAGCACTGAGATCAAGAAGATATAACACTTATAAATATCTATGCACACAATCCAAGAGCACCTGAATACATGAAGGAAAGACTGCTAGATCTTACAGGAGCGATAGAGTGCAAAATGCTAATCGTTGGGGATCTCGACACCCCATTATCTCCTTTAGACAGATCAATGAGACAAAAAATAAGAAAAGAGATTCAGGATCTAAACAATACCATAAATCAGATGGATTTGACAGATATCTATAGAACTTTTCATCCAAAACCCACAAAATACACGTTTTTCTCACCCCCATATGGTACCTTCTCAAAGATTGACCAGATGATAGGGCACAAAATCATCCTTTACAGATTCAAAGGCATAGAAACTATATCCAGCATGTTCTCTGACCATGATGGAATTAAACTTTATATCAGTTTCAGGAAAAAACCTTGAAAATACACAAGTATGTGGAAACTAAACAACCTACTTCTGAGTGACTTCACAACTACCAAAGAGCTTAATACCGAAATTAAAAGATTCATGGAAACAAATGAGAATGAGTGCACAAGTTTCCATAATCTATGGGACACCACAAAACCAGTAATAGGAGGGAAGTTCATAGCAATTAGCGTGCATCATTGAAAGATGGGAAGGTGGCAAATGGAGAACGTAACATCGTGCCTCAGGGAATTAGAGAAACAACAAAAATATCCAAAGACTACAAGGAGAAAAAGAATATAGATTCAAGCAGAAATAAATGAAATAGAAAATAAACGAACTATATAGAAAATAAATGAAAGCAAAGGTTTGTTCTTTGAAAAGATAAACAAGATTGAGACACGATTAGCTAGACTAATTAAGAAGCAAGAAAGGAACCAGATAAATTAAATTTGCAATGAAATAGGCAATATTACAACAGCCATAATAGAACACAAAACATCATTAGAGGGAACTATGAGCGACTATTTACCAACAAATGAGAAAACCTGGATGAGATAGAAAAATTCCTAGACACATATACTCTACCAAGATTGACTCAGGAGGATATAGAAAGCCTGAATAGACCATAACAAGCCATGAGATTCAATCAGTAATAAATAACCTCCCAAAAAAGAAAAGTCCAGGTTCTGATGGCTTCACTTCTGAATTCTACAGTACTTTTAAAGATGTAACCCCCATTCTACTCATATTATTTCTAAAGATCCAAAAGGAAGGAATCCTCCCAAATTCTTTTTTTTTAGAGAGAGATTTTTGCTGTGGGTTGTGTGTGCTTGCCAGAGAGAGACAGAGAGACAAAAAGCAGGAAATCACCCCCCAGGGGGGATGAGCACACTACAATTCCTTCTCCTCCATTCTCCTCTCAGAATCTTGGGCATGCACACACAGTACTCGGCATGAGTTTTAGGCTGCCAGATCCAAGGCTCAAACTGCAGTCGACTATGTGGGAGTCCAGTAATGTAACCATTATGCCATCTGTTGGTCCCCCAAATTCATTTTATGAAGGCTCCATCATCCTCATTCCCAAAACAGTTAAGGATATGACAAGAAAGGAAAACCACAGATCAATATCTTCGATGAATATAGATGCAAAAATTCTCAACAAAATACTTGCAAATCATATCCAACAACATATAAAAAAGATGATTTATCATGGCCAGGTAGGCTTTATTCCAGGGATGCAAGAGTCATTCAACATATGCAAAACCATAAATATAATACACCATATTAATAGAAAGAAAGTTAAAAACCATATGATCATTTCAATTGATGCAGGAAAAGCATTTGACAAAGCACAACACCCCTTCATTATCAAATTGGCATACCAGGATCATTTCTCAATATAATAAAATCCATCTGTGAAAAACCTATAGCTAACATTAAACTGACACAAGTCAAAGCTGCCCATTCTCTCCACTCCTTTTCAATATAGTACTGGAAGTTCTTGCCAATGCAATTAGACAAGAGAATGAAATAAAAGGCAGGGAAAGAAGAGTGGAAATTGTCTCTATTTGCAGATGACATTGATTGATTGTACACAAAGAAGACCCAAAGGATCTGGATACCATATCAATACCATGAAAAAACTTCTTGAAGTAATAAATGAATACAGTAAAGTGGCAGGATACAAAATCAACATCCAAAAATCATAGCATTCCTATATATGAACAAGCAAACAAAGGCTGAACTGAAGAAGGTAATCCCATTTACCATAGCCACAAAAAAGTATAAGATACCTAGGAATAAATCTAACCAATGAAGTCGAAGACTTCTACAAGGAAAACTAAAAAAATACTAAAAAATAAATTGAAAATGACACAAAAAAGTGGAAGGACATCTCATGTTCCTGGATTGAGAATTAATAGAATCAAAATGGCAATTCTACCCAAATTGATCTATATATTTAATACAAACCCTATAAAATTACAAGAGACATTCTTCACAGATCTAGAAAAGACAATCATAGAATTTGTCTGGAATCATAAAAGACCCTATATTGTAATCCTATGCAAGAAAGAGTGGAGTGGGCGGCATCTCACCCCTGACCCCAAAATATATTGCAAAGTTGTGGTAATCAAAATGGCATGGTATTGGTGTAAAAACAGATATGTGGACCAATGGAACAGGATAGAAAACCCAGAAATAACCTCCCTCAAATACAGCCAACTGATCTTTGACAAAGTGTACCAGTCAATCCAATGAGAAAAGGAAAATATTTTTAGCAAATGGTGCTGGAAAAACTGGGTATCCACTTGCAGAAAGGTGAATCTGAACCTCTCTTTCACCATTAACGAAAATCAATTCAAAGTGCATCAAATATCTAAATCTAAGACCACAAACTCTAAAACTACTGGTGGAAAACACTGGAGAAACTCTGGGAGGGACTGGGGTAGAAAAACTTTTTAAATAAGACTATCAATTCACAGGCAATAGTCCCAAAAATGGACAAGTGGGATTACATCAGATTTAGAAGTTTCTGCACAGCAAAAGACACAGTAATTATATGAATTGACAACAGTTGGAATGGAAGAATATTTTTGTAAGCTATACCACAGGTAAGGAACTGATAACCAGAGTACACAGGAAACTCAAGCTGCTTATCCCTCCCCCCCCCCAATGACTAACACAATTAAAAGATGGGAAAATGAGCTGAATAAACAATTCTCGAAGGAAGACATGTGAACAGCCAAAAAGCTGTTCATGAAAAAATGCTCAACATCCCTCATCATAAGGGAGATGCAGATCAAAATCACAAGAAGATATCACCTAACCACTGTCAGAATGGCTAAGATTTTTTTTTTTTTTTTGGAGAGATTTTCACTGTAGGGTGCGTGCACTCGCCAGACAGACGAAAGAGAGACATAGAGACAGAAAGCGAGAAATCACCCCCCAGGGGGGATGGTCACGCCGCAATCCCTTCTCCTCCATTCTCCTCTCGGGATCTTGGGCACGCACGCACATGCGCCTGGAGAATGGCTAAGATTTAAAAATAAGTGCTGGTGGGGATGTGGTGAAAAGAGAACTCTCCTACATTGCTGGAGGGAATGTAGATTTGTCCAGCCACTATGAAGAATGATATGCAGGTTCCTCAAAGACCTTCAAATAGAACTACCATATGATCCAGCAATTCCACTCCAGATTATTTACCCAAAAGATAGGAGAATGCTCAGTCAGAAAAGTGCTTTCACATCTATGTTTATTGCAGCATTATCATGACTGCTAAGATGGAACCAACCCAAATGTTCATCGACAGATGAATGGACTGGAAAAATGTGGCACATATACTCTATGGAATACCACTCTGTCTTGGAAACCAGCAGTTAGTGTAATGGCTATGTCGCTGGACTCCCACGTAGTCGACCGTGGTTTGTGTCCCGACCCGGTGGCTTAGAACTCACGCCGGGCGCGTGTGCGTGCATGCCCAAGATCCCGAGAGGAGAATGGAGGGGAAGGGATTGCAGTGTGACCATCCCCCCTGGGGGGTGATTTCTCGCTTTCTGTCTCTATATCTCTCTCTGTCTGTCTGGCGAGCGCATGTGCCCTATAGCAAAAACCTCTCAAAAAGAAGAAGGAATACCACTCTGCCTTAAAAAAAGAGCAAGACGCTGGCATTCGATAGAAAGTGGACAAATATGGAAGATTTACTGCTGAATGAAGCAAACCAGGCTATAAAAGAAAGGCATTGTATATCTCCACTTAATATATACCGACTGCCTGCACTCTATGTTGGCAACTGGAAGATTAGAGGACATAGAAGCATTGAAAATCATTATAGATACTGGAGACAATGTGGGAAGAGGGTGGAGGAAGAGGGAGAGTATAAAGAAATAAATTAAGGAGGAAAGTAGAGAGGCAAGACATTAGTGGAGGATGGAAAAGGATTATTATCTGTTGATAACGTGTTTCCTCACCTGGACTGGTGTGAATTGTATTCATGTTGGGTAAATTCAATTCACAAAATAAGCGATGTATAGTGATTAAGTGTATAAAACAAAAAATTAAAAAGAATTAAACCAACCAAAATAAAATAAAATAAGGAGAGGGACCAGCAGGTGGCCTAGCGGTTACATCTCTTAGTTCCCACATGGCCGACTGCAGTCCGAGTCCCAGAGTCGGTGGCTTGAAAGTCACACCCGGCTGGTGTGCGTGCATGCCCAAGATCCCAAAAGGAGAATGAAGGAGAAGGGATTGCAGAGGGCTATCGTCCCTGGAGTGGAGATTTCTCACTTCTGCTCCTCACTGTCTCTGTCTGTCTCTCTTTGGAGAACGTACAAACCCCAAGGCAAAAACCTCTAAAAAAATAAAAAATAAATACATACATAAATAAAACGAGAAAAGAAAGAAGATTCCTGGGCGAGCTCTGAGATCAAGGCAGGGCCAGGTAGAGAAGGTGGAATCGCACCTGAAAGTTCGGGAAACGCAGTCTCCGTCCCCCAGGCACCCTTGCCACACGGGCTCCCTGGGGCACAGGGCGCATTCCGAGGGGCCTGCGCGTTCCTGAGACAGCTTCCGGAGAGCGAGAGGGACACTACTTCCCGGAGAAGGCCGCGGCTCGGCCGGGAGAGTGAAGGGCTCCACCGCGGCTCAGCACTACTTGCGCCTCCAGGTAGCTCAGCGCTGGAGCAGGAGCCGGCAGCCACTGCGCAGGGGCGAGGCCCGCAGGGGCAGCAGGGGCGGGGCGGGCTGGGGAGAGCGGGGCCTGAGCCTGCAGGGGGAGCAGGAGCGGGCAGGCAGGGGAGCAGGGACTGGGCGGGCAGGGGGAGCAGGGAGCGGGTAGGGGCAGCGCCGGGAGGCTCGGGTCTCCCAGGAGCCGCGAGCAGAGCGCGTTGGGCGTCTCCAGTGAGAGCCCACCGCTGACCTGAGTCCAGCTCGTCCTTTGCGGCGGAGGGGAGGACCGTCCGGGCAGGAAGGGGTCTCCGCGTCGAGCAGAGGCCCCTCCCGCCGTGGCTGACAATGACCACGTCTGCAGACGTTGTCAAGTGTCCCGTGAAAGGCTGGGAGCAGAATCCCCCCTTGCGTACTGCCGATCTGCATAAATGTATCTTTTTAAGCTTTTCTTCCCCTAGAAGAGAGAACCAGACGAGCAGGAAACAGGGCTTCGTGCCGCTGTCACTGCCGGGCTTCGCAGCCTTGAGGGAGAGCCAGGACCACTGGCGCACGCCGGTGCGTGCAGGTCGGTCGAGACCCGAACCCACGACCTTCCCTATGGAACGTAGCTCGAGCAGCACGTTACCAGCAATCTCCTTGCCACCCAGTCAGCCCGGTGAACACATATTTATAAAAACTTTTTATGTATTTATGTACTGACAAAGAGAGAACAGGCACCCCGCAAGGTCTTCACGTCATGGCCCACTCTCCAGCCAGCCACTGACAGGGAGGCCTCGGGATGTCCCCCAGCGTAGCAAAGCTAGATCCAAGTCCTGCAGCCTAACTTGGCCATGTGTGTGATTCATGTAATTTAGAAAGCTTTTTTTTTTTTTAAAACTAAAAACAAACATAGAAATGTACCTATTTTAAAAGTGTCTTAAGGCGACCAGCAGATGGCATAATGGTTATGTCGCTGACTCCCACGTAGTCGATCATGGTTGGAGTCTCAACCCCGCGGCTTAAACTCACACCAGGTGCATGTGCACACGTGCTCAAAATTCCAAGAGGAGATTGGAGGAGAAGGGATTGCAGTGTGGTCATCCCCCTGGGGTTTGTTTCTCTCTCTGTCTCTCCAGAGAGCACACTACAGCAAAAATCTTTTTCTTTTCTTTCTTTTTTTTTTTTTTTTAATCTCTTTGGGACCAGCAGATGGAATAATGGTCTCTCACGGAGTTGACTGCCCTTTGAGTCCTGGACTGTGTGCATGTGTGTGCATGCCCAAGATTTGGAGAGGAGAATGGAGAAGGGATTGTGGTGTGGCCATGCCCGCCGAGGGGCGATAGGGGTGATTTCTCACTTTCTGTCTCTCTGGCAAGTGCACGTGCCCTATAGAAAAACCTCTCCGATAAATAAATAAATAAATAAATAATAGGTGTGTTTGTTTTCTCTAATTTGAGGGAATGCTATGAGCTTATCTAGTGCCTTTGCCATCACTAGATGGCATTCTTGCATCACCAAGAGGCCTTTCTACACTTTTAAAATACCTTAATCTTTTAAATTTTTGATCATAGCAAAATACATATAAAATTTACTATCTCAAGCATTTTGTGTTAATATTAATCCATGAACATATGCTTTGAAAAGAAAAGGTGAATCTGTTTACTTATTTCTTCCATGAATGAGAGAGTGAGGGAGAGCAAGAGCCACGCCCAGCCGGGTCTGGACCGTTCCCGCGGCCCTGGGTCAGCAAGCCTGTGCCTGGAGTTGAACCGGGGCTGTCCCATGTGGGACTGCCTCAGAATGTTGTGCTTTACTGGCCACTGTAGGGCCCCAAGTATATGCTTTCAAATTTTAAAAATTCACTCACTTACAAATTTGTGGTAAAATACACGTGAGATAACTTACCAGTTTAATACTTGAGCACACAACTGGGCCGCAGGAGACTCCCACACTCTCCACAACCCTCACCGCCACCCACCCCCAGAACTCTCCTCTTCCCAAAGTGGAAACTGCACCTAGGACACATCTCCCCTGTCCCCAGCTCCTGACAGCCACCATTCACCATTCTACTTTCTGTCTCTATGAATCTGATTAACTCCATCATGAGGACTTCACCCTCATGGCCTATTCTAACCCTAATTACCGCTGACGGCCCCTCCTCAAACACCACCACACTGGGATCAGGGCTTCAGCACATGGATGCCGGGAGACACAAATATTCAGATCATAGAACAGGTCATTACGAAGCACATTTCCTTAGCTCTTCACTCTCATTAGGAAGACACGTTGAAACAGATTTTTAAAAGAATAATTATTTATTTTGTTTTATTTATTATTGTTATTGTTTTTAAAAATTTGACTGGAGAGAGACAGACAGAGAGACAGAAGGAAAGTGAGAAAGCAAGCTGCCAGGTTCAGGACTTGAACTATGGTTAGCCATGTGGGAGTCTAGCACCCTAACCTCCATGCCCCTGCTGGCCCCCAGAACAGACTTCTAGGGAACAATTTGGCAGTATCTCTCCACAGTTAGAGTGTGTATTTCTTTTGACTCAAAAATTCCACATCTAGGAACTTACCTTACAAATATACTTGTGTAGCTACATAAAGACATTTGCACAAGAATTTTCATTTTGGAATTGTTTAAAATATCAAAAATGTAAAACAACCTAATTTATTCCATAAGGGCTGGTAAAATAAATTATGGTGCATAACAGAATAGAACACCGCATAACGTAATGGAACGCCACTTAATGGAATAGAACACCACAGAACAGAATGATGAGGAACAACTGCAGTACTGATACAGAAAAAAGACCCTGATACAGAGACACTGTAAGAATGTGCACAGTGTAATCCCATTTATGAAAAACAACAGGGACAGATAAATAATGATGAAAATAGATGTTTCGTGTATAGAAAAATTTCTGGAAAGGTTTTTAACTGCTGCTTCCTACATTGTATCTGGGTAGCTGATTTGAAATGGGAAAGAGAGATTTATTTCCATAACACTCAATTTCTTATAAGATACAAATATTTTTCATGGCTGAAATAATTGAAATAGGGCTGGCAGGTGGTGTGATGGTTAAGGTGCTGGACTCCCACATGGCTGACCATGGTTTGAGTCCTGGACCTGGCAGCTTGCTTTCTCACTTTCCCTCCCTCACTCTCTCTCTCCCTGTTTATTTTTAAAAAAATGATAATGATAAATAAAATTTTAAAATTCTTTAAACATTTTTAAAAATTACAAAAAAGAGCTAATTGAAATAAAACTTCCTCCATGTAAGCTGACCTCTCAGTTTTAGATGAGTATAAAACCTCAAACAGCAAAACTCAACATCATATTCTCAACTGGGTAGAAAGAAAGCCACCAAATTTAACACAAACATATAGGAGAAACTGTGGTACACAGCCAGTATCTGGCACAGCCAGAACTTAAACCTGAGCCTTCCCTCAAAGCCAATGGTTACTTGACTTGTATAAGAATTGCTTTTTTTCTTTTTGAGAGAGATTTTTGCTATAGGGTATGTATGCTCACCAGTGAGACAGAAAGCAAGAAATCACCTCCCGGGAGATGGCCATGCCACAATCCCTTCTCTTTCATTCTCCTCTTGGGATTTTGTGATTGCATGTACATGTGCCCAGTGTGAGTTTCAAGCCACTAGGTCTGGGACTTGAACCGTGGTCAACCATGTGGGAGTCCATTACCTTAATTACTATGTCACCGGCTGGCCCCTATGATTTGCTTTTAATATCCATTTCTTCCATCCAACTTCTGTGGACAGAAGCTGCCAGTATGATTACCCCCACCATACTCATTGAGTACTGGAAGACATTCCCATGTTCATGGACTTCAACTGGGTTAGGTCTGGACCTTCAGACTCTTGATTTTTTTTTTTTGAGGGATTTTTTGCTATAGGGTGCGTGTGCTCGCCAGACAGACAGAGAGAGACAGAGAGATAGGAAGCAGAAAATCACCCCCCAAGGGGGATGGCCATGCCACAAT
>NW_006204194.1:1837183-1847310 GCF_000334495.1 Tupaia belangeri chinensis | reverse complement strand
ATATGCTTTCAAATTTTAAAAATTCACTCACTTACAAATTTGTGGTAAAATACACGTGAGATAACTTACCAGTTTAATACTTGAGCACACAACTGGGCGCAAGGAGCCTCCCACACTCCACAAGGACACATCTCCCCTGTCCCCAGCTCCTGACAGCCACCATTCACCATTCTACTTTCTGTCTCTATGAATCTGATTAACTCCATCATGAGGACTTCACCCTCATGGCCTATTCTAACCCTAATTACCGCTGACGGCCCCTCCTCAAACACCACCACACTGGGATCAGGGCTTCAGCACATGGATGCCGGGAGACACAAATATTCAGATCATAGAACAGGTCATTACGAAGCACATTTCCTTAGCTCTTCACTCTCATTAGGAAGACACGTTGAAACAGATTTTTAAAAGAATAATTATTTATTTTGTTTTATTTATTATTGTTATTGTTTTTAAAAATTTGACTGGAGAGAGACAGACAGAGAGACAGAAGGAAAGTGAGAAAGCAAGCTGCCAGGTTCAGGACTTGAACTATGGTTAGCCATGTGGGAGTCTAGCACCCTAACCTCCATGCCCCTGCTGGCCCCCAGAACAGACTTCTAGGGAACAATTTGGCAGTATCTCTCCACAGTTAGAGTGTGTATTTCTTTTGACTCAAAAATTCCACATCTAGGAACTTACCTTACAAATATACTTGTGTAGCTACATAAAGACATTTGCACAAGAATTTTCATTTTGGAATTGTTTAAAATATCAAAAATGTAAAACAACCTAATTTATTCCATAAGGGCTGGTAAAATAAATTATGGTGCATAACAGAATAGAACACCGCATAACGTAATGGAACGCCACTTAATGGAATAGAACACCACAGAACAGAATGATGAGGAACAACTGCAGTACTGATACAGAAAAAAGACCCTGATACAGAGACACTGTAAGAATGTGCACAGTGTAATCCCATTTATGAAAAACAACAGGGACAGATAAATAATGATGAAAATAGATGTTTCGTGTATAGAAAAATTTCTGGAAAGGTTTTTAACTGCTGCTTCCTACATTGTATCTGGGTAGCTGATTTGAAATGGGAAAGAGAGATTTATTTCCATAACACTCAATTTCTTATAAGATACAAATATTTTTCATGGCTGAAATAATTGAAATAGGGCTGGCAGGTGGTGTGATGGTTAAGGTGCTGGACTCCCACATGGCTGACCATGGTTTGAGTCCTGGACCTGGCAGCTTGCTTTCTCACTTTCCCTCCCTCACTCTCTCTCTCCCTGTTTATTTTTTAAAAAATGATAATGATAAATAAAATTTTAAAATTCTTTAAACATTTTTAAAAATTACAAAAAAGAGCTAATTGAAATAAAACTTCCTCCATGTAAGCTGACCTCTCAGTTTTAGATGAGTATAAAACCTCAAACAGCAAAACTCAACATCATATTCTCAACTGGGTAGAAAGAAAGCCACCAAATTTAACACAAACATATAGGAGAAACTGTGGTACACAGCCAGTATCTGGCACAGCCAGAACTTAAACCTGAGCCTTCCCTCAAAGCCAATGGTTACTTGACTTGTATAAGAATTGCTTTTTTTCTTTTTGAGAGAGATTTTTGCTATAGGGTATGTATGCTCACCAGTGAGACAGAAAGCAAGAAATCACCTCCCGGGAGATGGCCATGCCACAATCCCTTCTCTTTCATTCTCCTCTTGGGATTTTGTGATTGCATGTACATGTGCCCAGTGTGAGTTTCAAGCCACTAGGTCTGGGACTTGAACCGTGGTCAACCATGTGGGAGTCCATTACCTTAATTACTATGTCACCGGCTGGCCCCTATGATTTGCTTTTAATATCCATTTCTTCCATCCAACTTCTGTGGACAGAAGCTGCCAGTATGATTACCCCCACCATACTCATTGAGTACTGGAAGACATTCCCATGTTCATGGACTTCAACTGGGTTAGGTCTGGACCTTCAGACTCTTGATTTTTTTTTTTTGAGGGATTTTTTGCTATAGGGTGCGTGTGCTCGCCAGACAGACAGAGAGAGACAGAGAATTAGGAAGCGGAAAATCACCCCCCAAGGGGGATGGCCATGCCACAATTCCTTCTCCTCCATTCTCCTCTCAGGATCTTGGGCACGCACGCACACACACCTGGCATGAGTTTAAGCCACCGGGTCCGGGACTTGAACCGCAGTCGACTACGTGGGAGTCCAGCGACAGCCATTATGCTAACTGCTGGTCCCCAGACTCTTGATTAAAAAAAAAAAATCCAGTGAGACTAAGGCAGCGTTGAACAAAAGAGGCTTGTGGTCTCAGAAAAACTGAAAGCAGAAGAGGTACTTGGCCACCCATATTCATGGCAGCATTCTTCGCGATGTCCACCAGGTGAATGGATAAAGAAATGTGGGCTATACAAAGTGCAGTGCTGCTGGGCCATAAAGGAGGGACGTTCTGACACATGCTGTGGCATGGAAGGACCTTGGGACACGCTGCTAAGTGAATAGACAAGGCAGGAAGGGACCTCTGCTGACTGGCTTCAGTGTATGAGCTCCTTAAAGCAGCCACAGTAGGGAGACCGAGGAGTGATGGTTTCCAGGGGCTGGAGCACGTGGAGGGGGTGGGGAGTTATTATCCAATGGTACAGAGTTTCAGTTTTGCAAGAAGAAAGTTCTGGAGATGATGCAGATGGTTGTGGCAATAGAAAAAAATAAAAAAGAATATATTAATGTCATTTAACAGTACACTTAAAGGTGGTTAAGATGGTATACCTCAAGTTTTTCATATTCTAAAGTCATAAAGAGGAAACAAGTGGGGAGAGGTTGGGGTCAGGGATAAAAGATGGTGCAGAATTAGCCAAGATACAGAAGCATGAACTTTTTTTTGCGGGAAGTCAGATCAACAGGGGAGGGAAACCTAACCTGGGGCGGTGTAGTGAATCCGTGCAGAAGGAAAGGGGGGTGTTTGTCTTTACACTTTACACGCGGCCTAGTGTGCGCTCACGCCTGGAGTGTTCCTCGACTTGTTCCAGTGGAGCCAACCTTAGCTTTCCCGAGCACCCCGCGTGGTTACCGTCCCCCGGAGTCCCCTGCACGCCCCCAGACTAGGCCGGCCTCCCTCCTCTGCCCTTCCACTGTTCTGGTCCCCACTTATTTCTTTATGTGCCTTTTCCGCAGACCTTGGAGACAGGAAGAAGTCTGGCTTATTTTTGCGTTCCCAGCACCCATCCCGTGCGCCAGCACACAGGAGGGCGTCCACGACAGCTTAGCAAGGCAGCCTGAAGGCGGGGTCCAAGTTCGGAGTCCTCGGCCCTCTCTCCTAACGCCCAGTCAAGATCCAGAACAGCGACAGCAAAACCACCCCCCCACCAAAACTTTCCACCGCTCCTTTAATCCCGCAGAGACTCGGGAGGTCTCAGAGAGCCTTGGATTAAGCTGGCCTCTGCCCGCGTCTGGCTGCCGGCGGAGGGACCTGGCCGCTCCGGGCGCAGAACCCGCGGCGGGCCGGGCGGTGAGCAGCGCCGGGCTCCAGGTCAGCACCACGGACAGCTCCGCCGGCCGCGCACGGCCTCGCGAGACACCCGGTCGCCCGCCCCCGGCCCCTTTCTGAGAATTCCAGCTGCGCCCTCGGGCATTGGGCCACTGACGACCCGAAGGAAGGAGGGAGGCGGCTCTGCCCACTCAGACCGGCCTCGTGTGAGGGCCCAGGTGAGGAGCCTGGGGGGCTCGGGGTGGCGGCGGGGAGGGGACGGAGAGAGCAGGTGGCACTCGCAGGCACCCGCTGCTCAGGCAGTTCGTTCTTCCCTGCGGTGTCTTATTCACGGTCCTGATAACCTGCGACATAGTTACACGTGTATGCAGGCTTATTTCTCTTCTTTTTCTTTCTTTCTTTTTTTTCTTTTTCTTTTTCTTTTTTTTTTTTTTTTTTTTTTTTGAGAGAGAGAGATTTCTTGCTATATGGCACATGCGCTCTCCAGAAAGACAGACAGAGACAGAAAGAGACAGAAAACGAGAAATCACCCCCTGGGGGGATGGCCACATCACAATCGCTTCTCCTCCGTTCTCCTCTCGGGATCTTTGCACGCACGCACACGCGCCCGGCATGAGTTTAAGCCACCGGGTCCGGGGACTCAAACCATGGTGGGCTACATGGGAGTCCAGCGACACAGCCGTTATGCTAACTGCTGGTCCCTACATATATGCAGTGTTTATTTAACAGGTGAGAAAAATGGAAGGTCAATGAGAGTAAGTTTAAAAGAAAATCTTGGTTTTATGCAATTAGG
This sequence comes from Tupaia belangeri chinensis, assembly GCF_000334495.1. Classification (NCBI taxonomy): domain Eukaryota; kingdom Metazoa; phylum Chordata; class Mammalia; order Scandentia; family Tupaiidae; genus Tupaia; species Tupaia belangeri. Next base: position 1,843,023 of record NW_006204194.1, on the reverse strand, counting down.
CGGCGGAGGAGTTGGCGTTGGGCCAGGTCTGCATGATTCCGGGGCCCGGATTCTCCCTCCCCTACCGAAGTTCCTCTCAGAGACGATAAACACATCTGGGTCGGGAGCTGGGAACCCGGCCTGGCATTCCCGCTAGCCGCGTGAGTTTGGCGGGATTGTGGGCACCTTTGTGTCTGCTGGAGCAGCTCCTTCTTCAGTTCCCTAACATTCCCCCCATTGCCTAACTTTCAGGATTCTACTCTGTACAGGTTATTTATGTGACCTTTGTGCATGGAATCAAGTGACTGAAAAGCAAACCTAAATAGTCATCAAGATGAGACTGGAAATAAAGTTTGACACAACCACTCAAGGCAGCTGTTAGCAGCAACATGGAACTCATGGGCGTGGGCATAGTGGTGGTTACGGGGACGAGGTTATGGGACCCTGGCCAGGGGTACGTACACAGTTAACAGGAGGAGTGAACTAACTCGCGGATCTGTCATACAGCAAGGCCATTACAGTCAGACAAGATATTACGCTCTTGAGAAATACAAAGAGAGTGTTCTCAGAACAAAAATGAGGGACCAGCAGTTAGCGTAATGGCTGTGTTGCTGGACTCCCATGTAGTTGACCAGGGTTCGAGTCCTGGACCCAGTGGCTTAAAATCACGCCGGGCGCGTGTGCGTGCGTGCGTGCCCAAGAGCCCGAGAGGAGAATGGAGGAGAAGGGATTGCAGCATGGCCATCCCCCCGGGGGTTATTTCTCGCTTTTTGTCTCTCTGTCTCTGCCTGACTGGTGAGCACACATGCCCTATAGCAAAAACCTCTCCAAAAACAAAAATGAACTGCATGAGATAATGCAGTTATTACGTAGTTAGATTTAACCACTGCACCCTGTATGTATACTTCAGAACATATGTTGTACTTTATAAATACAAGCAATATTATATTGATTTAAATTTTTTTAGTCCAAAGATATTACTGTACATATTATCATCAACAGATAATTTTTCATTTTTCTGTTGAATGTTTTGCTTTTTTCTCTTCTTTTTTTCTGCCCCTGATTCTCTCCCTCTCATCCCCCTTGTATTCATGCTGGGGGAATTCATTGTGTATGTTATAAACATGTATAGTGATTAAATGTATAAAAAATGAATAAGAAAGAATGACGTAGTTCAATGGTTACTATAAATAATTTCTGATGCATATTGTTAAGCAAAGCAATGCAAGTTGCAGAGTGATGCACATAGTGTGTAAAATTTGTGCAAAAACAAGGGGGAAGTTACACACACACACACACACACACATATCATGGCTTACCTGTGATATACCATGTGTATATTCTGTAAAACTTCTCTCCATTTTAACACATTTCATAAGACACATACACCATAGTTTCGACTAAGCAGAGAATATGTCAGGAAAGATGCACAAGAAGTTAATGAGAGGACTTCCTTCTCTGAGTAGAATGGAAACGAGGCAAAATTATTTTCTTCCTGTACTTTTCTCCTGTACTATCTGAATTTTTACAATTTTTACACGTACAACTATTGAAATACAAAGTGCATACAATTGGGAAATAGAATTTATCTTTCAAGACGACTTTAAGGCTTAAATGAGCTCATTGTGTAAAATGGCTGGGGTAGGGTAGATAGCACATCCATGTTCAGATTAAATCAGTCTTTCCTGTCTGGCTTACATCAACCAATACCATATTTGAAACAATAAACCCTTATTTCCGTAACGTAGGGTAGTCAGGTCCAGGGATTTCCCTGACTTTACTAAGGCAGTTTTCCTCGCGGTTTCCTATGAATGGCTTCTTCGCCATCAGGATTCGTGAAGCTTCAGTGTGCATGAGTGTGTCCTGGATTTCGTCAGTGTGGGTTGTGGTTTAGTAGCTTCCTGGGAAGGTGGGCGGCAGCTGGAGTCTACATTTCTACTGGCTCCAGGTGATCCCAAAATCTGAGAGGGAAGGTCCTAAGTCTCCATGGAAGATCCCATTCAAAGCTATGTGTCACTCCCTCCATAAATGATACACCGCGGGTAAGGCACCGGGTGGGCAGTAAAATCAGGTAGAGCTGACCTGATTTTTTTGGAAAAGCCCCAAAGTCCTCTCTTCCCAATTGCAGCCTCTGGGAACCTTGGATTCCTCATCCTTCACATTGAGGAAAGTGACAGGTTAGTGACACATGAATGAAGTCTTCTGTTCCTGAAGTAGGAACATGGGTGTATGTGACAGTTCTTTTTTTCTTAAGAAAGATTTTTGCTATAGGGCGCGGCACATGTGTTCTTCAGAGAGACAGAGAGACAGAGACAGAAAGGGAGAAATCACCCCCAGGGGCATGGCCACACTGCAATCCCTTCTCTCCCATTCTCTCTTGGGATTGTGGAATGCATGCACATGTGCCTGGTGTGAGTTCTAAGCCACCAGGTCTGGAACTCACACTGTAGCGGGCTGTGTGGGAGTCCAGTGATGTAACCATTACACCATTTGCTGGTCCCGATGTTGTCACCATCTTTTATGAAGATTTTTTTGTGGGGCAAAAGAGGGAGATGGGAGATAGTTTTCTCTAGGAAAAAAAAATTAGAAATCAAATTTTCATATTTTAAAGAATTATTTTATTTAACTTTATTTACATATTTTAATTTGACCAGAGAGAGAGAGAGAAAGTGAGAAAGCAAGCTGCCAGGTCCAGGACTCAAACCGTGGTCAGTCATGTGAGAGTCCAGCGCCCACCACGCCATCTGTCGACTCCTCCACTGGTTTTTCTAGAAGAGTACCAGACCTGACTCTCTTCTCTAATAAAGAGGAAATAGGACATGACTTAAAGCTGAAGCAGCTGGCAGGGATCAGAACATTGGTGGGAACTTGCAGGTCATGGTAAGGACCTTGTCTGTTCTGGGAATAACGGGGACTGTAAAGAGTTACTTATTACTTTTTAAAATTATTTATTTAATTTTATTTATTATTATTTTTTTTTCAATTTTTCTTGTTTTTAAATTTATTTACATTTAATTACATGTCTTTACAGTATACATTTTTTCCCAACACAAATACCATGTGTATCAATCAAGACAAAAATATTACTATCTACATTATCATCAGCAAATAGCTTCTCACTTTTTGTCAATTAAGCATACTTTTACCAGTTTTTTCCTTTTCCTTCTCTCTTCCTCCCTTCCATAGTAAACTTTTTTTCCACATTTTATTGATTCGCAAAAGATCTTAAAGTATGGACACAGCTAGCATCTAGTGACAAGTGCACTGTAATTCTCTTCTGAGACATTTTTCTCTCTCCACCCCCCCTTTTACTAAAGAGAGCTATAAATTAACTTATTTGCAAAAATAAATTAGGTTAATCTCAATTTGGTCTGTTATATGCACAAAGCCCCATAAGAATTCAATTTCTGATGCAGGGCAACAGATACTATTGTATTATTAAACTTGTGCAAATAACCATTCTACCACAAAATAAGAATGCTCACAAATATTTTCCAATTACAAAGGGGTCAGGAAGGGAGTAAAGTTTATGTTTTCGTTAAAAAAATAAAAAAAAAAACATATTGCTGTATCTATCAACAACTTAAAAGAAAACAAAAATCCTTAAATCTGGAAGACACAGCATAGAAGGAAATCAGTAATGTTTCATAAAAAAGTCATAGAGGACTAGCAGATGGTATAATGGCTACATCACTGGACTCTCATGTAGTCGACTGTGGTTTGAGTCCCAGACCCAGTGGCTTAAACTCACGCCTGCTGCGTGTGTGTACATGCCCAAGATCCCAAGAGGAGAATGGAGGAGAAGGGATTGTGGCGTGGCCATCCCCACCTGGGGGTGATTTCTCACTTTTTATCTCTCTTTGTCTTTCTGGCGAGCACAGTGCACTATAGCAAAAATCTTTCAAAAAATAAAAAAAGGCATAGAATTCTATTTCACTAGTGCACTCTCATGTAATCTATCTTTTGTTGAATTTGCAGTGTTACTGTAGTCTGACCTTTCCATTAGCATTCAACATTATTGATATTTCATAACTTGTCCCTACTATTAAGTTGTCCCTTTTCTTGGTCATTTTTTGTTCTATTATTTGTCATCTGTCTTTATTTTTCCTGGTATAACACTCCCTTCAGAACATCTCTAAGAGCTGGTCTAGTGTTGGTGAATTCTTTCAGATTTTGTTTATCTGAGAATATTTTTCTTTTCTTCCCATATGAAGGATAATCTTGCTGGATATAGTATTTTTGGCTGATATTGTTTATCACTTAACACTTTGAATATATTTTCCCATTCTTTCCTTGCTCACATTGTTTCTGACGAGAGGTCCAACATTAGCCTGATAGGATATCCTTTGAAAGTAACTTGACGTTTCTCTCTTGCCAATTTCAGTATCTTCTCTCTGTGGTTTTGGTCAATCTGGCTATGATGTGCCTTGGAGAAGATCTTCTTGTGTTGACTCTGTGTGGGGTCCTTTGCATTTCTTGGGTCTGGATATTTGAATGCCTCTCTAGGTTTGGAAAGTTTTCTTCTAGGGTTTCATGGAATAGATTATCAATGCCCTGATTAGTTTCTTCACCTTCTAGTATAGTGATTTTCCAGATGCTTGGGCATCTAATGGTATCTAGTATTACTCATATATTATTCTCATTTTTTGTGTTTTTCTTTTTTTTAGTCTTTTTGGTGAAATTTTCTAAGTTCTGTTTTCTACATCTGAAATTCAATTTTCTGCATGATCTAATCTGCTTTTAATACTTTCAAGGGAGGTTTGTTTGTTTGTTTGTTTTTTACAGCACTGTGCATCTTTATTAACCATTCACGTACAGTAGTACCTGGTAGGATTGGGACAGAATTGGGATTGAAAAGTGAACAGATATTCAGCATCTAACTGTTCCAAAGAAGCCACTACCTATTCTTTTTCACAAACAGGATTTCACAGAGCCAATACAGTACCAGCCATTGACCCAGTGCACCGAGTGTACTGAAGTAGAAAAGATGCAACGAGAAAAATAGCTACATTAGAAAGAACTTCAACACTTCAGTAAGAGTCAAACACTTTCAGTTTCTCCTCTTGAGCCCCTAAAACATCATCTTACAGTCTGAATCTACCTATACAGTTCTACATCAGCTTCTAGAATATTTGTCAGGAGGGGGAAAAAAGGGACACTGGTCAGTACAGTCTTTGGATATTTAGGAAGGGGTGGGGAGAAGTCAGGGCCTACTATTATTATTTAATTTGGCCAGAGAGAGAGAGAGAAAGTGAGAAAGCAAGTCACCAGGTTCAAGGCTTGAACTGAGGTCAGCCATATGAGAGTCCAGTGCCTTAACCACCATGCCACCTGCTGGCCCCTGTGAAGAGGCCTTTTTTTTTTTTTTTTAGATTTTTGTCATAGGGTGCATGAGCTCACCAGAGAGACAGAAAGTGAGAAATCACCCTCCCCCCCATGGTAGAGGGCCATGCCGCAATGCCTTCTCCTCCATTTTCCTCTTGGGATTTTGGGTGCACACATGCCCAGCATGAGTTTCAGGCTGCTAAGTCCGGGACTCTAACCACAGTTGTCCAAGTGGGAGTCCAGCATCTTAACTGCTATACCACCTGCTGGCCTCCGCCACGGCCAGTGATGTTGAGGCCCCACTAGCTGCTACACAGACTGCACAGAGCAGGGACGAAGGCAGACAGACCGAGGAATAGACTTGTTTACCCAAGTGAGGCGGTGACTTGGAGAGATGTAGAGAGGTCCATTTGCAAACTGTTTCTAAGTGTGTTTCATCCCTAGATGGAGAGGGCCCTGGAGGCAGCCAACATGACCAGAGTGCGGGAGTTCGTCCTGCTGGGCTTGTCCACGAGGCCGGGCACGCGGGACGTCCT
>NW_006204194.1:1833076-1836910 GCF_000334495.1 Tupaia belangeri chinensis | reverse complement strand
GCAGGTCGGCCTGGGCTTGGCCTTGTCCTCGTGGCGTGGTGGGCTGCTGGTCTCAGTGATCAAAACAGCATGCATTGCCAGCCTGTCCTACTGTGGCCCCAACGTCCTCAACCACTTCTTCTGCGATGTCTCCCCCCTGCTCAACCTGTCCTGCACCCACGTGGCCCTGACGGAGCTGGTGGACTTCATCTCCGCCATCGTCATCCTCTGGGGTTCCCTCCTTGTGGCCATGGCCTCCTATGTGGCCATCGGTAGGGCGGTGCTCCGCATGCCGTCAGCCGCTGCCCGGCGCAAGGCTTTCTCCACCTGCGCCTCCCACCTGGTAGTGGTGGGCATCTTCTACTCGGCCGCTCTCTTCATCTATGCCCGTCCCAGTCGCATCGAATCCATGGACCTCAACAAGGTGCTGTCTGTCATCTACACGGTGGCCACGCCCATGTGCAACCCCGTCATCTACTGCCTGCGCAACAGGGAGGTGCAGGCGGCTTTCCGTAGAACCGTGCATTGGTCCTGAGGTCGGCGGGTGACCAGGGGTGGGAGAGTCAGGTAACCAGTAACCTGCTTGAGACAGATATAACTCAAATACCATGAGTTTCCCTCTTTAAATGTGTACAACTCAGTGGTTTTGAAAGTATATTCACAGAACTATGCCACCATGACACGACCTAATTCCAGAACATTTCTGACACCCTTCCACGTTATCAGGCATCAATACCAGACTCACCCTGCCGCCCCAGCCCGAGAGGCCACCACTCCACTTCCTGTCTGGACACTTCACGGGAAGGACTCGCTCGCCGTGTGGCCTCTGTGACTGGCTCCCTGTCAGCGTGCTCTCCGGGTTCACGCACACTGTGACCAGCGTCGGGGCTTCCCTTTCTGACTGAGTAATGCCTCCCTGTTTGGGTAGGCCATTTTCGTCTGTTCGTCGGCTGACTGCGGTCTGGGTTGCTCCCACCTCTTCACTATTGTGAATCAGCGGGGCTGTGCCGGTCTGGGTGCGACTTCCGTGTGGACACGGTTCTAATTCTCTCTGGTATGTGCTCAGGGCTGGGACTGCTGTCTCACTGGGTAGCTCCTTGGCTAACTTCGTGAGGAACCAACAAACTGGTTTCCGGCGCCGTCAACTCTGCTCCTCCTCCTCCTTTTCACAATTTGCCAGACTGCGTGTGCTCGCTGGAGAGAGAGACGCAGAGACAGGGGAGGTGAGACAGCACCTCCCATAGGGCATGGTCATGCCGCAGTCCCTCCTCCATCTCCCCCTCCTTTGGGGATTTTGGGCACACACGGAACCAGCATGGGACTCAGGCAGCCGGGTCTGGAATGCGGCGTGTAGTAGGCCATGTGGGACCAGCCAGTGGCTGTGGCCCTACCCTGCTTTCAACATGTATATACACACACACATACACACATGCACACACACATACACACACATATATATGCACACACATACACACGCACACACATATACACACATACACATGCACACACACATACACACGCACATATACACACATATATACGCACACACACACATGCGCACACACATACATACACATACACACATACACATGCACACACACACACTTTGGGGGAGGCTAGAAGGCATGTGAGCTCAACTGAGAAAGTCGGGGAGAGAGAGAGAAGCACCCCCCATGGGAGATGGTCATGCCGTAATCCCTTTCCAGTTCTCCCTTTGGGGTTTTGGGCACACACATACACAAACACACACATATGCCCAACATGTTTCTCAGGCCGCTGGGTCTGGGATTCAGACTGCTGACCATGGGGGATCCAGCTTTTTCTTTTTTTGGAGAGGTTTTCGCTATAGGGCGCATGTGCTCACCAGAAAGACAGAGAGAGACAGAGAGACAGAAAGTGAGAAATCACCCCTCTGGGGGGATGGCCACAATCCCTTCTCCTCCATTCTCCTCTCAGGATCTTGGGCACACATGCACACACACCTGGCGTGAGTTTAAGCCACTGGGTCTGGGACTCGAACCACAGTTGGTTACATGGGAGTCCAGAGACATAGTCATTACGCTAACAGCTACCCCCCCATCGGGTCCCCAGGGGGCCTGTTTTTTTTTTTTTTTTTTTTTTTTTTAGCACCTCAACACCATGGACCCAACCTAATATATATATGTTTTTTTAATTTAATTTTTTATATTTCATTTTCTTTTATACATTCAATCACATTATTATTTGGTTGACAAGATGGATATTTCAACAGGTGAACATTTCTCCCTAGAACAGTTGATAAAACTACAAAATATCTTCAACGGATCATACATTTCTGTGCCATTGATGCTTTGCCTCCCTATTTTCCTTCTAGATGTCCTTCCTCAGACCCTCCTTTCACACGCACTGTATCTGGTATTTACATCTGTATACTGTGCTTCTATCCTTTGGTCGGTTGCAGTCAGAGTGCGGACACTCGGTATATACGAAGTGGGGACACACATGTATTTCTAAGATATTTAATGTGAGCGAGGGAGGAGGCAGTCACAAACAGGGGAGTTACAGGGGAGACGGTATGAGTGGCCAACGAGCTGGAGAAACCTTGCCAGGACTTAGGAAACCAGTCCTAACAGGCAAACCGGTCCTGCACGCACCAGGCTGTCGGTCAGGACAAATGCAGCCGTTAACACTCAGAGCCGAGGAGCCTTCGGGGAGCGGGCGTGCTCCCTCACACGCTGCTGAGGACGGTGAGGACCTTAGGCTTCGTAATGGCAGCCTGGCAGCACTGTTCCAGATTTGACTGTGTCGATGCTTCATCCAGAATTTCCACTTTTGCAAGCATCTCTTACAGAAATTAAAGCACTGGTCTATTAAAATATATGAGTAAGAATATTTATTGCAGCACTGCCTTAAGTGGCTCATGTTGGAAAGAATGTCAGTGTTCATCAATAAGATGACTGAGTAAATTTTGGTGCTTTCATATTGTAAAATCTTTTGTGAGTGTTAAAAACAAGGATGAATTATCTCTCTCTACATTATCATGAAGGCACAATGAACTTGTAGATAAACATGTAAATTTTAGAGTAAAATTTTAAATACATTTTAAGTTAGAAATATTTAAAACTGAACGCTTTACACATGCCTAGTTATATTTGTATCAGTTTCGTTGAGGATACACAGTGCAAAATGAAAGGAGAGTGAAAACATTTTTAGTAAACTCTAGTAGTAATAGAGTTTATTTATTTATTTATTTTAGACAGATTTCTGCATTAGGGTGCATGCACTTGCTGGAGAGACAGGAAACAAGAAATCACCCCCTGGGAGTTGGCCATGCCACAATCTCTTCTTCTTCAGTCTCTTCTTGGGATTTTGGGCATGCACACATATGTACCTGGTGTGAGTTTCAAGTTACTGTGTCCAGGACTCAAACTGCAGTTGACTATGTGGGAGTCCAGCAATGTAACCATTTTGTCATCTGCTGCTCCCCCAGTTTTTTTTTGAGATATTTTTGCTGTAGGGCTTGTGCACTCACCAGAGAGATAGAGAGAGACAAAGAGACACAAAGCAAGAAATCACCTCCCCCAGGGGGGCTGGCCACACTGCAATCCATTCTCCTCTTGGGATCTTGGACATGCATGTACACACACCTGGCATGAGTTTTAAGCCACCGAGTTTAGGAATCAAACTGCATTGACTACAAGGGAGTCCAGCAATGTAACCATTATGCCATCTGCTGGTCCCAATAATAATTATTTTTTTTTGGAGAGGTTTTTGCTATAGGGCGTGTGTGCTTGTGGGGACATGCTCTGAGCAAACACCACTTGCTCTTTTGGGGTTTGGCAGAACCTTGTAACTTGTCTTTCCCTGACCTTGGCT
>NW_006204194.1:1832506-1832804 GCF_000334495.1 Tupaia belangeri chinensis | reverse complement strand
ATAGATTTGTTAACTGCTTCTCATTGTCTGTAACCTGGCAACCAATGTATGAAGTGTCATGAAACATACATGTGTAATGTCTCCTTGTACTATAAATAAAGACGTCCAGTTCGTCTGGGTGGCACAAGTTGCTTGGGCTACCTAGGCTCGGGCTGCCTGTGTCCATTTCTACTCTATCTCTTTGTCTCATTTTTTCCGCTTCTTCCATAACAGACCCAAGCCCTGGGGCAGACGCCAACATGTCCAGAAAGACAAGACAGAGAGAGAGAGAGACAGAAAGCGAGAAATCATCCCCCAG
>NW_006204194.1:1831206-1832152 GCF_000334495.1 Tupaia belangeri chinensis | reverse complement strand
CACGCGCCCGGCGTGAGTTTTAAGCCACCGGGTCCGGGACGCGAACTGCGGTCGACTACGTGGGAGTCCAGCGACATAGCCATTACGCTAACTGCTGGTTCCCAAGAGAGATTTTTGTTATAGAGTGCATGTGGTTACCAGAGAGACAGAGAGTCAGAGAGAGAGGAAGTGAGAAATCCCTCCCTGAGGGGTATGGCCGTGCCACAATCCTCTCTTCTATTCTGCTCTTGGGATGTGGGGCACACACATACATATACCTGGTTTGAACCCACTGGGTCTGGGACTTGAACTGTGGTTTGCCATGGAATCTAGCACTTAACTACCGGGTCACCTGTTTGGGCCCATTTTGTGCTTTTAATGGTAAACGAGTGGAGGAAACCTCTATCCAGCAATAGAATTTAATTACACTAAGTCAGCACATGCATGTGATGGAATCCCGAGGTGCGTAAAGTGTAATTTTTGTAAGTATACTGACTGCCCTGAAAGGTGTCAATTATAGACTGTGATTTATAAAAGTCAGCCTCTGAAGCATATTACAGGACTCCAAATAGTTCACAGAAAAATGTGATTAAAGTACAGGTTATTTCAATGAAAAAAATTGAAATCTATAAATAGTTTTTTTTTTTTGAGAGGTTTTTGCTATAGGGCACGTGCGCTCGCCAGACAGACAGAGACATAGAGACAGAAAGCAAGAAATCACCCCCCAGGGGGAAAGGTCACGCCGCAATCCCTTCTCCATTCTCCTCTCGGGATCTTGGGCACGCACCCACACACGCCCGGCGTGAGTTTTAAGCCACTGGGTCCGGGATGCAAACCGTGGTTGACTACGTGGGAGTCCAGCGACATAGCCATTACGCTAACTGCTAGTTCACAAAATCTATAAATAGTTTTTAAAATAATTACTTTATTTAACTTTATTTATTATTATTATTATTATTATTATTAT
>NW_006204194.1:1814296-1831078 GCF_000334495.1 Tupaia belangeri chinensis | reverse complement strand
CACCCCCCAGGGGGGATGGTCACGCCACAATCCCTTCTCCTCCATTCTCCTCTTGGGATCTTGGGCACGCACGCACACGCGCCCAGCGTGAGTTCTAAGACACCGGATCCGGGACGCGAACCGCGGTTGACTACGTGGGAGTCCAGCGACATAGCCATTACGCTAACTGCTGGTCCACCCCATGCATAGTTTTTTATAGTAATGATTTTTTATGAACTTTTTGAAGCCCCAGCCCCAATACAATACAATTACATTTTAATTATTACTATTTTTTCTTTTTTGGAGAGGTTTTTTGCTATCGGGCAGAAAAACCGAGAGAGATAGCGAGATAGAAAGAAAGAAATCACCCCCCAGGGGGATGGCCACGTTGCAATCCCTTCTCCTCCATTCTTCTCTCGGGATCTTGGGCACACACGCACACGCGCCTGGCGTGAATTTAAGCCACCGGGCCTGGGACTTGAACTGTGGTCAACTACGTGGGAGTCCAGCAACATAGCCATTACGCTAACTACTGGCCCCTCACATGCTTTCTTAATTTCTTCTTTTTTGATTCCCAGAGATGCATGCTCCAGTCAGAGAGGAACAGGGAGACAGAGAGAGATGAGAGAGACCCTCAGCGGGGCCTGGTCTCCCAAATCCCTCCCTCCCCATGTTTCCGCTCTGTTGGATTTGGGCACACGCATGGGCAGCATGTTTCCAAACTGCTGGGGCCGGGATTCAAACTGCAGCCAGCCATGTGGTACCCAGTTCTCTTAGCCACTAGATTATGGGGCTGGGCCTGTTTCATTTTATTTATTTAAAATTTTCTTTCAGATTTTTGCTACAGGGTGCATGTGCTCCCTGGAAAAACAGACAGAGACAGAGAGACAGAGAGACAGAGAGTGAGAAACCACCTCCGGGGGGCTGCCCGCAGTTCCTTCTTTATTCTTCTCTCAAGAATTTGGGCACGCACGCACATGTACCTGATGTGAGTTTCAAGCTGCTGGGTCCAGGACTTGAACTGTAGTTGACTACTTGGGAGTCTAACAATGTAACCATTACGCCATCTGCTGGTCCCAACTGGGCCTGTTCTAACATACAAAAATGTCTTCATCCTCTCCTTTTTGTCCATAAGCTAGAGCCAAGCTTACTCGGTGAGGAGTTCAAGACCCCAGATTGTCTCAGGTCCAGCCACAGTAGACTCAGCACTACTGGACGTGGCATTCTCGGCACATCTGGGTCACTTCGCACGCCGTCTCACCTGGGGGGACCATGCCCTTCTTTGTCCTCCCTGGGAATGCAGCTACCTGCAAGGCCCAGCCTCAGCTTGTCTCTGCGGGGCTGTCCCTGAGTGCCCCTACGCTCAGGCACAGGGCACAGCCCTTCTTCCGGTCTTCTGTGACCCTTTACTCGCCCTGGCGAGCACAACAGCGGCCTGGCATCTGAGCACGGGCCTCGCTAACTCAGGGCCCGGCTCGCAGCAACGCCTGCTCTGCAGCAGGTGCTCAGGAAATTGGCTGAGTACGTAAATGATCGAGTAACCCACTGGAGGAAGGTCGTGTCCGTTGATCTTATCCCTGGTGATCTATGGCTGTCATCATCACTTCTGAAGAACTTGCTGGACCCAGCAGATGTCGTAGCGGTTAAGTCCTGGATTCCCAAATGGCCAACTAGAGTTGGAGTTCTGGAACTGGTGGCTTGAAACTCGTGCTAAGTGTGTGTGCGTGTAACAGGAGAATGGGGAGAGGGAACTGCAATGTGGTCATCCCCACTGGGGAGTGATTTTTCACTTTCCCTCTCACTGTCTCTGTCTCTCTCTCTCTGGTGAGTACACATGCTCTAAGGCAAAAACCTCTTTTAAAAAAAGGGACCAGCGGATGATATAATGGCTATGTCGCTGGACTCCTACGTAGTACATCATGGTTTGAGTCCTGGACCCGGTGGCTTAAAACTTACATGGGGCATGCGTGTGTGTGTGTGTGCCCAAAATCCCGAGAGGAGAAAGGAGGAGAAGCAATTGCGGTGTGGCCATCCTCCCAGAGGGTGATTTCTCACTTTCTCTCTCTCTGTCTTTCTAGCAAGTACATGCGCCTATAGCAAAAATCTTTCTAAAAACATAAACTTGCTGAATTTCAGGCCCCATGTGAAACCCTTTATAAGGGGTCTTTGAAAATTTTATGAAAATGCATATTATGAAAAAACTATGCGTGAATTTCAAAATTTTCCGTACCAGAATGGCATTTTAATCCATTTTTCTTTTTTAAAACGTGTCCATTTATTTTTATTTCTCCCACGAGTAAGAGAGAGACTGAGGAAGAGATGGAGAGCACCTCAACAAGGTTCCGATTTCCAAGGCATATGTATACATATATACACACACATACACATACACACACATACATATATACACACATACACACATATACACACATACATATATACACACACACACACATACACACACATACACACACACACACACACACATTGCCCTTTGAAAATGGCCGGTTTATACTCTCACAAACACAAGAACATGTTCATTTCCTTTGAAGCTTTGTGAACATAAATTATTACTTAAAATTAAAAATAAAAAATCATTTAATAGAAGGGCATTCTTAGAACTCCCAGGTGATTGGGACCAGCAGTTAGCGTAATGGCTATGTCGCTGGACTCCCATATAGTCAACCACAGTTCGAGTCCTGGACCCAGTGGCTTAAACTCACACCGGGCACGTGTGCGTGCGTACCCAAGATCCTGAGAGGAGAATGGAAGAGAAGGGATTGCAGCGTGGCCATCCCCCCGGGGGGTCATTTCTTGCTTTCTGTCTCTCTATCTCTCTGTCTTTCTGGTGAGTGCACATGCCCCATAGCAAAAAAGCTCTCCAAAAAAAAAAAAAAAGAAAGAAAAGAAAAAGAAAAAGAAGAAAATGAATGTCCAGGTGATCTTATGTTTATTTATTCAATTATTAAAGGTTAAACAAACTTAATGCAACAGATTCAATGTTCAAAATAGAAAATATGAGTCCTGTTTGGTCTTCTTCCTAAAAACATTACTTATAACCCATTTGGTATATAGCCTTTAAGAATCTTTCTGAAGACTTTTTTAACCTAAAGAAGTTACTACAATTATTATCATTGTTTTACAAAACTGCCATAGTCACGTACGTTTCTCTTATTTTTAACTCAACAACGTACCTGGCCGTCTCCCCACATCCATAGCTACACGTCTGAGTTCTTCTTCATGGATGCGAATGATGTCACCGCACAGCTGTAATGATCTCCTGTCGGTAGGGATTGGAGCTATTGCCTATTGTTTCTTAAAACACATGCTTATTCCAACTTTTTCAACAGTGCAATAGACACTTGCCTATGTGTACTCCGTATCACATCCACACACACACGCAACAGTTTTACTCTGCAAAGGGCGAATGGTTGACTCTGTTCAAATTGGCATATTCTGGATGAGCAGCGACGTTGCCCCTCAACTCCCTTCCTGCTCATTTCCTTTTACTTCTTTTGGAATATTCCTATATTGATTTTTAAAGTTTATGTATTTCAGTCTTCCATGAGAGAGTGACAGAGAGAGAAAGAGAGAGGGAACGAGGTGCAGCCCGACAGCTGCAGAGCTGCCGTCCAGTGTCGGCCGGCCCAGTATTCCAACTTTTTCAACAGTGCAATAGACACTTGCCTATGTGTACTCCGTATCACATCCACACACACACGCAACAGTTTTACTCTGCAAAGGGCGAATGGTTGACTCTGTTCAAATTGGCATATTCTGGATGAGCAGCGACGTTGCCCCTCAACTCCCTTCCTGCTCATTTCCTTTTACTTCTTTTGGAATATTCCTATATTGATTTTTAAAGTTTATGTATTTCAGTCTTCCATGAGAGAGTGACAGAGGAAGAGAGAGGGAACGAGGTGCAGCCCGACAGCTGCAGAGCTGCCGTCCAGTGTCGGCCGGCCCAGGTCGCAGGCAGGGCATGCCAGGCGGTGGAGGGAGGCCCTGGGACGCGGACCCAGGACGTCTCCCACGCAGGCCCAGTGGACTGCAGCTGTGCCGCCACCTGCCCTTGGGCGGGGTGTGCTTAGTTCTCACACGCTACGTGTGCTATTTTCCTCCAGCCTCTTACTTGCCTTTGGAACTTGTGTGTGCGTTTTGGCCACAGAAGTCTTTTTTTCTCTTTTTATTTATCATTATCATTATTTTCTAACTTGACCAGAGAGAGACAGAAATAATGAGAGAAAAGGCGAGAAAGCAAGGTCTGGAACTCTAGTCGTGGTCAGCCATGTGGGAGTCCAACACCTCTAGCCACCACGCCACCTGCCGGCCCCAGCCACAGAAGTTTTAAACTCAGGGATGAGGTGGTGTCCGTTCTCCCTGGAGAGACAGCGCAGGTGCAGTGTCCGCCCCAGCGCCGCCCGCACCTCCCTGTTGCGCAGGCAGTAGACTACGGGGCTGCACAGGGGCGTGGCCACCGTGTAGATGACTGACAGCACCTTGTTGAGGTCCGTGGACTCGATGCGGCTGGGTTGGGAGTACATGAAGAGAACCACGGAGTAGAAGACGCCCACCACTGCCAGGTGGGAGGCGCAGGTGGAGAGGGCCTTGCGCCGGGCAGCGGCTGACGGCATGCGGAGCACAGCCCTACCAATGGCCACATAGGAGGCCAGAGCAACCAGCAATGACCCCCAGAAAACGACGATGGCGGAGATGAAGTCCACCAGCTCCGTCAGGGCCACGTGGGTGCAGGACAGGTTGAGCAGGGGGGAGACATCGCAGAAGAATTGGTTGAGGACGTTGGGGCCACAGTAGGACAGGCTGGCAATGCATGCTGTTTTGATCACTGAGACCAGCAGCCCACCAAGCCACGAGGACAAGGCCAAGCCCAGGCAGACCTGGGGCCGCATGAGCAGCGAGTAGTGCAGCGGGCGGCAGATGGCCACATAGCGGTCGTAGGCCATGGAGGCCAGGAGCGTGCACTTGGTACCAATGAGGGAGAGGAACAGGAAGAGCTGAATGAAGCAGGCTGTGAAAGGCACATGGCAGGGTCCGGTCCACAGCCCCAGGAGCAGGCTGGGCATCGTCACGGACACGTAGCACATCTCCAGGCCGCTGAGGTTGCCCAGGAAGAAGTACATGGGCTTGCGGAGCTCACTGTGCCTGCAGACCAGGTAGACGATGAGCGTGTTCTCCAGCAGGGTCAGCAGGTAGAGAGCCAGGAAGACGGCAAACAGGGCGTCCCGCGTGCCCGGCCTCGTGGACAAGCCCAGCAGGACGAACTCCCGCACTCTGGTCATGTTGGCTGCCTCCAGGGCCCTCTCCATCTGAATGAAGAAAGGGGTAGGAACGTAGACGCCCTTGTCATGCAGAAGAGTCGGGTCAGAAGAGGAAGAGCTGGGGCCAGGAGGCAGTGCGGTGGTTAAGGCCCTGGACTCCCACAGGGCCGAGAGCAGTGAGCCCCAGACCTGGTGGCTTGCTTTTACACTGTCCCTCTCTTTTGCTTGCTGTTACTTTCTGATGATTACATAACAAATACAAATCATATTTAAAAAATAAAATTAAAGAAGAAGACTTGTGTTTGGGTTCCCTGAGGTTATCGTTGTCAGGAAGAACACAGAGAACAACTGAGAAATCGCGAAACTGGAAACAGCACACTTTGACCTGCACTTGCTAAGTGTGGTCTCTGGCAAAACAGCCTTTCCTGAGCCTCATTTTCCTCATCTGTAAATGGAGTTGAAGGCTCTCCCCAAGAAGCTCTTAGTCCTGGTGAATATTTTTTTAAAGAATTATTTCATTTATTAGCATTATTATGTGTTAAACATGACCAGAAAGACACACACAGAGAGAAAGGGAAAGTAGGAAAGCAAGCCTTCAGGTCTGGGACTCAAACCCTGGTTGCCCCTATGGGAGTCCAACCCCTTAACCACCATCCCACCTGCCAGCCTCAGTCCTTGTGAATATTAGCACGGCAGTGGATGAAGAGATTCTTTATGATAAAGTGAGAGATGATTGCTATCTCCTTACCTTGATGGTCTTATGTGGTCTTTTTTAGGTTAGATCTCTCTCTCTTTCATGCCATCTGACAATAAAAACAGTCCCCAAGACCCCCAGGGTCACCTGGACTATTTTTAATAAAGGAAGACTCACAATTTCCTTATTCTGAGAAGTTTACCTCTCTTAATCGGGTTGAATTTCAGGAGGAAATTTGCTACTGCTTATTCAAAAAAAGTGCCAGTGGGAATAGTTTTCTAAAAGGACCAGTTTCCAGTGCCTTCCAGAAAGATAACGTGGCTTTTTATAAAACAGAGAAGAAAGAGCGTGTGCAGAACATCTGGAGCTATAATAGCTTTGCTGTCCACACACTGGATCGTTCCTCCCGCCCACAGGGAAGACCGTGCCACACTCACAGGCAGAGGTGACCTGTTGAAAGGGACGGTTCTGGCACTGCAGTCTTTGACCTCTGTCATTATTGCCGGAGACCCAATGTACTTTTCAGGGGACGCGGCTTGCAGAGCAGACCACCCTCACTTGTGTATGAGTCACCCGCCCCGTAGGTGCCCAGTGCAGATAGCTGCTATGAGAGGTTGCTACGTACCAGGGCTCTGAAATCCAACGGCAACTGGAACTGAGGTCGGGGCCTTCCGGAGTTTATTTTCTGTGTAGTGAGAGTCAGAGGACACTAAAGAACAAGTACAGAAATAAAATTTCAGTGGATAAATGCTAAGAAGAAAACCAAGACAGCTGTGTTGACAACATCTGCAGGAGGCTGTTCTGGGAGATGGAATCAGAGAACTCCCCTCTGAAAAGGGAGGTGACATTCACATCTACCCTCGACTGATGAGAAAGAGTAAGACCAATATGAAGCTGGTCGAAGAGCACTCTAGAAGGAGCAGGAAAGTTCAAGGGGAGTCCAAAACGTTTCTGGGAAAAGGGAATTAAAATATAAATTAATTCTGGTGGAAAAAAGTGAAATCCACTTATACTTTTGTCTGTAACATGCATTTTCTATGGGCATTTTAAAGGCTCCTTGTAAGCACAAAAACCTTGAGTCAGGAGGAAACTCAGCACCTTCGAAGGAAATAAAATCCAGTGTGGCTGAAGGATAGAGGAGAGAAGAAATCAGGTTTCCTTCCAACCGTGTGTTGAGAAAATTCTGCCAATATCTACCTGCATGTTCACCCCAATATGCTAAGTCTCGTATATTATTCTAGCCTGTCAGCTAACTGTTCACAGGGAAAATTGGGTTTCAGAGATAAATGGTTGGAGCAGAGAAGTGGAATAGAGTCCAGAAACTCATGCACATGCACTCACTAACATGACTTACGACATTATTTGCATTATAGATCAATAGGAAAGGGGATACACTTTTCAGTTAACAGTTCTTGGATAATTAGCTATCCACACAGCAAAATTAAAAGATGTAGAAAACCTAAATCACACCACATGCACATATGCAAAAGAAAATCAATTTCAGGGAGCTAACATATAGATTTGAAGGAAAATCTCTGTAATTTTAGAAAAACACATGGAAGCATATTGGACACGTGGGGTCTGGCCCCGAGGCCCAGTGCTATAAGGCCGGCCCCAAGGTGAACTTTCCAAGCACTCCTCTTACTCCAGTGTCCTTTCCCCTTCCCTGGAGGTGATGGTGGTCACCATTTCCTATAGGTCCTTCCCGAAGTTTTGCTAACACTGCCATACACTTCGTACAAGTCCTCATCCCAAACACAGGCAAAATCACGCATCACGTATACCTACAAGATCACTTTGAATCTTAACACTGCACTCTTTCTCATGTTTGAGTGTCTTCTCCATCATTCATTTTAGTATTATTTTCCCCTTGAAAATGTTCAAACTTGGGACCAGAAGTTGGCGTAATGGCTATGTCGCTGGACTCCCATGTAGTTGACTGTGGTTCAAGTCCCGGACCCGGTGGCTTAAAACTCACGCCGGGCATGTGTGCGTGCGTGCCCAAGATCCTGAGAGGAGAATGGAGGAGAAGGGATTGCGGCGTGACCATCCTCCCCCTGGGGAGTGATTTCTCGCTTTCTGTCTCTCTGTCTCTGTCTGGTGAGCACACGCACCCTATAGCAAGAACCTCTCAAAAAAA
Organism: Tupaia belangeri chinensis; assembly: GCF_000334495.1. Classification (NCBI taxonomy): domain Eukaryota; kingdom Metazoa; phylum Chordata; class Mammalia; order Scandentia; family Tupaiidae; genus Tupaia; species Tupaia belangeri. The sequence goes on along the minus strand of NW_006204194.1, from coordinate 1,822,986 downwards.
AAAAAGTTCAAACTTCACATGTCCAAATTAAGGAAAAAGGATGAGTGTTTCCACGTCTGTTGGGTTAAGCAAAGAAAGACAAGCTTGTTAAGATGGTCCATTTCAAGCAGCAGACGATGAAGCGCTGAGCAGCACGCATGCGATCAACTGTTAGTCCTTGCTATGGTTAGTGGACTTACAGTCACACGAAAGTAGTTTAGCACAAGGTGGAAGGCATGTTCTTGGTGGAAACTTCCACCTCGGAGCTTTGGCACAGTATTTCGTACTTCAGATGAGCAGAGGCTCAGAGTTGGTGTTTCCAGGCCACTTCTGTGTCTGCTGGGCAGATGCTCCTCTTCCACGCCTGGCTGGTTCTGCTTTCCTCAGTTCTGAGTCAAAGGCGTTGGGGTGACGTTACCCGTAGTGCTGAAATGGATTCCCGCCAGTGTCCTGCGATGGGCTTTCTCCTTGGCTGGCCTAGATGTGCTTCTCCCATGGCTTGGACCTACTCTCCTTTCTCGTCTCACTGCTGGTTATGGACTGAGCTTCTGCTCTGGGGCTCACTGAGCTAACTTGCCTCTCCGACCAGCATCGCATGTGGAATGGCTCGGATCAAGCTGCTGTATCTTAAAAGGTCCTGGACTATCTGGGAATGATTTAATTTTGAGTCCATTCTATAAACGTTTGTCACACCAATTGTGCCCAGAGTGTAAAATATGTCCATGACCAACCTGGCTTCCACAGAGAAGTCTGTGCCCAGCAGCAAGCCAGCTGAGGGACAAGATTCTTCACCTTCTTAAGCTTGAGCTGCTTACTAATTAAGATGACTATTGCTTTCAGGGATTGAGGTACTATGTAGTTATAGCTTCCCATCTTATGTGACGTAATATAGTTCAGTGACTCAGCATCTTAACTGTGACCCACAAAAACAAAAACACTTCAGGGGCCAGTAGGTGGCATGGTGCTTGAGGCGTCAGAGTTCCGCATTAGCAACCGCAGTGCAAATCCTAGACCCTGTGACTTGAAACTCATGCTGTTGTTTTGTGTGTGTGTGCATACCCGAGATCCTGAGAGGAGAACGGAGGAGAAAGAATTGGGGCATGGCCATTCCCCTTGAAGGGTGATTTCTCATTTTCCCTCTGTTTGTTTCTCTCTGTCTCTCTCCAGCAAGCACACACACTATGGCAAAATAAATAAATAAATAAATAAAAAAGAAAGAAAAGAAAAGAAAAACACTCCACGTTGTGACCTAGTGACCACAACACACACATACTACATACATGACTGAAATAACAGTTTAACGAAACATCTAGCTTCACGTTATGCGTGGCACTTGCGTTCTACTCTGTGTCATTTCAAGTATTACAATCATCTCAATAAACCTGACTTTGTGACTCACAGTTGGGAACACACTGTCATCAGCTTATAAGTGGAGATTTGGAACAGGACAGAACTGGCTCTCCTGGGCTGTCTGTGACGAACTTGCAACCTTAGACAAGGTAGGGGAGTCTCTGACCTTTCGGGCCTCATATCTTCACCTCCAGGGTGGAGAAAACTCTGACTCCGTGCAGTTGTCATGGAGATCAAGGCAGCAGATTCTCCATGGCACCCAGGCAGTGTCATGGGGAGTGTCCTAGGAGTCAGAAGACTTTTCTTGTCCTTTGCTTTTTCTTCCCCAAATCTAGGGATCTTACTTTCTTACCTCTCGGCGAAGGGGAGACAGGTGCTGATTTTCCATCCTGAAGGAAGCTATGGGGACCTGCAAGGTCCAGCTTCTGTCCTGGACGTAGGCATAGATGCTGTGACCGGAGCTGGCCAGTGGGTTCGAGGACCTCCTAGCTCGGTCACAAGGAAGCAGCTGTCTGTCCTGAGCAAGGGGCCCTCCACTGCCTCTGCTCCTTTCTCCACCTCTGTGTTCCCTGAGCTGCGTGGGAGTGCTGTCCTTACAGCCAGCTGTGAGCAGAGGACCAGCTTAAATCTGAGAGCTGGGCCGCTGAGGGCTCTGCTGATCTCTGTGGACTTAGAGAAAAGAGCAAAGTGAAAGGTTTTTATAAAAGCGTATGGTGTTTGGGAAAATGACTTAAATGTAACGTTGGTTCAAATAAGTTCTAAGATAGCGTGAAAGCCCAGGTAAGTGCCAGGCTCATGTCAGATGCTGGCAGTACAAAGACATCTTCTTCCCGCTGCGTGATCACTATTTTAACTCTCCAGTCTGGCATTCAACAGAAAGCATTATGCACATGCAATACATGTGTTTCTTTTCATGCCAGGACTCGCTACTCTGTTTAAAAAAGCCCAATGCAAATTTAGATCATCAAATTCAATTTAATTGTCAAATTTAATTTTATTATTTTTCCATTTTTGAAATCCTACAAAATAGATGTGAAGTCATTTGCCCCTAACTGCAGCATAGCTTCTCTCCCCGAAGAGCAAAGGTACAGTAACACCTTCAGTGCCCAGGATGCTGTCCTCAGCGAGCAGCACAGAACGTTCCAATTCTAAAACCTCACGCTTCTCCTTTAAAGTTGTCGAACATTTATGGCACACAGCATGCCGTTTTGAAATAGCTATACCTCTTGGAGTGGCTAAATCGAGCTACTTCACCTGTGCATCGTCTGCGATATCCATTCAGAACACTCGAGCTAATGGAACGACTGCATCCTCGCCAGCGGGTCCTAGGCCCCTCCCGTCTTCCCGGGGAGCCGACGTTGACACGTGCGCATATCGGATGTGCATCCTCTGCCTGCACACACGCGTGATGAAGTGCATTTCACCATGCCTGTGTCTGTTCTCATGAGGATTCTTCTGAACGTTCCATTCTGTCCCCCAGACTAAGATCAAGCACCTCCTTGGAGAAGCTTCGCTCCCTTCTTCCTTCCCCGGGACGCCAGGGTTAGCCCTTTTCCCTGTGACAGCAACATGCTGAGCCCTCATGGGAAGGGCACAAGGGCCGGTTCCCAACAGGAGCCCCGAGCTGCAGGGAAACGCCTTGGCTCCAATCCGTGTTGGCGAAATGGCCTGGTAATTTGGAGCATGACGATCTGAACTTGGAACCCTGGTCTGCCCTTCTGGGGTTCATGGCCTTGACACCCTGGAATGTGTATGTCTTCACGTATGACATGGTGACGGTGAGGCGCACCTGGGCGTTGCCTTGAAGGTTTAAGTGTTGGAGGCATGGAAGCTCCTGCTCACATGAGTCCCACGGAGTGGAGGCCGCACACAGTCCCCACAGGTGATGGGAAAGCAAGTGCCTAGAGGTGTGTGCGGGTCTAACGCCACAACACACACTCGGTCAGAGTGCATGTGTGTTAATCTTCTTCCCTGTAAGTCTAAAAGCTGCTTAGCTCCTGACATCAAGACACCTTTTATGTCCTCTTTTCTGGCTGGAACCATGGAGGGCATTTAAGAGAAGAAAAAGAAGGTGCCTGCTGAGGCAGAGACCAAGAAACCCTTAGGGAAAAGCGAAGCAATTTTGCGGAGCTGAAGGTCAAGCGCCCGAGAAGAAAGTTTGCTCAAAAGATGCTTCGAAAGGCAAGGAGAAAGCTTATCTATGAAAAAGCTAAGCACTATCATAAGGAAGATAGACAGATGGACAGAACTGAGATTCGCACGGCCAGGATGGCAAGGAAAGCTGGCTTCTCCTATGTACCTGCAGGACCCAAATTGGCGTTTGTCATCAGGATCAGAGGGATCAATGGAGTGAGCCCAAAGGTTCAAAAGGTGTTGCTTCTTCGTCTTCGCCAGCTCATCGATGGCACTTTGTTAAACTCAACAAGGCCTCAGTTAACATGCTGAGAATTGTGGAGCCATATATTGCACGGGGGTACCCAAACCTGAAGTCATAAATGAACTGATCTACAAGTGTGGTTATGGCAAAGTCAATAAGAAGCGAATTGCTTTGACAGATAACTCTTTGATTGCTCGATCTCTTGGTAAATTCGGCATCATCTGCATGGAGGATCTGATTCATGAAATCTATACTGTTGGAAAACGCTTCAAAGAAGCAAATAACTTCCTGTGGCCCCTCAAATTATCTTCTCCACGGGGTGGAATGAAGAAAAAGACCACCCATTTTGTAGAAGGTGGAGATGCTGGCAATGGGGAAGACCAGACTTATTAGAAGGATGAACTGAGGTATCCACCACGATTATTTCTGTAATTTGGTCAGTAAATAAACAGTGGTTGTTTTCAGATTGACAAAAAAATACCTTTTATGACTTTGGATTATGAATATTTACTTTCTTTTCTCTTTCTTTTCATATTAGACCTTTGGAATATTTGTTGATTCAGAATAAAAACATCAGACTTGGACCCTGTCCCCTAGGAGGTCTTTCTTTAACGTGAACTTTTAAAATTTTTTTAAGGTTTTTGCATGTGCACTCACCAGAGAGAGCCAGGAGGAGACAGTGAGGGCGAGAGTGAGAAGTCACCTCCTGGAGGGGTGGCTATGCTGCAATTCCTTCTCCATTCTCTTCCTGGGATTCTGGGCACGCATGCACATGTACCCGGTGTGAGTTTCAAGCCTTCAGGTCTGGGACTCAAACTGTGGTCGGCCAAGTGGGAGTCCCGTGATGTAACCACTATGCCACCTGCTGGCCCCAGTGTGAACCATTTTAACTTTGGGATATTTGCCTGTGAAGCACATAGGAATGTCTCCCGCCATGTGCTGAGAGAGGAAGGAGGGAGAGTCTGGCCGAGAGACCCCTGAAGGAGTCTCCGAGTAGCAAACCAGCCCGTGCCTCCCAAACCCCTCATCACGGGGTCCGTTACTGGGCACGTGGCTGCAGGAGATGGCCTGGGACGCCGATCTGTCCTGTAGGGGTACCTCTGTGAGGGACGTTGAAGGAAGCAGTTAGTAAACACCACAATCGCCATCTAAAGGGCCCGTGGCTTACACCCCATCGGGGTCGGGGTACCTCAGAGCGCTCAGCCACCCCGCTTCTCCAAGACGCTTGCCATCTTTACGAACTCAAGGGTGAAAAGCAACACAAGTGTTTGGTAAGACATTTGTGTGCTTATTAGTCAAGGAACCAGAATTGGGAAAGCCCCTTCTCCTGGGGTGCTGCTAAATGCATCTCCCAGCATCCCCTGCATGTCTGCGTGACCCCGGGATTCACCTGGCCAGTGACGTGTGGGCCGATGCGATGTACCTAAACCCAGATGGGCCTCCAAACCGGGGTGGTCTCCAGTCCCGCTGTCGCCCTCTCTCCTCACCTGTCTGAAGAGGAAATATTACGCAGAGAGTGCCATGGCAGCAGCGATCGCTCTTGGAAAGGACCCCGGGTCCCCGAGAGCGTTCAGGAAACAGCCACACTCACCCACTTGGCTGAATCACGGTGCACACGGGAAGCGGGCCTCCATCATGCGGAGCTGTGCCATCCCGTCGGCACTGCTGGTGCCGGTCTCGGTACATGTCCGTCAGTCTTTTTGTTATTCAGGATAGAGGACGAGGCAGACTCGGTCACGTCAGGCCCGGCTTCCTCCAGTCCTCCGGCCCAGGAGGACCCTGGGCACCTGTGCAGATCACAGCACTCCACCCACGATCTCCACAATCTGCAAACAGCCCACGGGCCCATCAACAGGCGGATGGATAAATGAGTGAACGGATATGCACACACACGCCAGCACACCCATGCACATGTGTGGGCATGTGCACGCATGTACACACACACACACACACACTGGACCACTACTTAGCAATCAAAGGGACGGGCCAGATGAAAGGACCTCACAGACATCGTGCTAATCTCAAGGTGACCAAGACAGAATATACCTTGGACTCCACCTTCCTGACATTCTAGAAGAAGCAAGAACTAGTCATTTATGGTGGAAAAAACTTAGAGAACGTTGCTAGTCTATTGCAGAAAAATTGACATAAAAAGGGTTTGAAGGAACTTTCTGGGATGAAATGAATGTCCTATATATTGACAGGTTATGAGTGTATGCATTTTTTTATTTAGTAATTTTCTGACATATATATATATTTTTTGGAGAGGTTTTTGCTATGGGGCGAGTGCACTCACTAGACAGACAGAGAGAGACAGAGAGACAGAAAGCGAGAAATCACCCCCCAGGAGGTATGGCCACGCCACAATCCCTTCTCCTCCATTCTCCTCTCGGGATCTTGGGCACACATGCACACGTGCCCGGTGTGAGTTTTAAGCCACCGGGTCCGGGACATAAACCACGGTCGACTACATGGGAGTCCAGCAACATAGCCATTACGCTAACTGCTGGTCCCCTGACTTATATTTTTAAAATATATTTTATTTTAATTTCTTTTATACATTCAATCACTATACAAAAACTTATGACTTGCTCACTTAAGATGTGTGCATTTAACTGCATGTAAATTTTACAGAAAAAGAGCTGAACACCAGTAGTAAACACTAGTTAACAGATTTGTTTTTAAAAGGGTATGGGGTAGAAATTCTTCTACTGGCTCCAGTGTACTATAAACCTGAGCAAACGATTACACGTATTAAGAATAATGGGGGTTGGGTTTCTCACTGATAAAGTGCAAGGAGTTGCAGCAGTGGAAAGAGGGAAGACCAGGTTTGTGTCTGTATGCAGGCACATGCGTGCATGTATCCACATGAACATGTGTCCATTCAAGGGCCTTCAAAAGTTCATGGAAAAGGTATACTATGAAAGAATTATGGCCGGATGTCAAAATTTTTGCACCAAAATAAACTTGTTATTTTAATTCCATTTTCCACCAACATTATTCAAGCCCCATGTGTACCCACATGCAAGGCATCTCTATATCAGACACCTTCAAAACGTTCACAGAAAATGCACGCTAGGAAGATCTGTGCAAGCATTTAATCTTTTTTGCACCAAAATAAATTTGTTCTGCCTCTTCATGAAGGTTTTGGTCTCCTCTTCTGTATGTGTGTGTGTACGTGTTTGTGTGTGGAGAGAGAGAGAGAGAGACAGAGAGAAAAGGGAATTGTAAGCTTCATGGGAGCAAAATACAAATGATTTATGAGTCTAAGTAAATAATACAGAGAATTTAGGTATAATCTTTCCATTTTTCTTTTTTTTTTTGAGAGAGAGATATTTGCTATAGGGTATGTGGACTCAATGGAGAGACAAGGAGAGACAGAGAGAGACAGAGAGACAGAAACGAGAAATGACCCTCCCCAGAGGGATGGTCATGCTACAATCCCTTCTCCTCCACTGGGATCTCGGGCTTGCACGCACACATGCCTGGTGTGAGTTTTGAGCTACTTGGTCCGGGACTCAAACCACAGTCAACTATGTGGGAGTCCAGAGGTGTAACCATTATTCCATCTGCTATGGTCTCTCCATTTTTCTTAAAACCTTAAATTATGTCATAATTAAAATTTAATTAACATGTAAAACTAAAGAATTACATACTGTCTTATTTGATTTTTCATTGATAATATATGTCTACATTTTTTCATGTCAAAACATACACATCTAGGGACCAGTAGTTAGCGTAATGGCTATGTCACTGGACTCCCATGTAGTCCCGGACCCGGTGGCTTAAACTCACGCTGGGCGCCTGTGCGTGCGTGCCCAAGATTCTGAGAGGAGAATGGAGGAGAAGAGATTGTGGTATGGCCATTCACCTTGGGGGGAGATTTCTCTCTTTCTGTCTCTGTCTCTGTCTTTCTGGCGAATGCACATGCCCTATAGCAAAAAACAAACAAACAAACAAACAAAATCCATACACATCTACATCATTTATTTAATAGTTCAATGTTTATCTCAGAATAAATGTAATAACATGTTTATCTAATATTGATGGACATTTAGGTTGTTTGCTTTCTTTATCACAAACAATGATGCAATAAATGTCCTAGCACATATCGTCTGTACCCGTGGGGACATAGAGACATGCCTGGTAAATACTAATCAGTCTTCTAAGGATGAACAAGATGGAACTGTTAAGTTTGCATTTCTGGTAGATCAGTAAAGTTAAGCATCTTTCCAGGTGAGTCATCAGCTACTCATAATTCATCTTAGGTGATGTGCTTTCTCACAGGCGTCAGATACTTTTCTTGGGGTTCTTCAGATACTGGAATTGGCATAAACTCGTGCACTATGGGAAAATATGTCTCTGAAATCTCACTTGCTTTGCAAGGGTACTTATGGTGTTTTGGGGCCAAGAAGGACTTGAATCTGGAGGTGAGCGATCCGGGTTTGAAGACCAGCATCAAGGCCGGGACAGAGTCCTGTGCAGCGCCGCCTGCACCTCCCTGTTGCGCAGGCAGTAGATGACGGGGTTGCACATGGGCGTGGCCACCGTGTAGATGACAGACAGCACCTTGTTGAGGTCCATGGATTCGATGCGACTGGGACGGGCATAGATGAAGAGAGCGGCCGAGTAGAAGATGCCCACCACTACCAGGTGGGAGGCGCAGGTGGAGAAAGCCTTGCGCCGGGCAGCGGCTGACGGCATGCGGAGCACCGCAACCCCAATGGCTGAATAGGAGGCCAGGGAGACGAGCAGTGTTCCACAGAAGATGACGATGGCGGAGATGAAGTCCACCAGCTCCGTCAGGGCCACGTGGGTGCAGGACAGGTTGAGCAGGGGGGAGACATCGCAGAAGAATTGGTTGAGGACGTTGGGGCCACAGTAGGACAGGCTGGCAATGCATGCTGTTTTGATCACTGAGACCAGCAGCCCACCAAGCCACGAGGACAAAGCCAAGCCCAGGCCGACCTGGGGCCGCATGAAC
>NW_006204194.1:1784419-1814274 GCF_000334495.1 Tupaia belangeri chinensis | reverse complement strand
GGCAGGGTCCGGTCCACAGCCCCAGGAGCAGGCTGGGCATCGTCACGGACACGTAGCACATCTCCAGGCCGCTGAGGTTGCCCAGGAAGAAGTACATGGGCTTGCGGAGCTCACTGTGCCTGCAGACCAGGTAGACGATGAGCGTGTTCTCCAGCAGGGTCAGCAGGTAGAGAGTCAGGAAGACGGCAAACAGGGCGTCCCGCGTGCCCGGCCTCGTGGACAAGCCCAGCAGGACGAACTCCCGCACTCTGGTCATGTTGGCTGCCTCCAGGGCCCTCTCCATCTGTGGAGTGACAAATAAAAATCATTGACATCTGTTTTCTACAGTCAGAATAGTAAAAATCCAACCAACCAACAAAGAAATGGGAAGGGTGTTCGCCACACTCGATGGCCCTCGAGACCTCCCGCGTTTCTGTTGGAAACTGACCGCGTGTTTACGAGATAAACGGTGGAACGCCGTCTCTGGTACTGTCCTTACCGTATCTGTGACCTTACAGAGACATTTTTACCATTTGAAAATTGGGAAAATAACATCTACCTCCCATGAAATTAAGTGAAGGGATGGATGAAAATTCGCTGTATTAAATAAGAAATTATATTATTTTCATCTCAGTTTCAGGGGAAACTATGTTCTTTTGAGATTTTTTTCTATAATATGGAATATTCCATACAAGATTTCTATAAGCTCCAGCGTAGAAAGTTCCTTGTTCTAAAATGTTCTCCTTCCACCAGCGGGTTGTTATTTTCTAGAATTACACCGTTCTGTGGGTTGTTCATGGGACCATTCAGGACAGATGAAGAGTCCACCTCCTGTTCCAGCACACCGTACAGTGGAAAGGTAGCAATTCCGTTGGTTGTATCCAGTCTGTACAATCCTGTAAACACTTCTTTGTGATCTTTCCATTATTAAATTGAGGAAGTTGAGGCTCACAGAGAAAACAATTGAGGCGAAATTGAGATACATTATCTGAAAACTAAGATGCGTGTGTCCTTGCATGTGTCAAGAATCTGCCGAGTAACTTTGTTAGAGTCTGGTTGTGTTCCCCAGGTAGGTGCGGGGCGCGGACAGTGAATTCATTTGCCGAGACCGCGTAGGCCGGCTCTCACCCGGCTGGCTCTGGTCAGCGCCCTCATGCTCAAGGCCGGGCGAGCAGAGAGCTCCCCACACCTGAGACGTGGAGAGTGCAGGGCTGGCAAACGGCCCGGAGTCCGGCTGACTGCAGGGTGTCAGGTGCTGGGAACACCCAGGTGAACACGGCAGGCACAGCCGCTCTCCACGGGGAGCTGATTTCTCATCAGAGAGAGAAAGGACCTAGATCAGGGAGAGAGACGGCCGTTTTGGGAGGGGTTGGGGCTGGGAGGAAATGTGTAAAGAGGCCTGGGGAGGGAGTTGAGACGCCAGGGTGATTGTGGGTGTGACACAGGAGGTGAGAGACCTCCTCCCATGGAGGGAGCTGGGAGAGGCATCCTGGGCAGGAGAACAGCGATGGGAGCAGCTTTTCCTTTTCCCAGGGCATCCTGCATTTGGATTTTGAGCTCCTAACAGGGTCTCTTCTCCAGGAGAAACATCCCCAGTTCCTTCAACCATGTCTCACAAATGGAGCCCCACACCTCTCCCCACACACTCACCGTTTTGCACACTAATGGATCCCCTTGAAGAAAAACTACACAATTCCAGCTGGCCGCTCTCCCCGACCAACTCCAGGCTGATGAAGTCAGGCAGCAGCCTCCTGTTTAGGGCCCAAGACCCTGGATCATCTGACCACTGACAGCCCTGGGTCTCATTCTCCTACTGTAGGAACGGAGTGAGACTGATCTCTCCATATCCCTCCCCCTCCTTTCCTTTTCTGTGCTTTGTTTTAGAAGGAATAGCTTTACAGGTAATACCGTACATCGCCGACACCTGGTTGGACAATTTCCCAGTCGCTGCCCTCGGTGTACCTCAAGGACAGTGAGGGTGGACCTCGCGTGGGTCTCGGTAAACACGAAGGGCAGCACACTGGACACACACTCAACTCCTCACTGTTTTTGTAAATAATACATCTTTTTAAAGGAATTATTTATTTAATTTTATTTATTATTAATATTATTTATCGAGAGAGATTTTTTTGCTATAGGGTGTGTGTGCTCACTAGAGAGACAGAGACAGAAAGTGAGAAATCGTTCCCCGAGGGGATGGCCATGCCACAATCCCTTCTCCTTTCTCCTCTTGGGAACTTGAGCATGCACACACACTCACCCAGTGTGAGTTTAAGCCGCTGGGTCCGGGACTCCAACTGCAGCTGACTACATGAGAGTCCAGCGACATAGCCATTACGCCAACTGCTGTCTCTGATATTCATGTTTTGATGAAAATAAGGGGATCGATGTGAGGATTGCACCAGGAGCTCGAATGCAGGGAACACATGTGAGCTTCACACCTGTCTGGCCTACTGTTGGCTGCTGTAGCGGAATACCACAGACGGGGCGACTTATGAACAGCAGAAGTTGATGTGGGAGGTCCACGAACGTGGCCCGCGTGCGTTAAGAGTCATCCCGTGTGGAGGCAGGAGTGTGAGAGAACAATGACTTTCACAACAAGCCCACCCTCAAGTGAGCAAACCATGATAATAATGTCAGTGTGCTCACACGTCAAAGCCCTCACGACCTAGTCACCACTTAAGGGTCTCACAGCTCAACACTCTTACAATGGCAACTAAATTTCTTTTTACAAACATTTTCTGGGAGCCAGCAGGTAGCATGGTGGTTAAGGTGCTGGACTCCGACATGACTGACCGCAGTTTGGGTCCCAGACCTGGTGGCTTGAAAATCACGCATGCCCCAGATTCCAAGAGAATAGAGAAGAAGGGATTGTGGCATGGCCAGGCCCTGGGGTGTGATTTCTCCCTCTCTCTGTCTCTCACTGGCCCTCTCTGGTGAATGGACACGTCCTAGGCAAACCACCACCACCACCACCCCGCCAAAAAAAAACGCCGTACAGAACGTGCACCTCCAGAGAGGAGGCTAGTGCGGCTGCTGGTGCTGTCCGTGGCTCTCCACGCGCTTGGGCTTGGCTTTCGGTTGTGGTGCTCGCTGCGTCTGAACTGAGAGCCCTCACTTAACTGGCCCTCAGAAAGATAAAACACGAGAGCAAGTGTGGACACTAGAGACAGCGTGCAGGGGGTGGGGGATGAGGGCTGAGAGAGGGAATCGGGGAAAAGGAGCAGAACATTTAACAGACACGGACTCGGAAAATGATCTGATGGTGCGTGGCAGTCTCTTTGAGCCAGTACAGTGTATTCCTGCCGGGAAGAAAGACGGCAAGGTGTACGTACTAGCTAATATGTATACGAAGGCACTTAGTGAACATAAAGAGCCCTGTACTTCATTTTGTTTCAGAGTTGCTTTGAATATTCGGGACGGGCCGTCACCAGACAGGGTTAGTGCTAAACGGCGGTGCCCTCCCTCGTTCTGGTGAGGGTGTCCTCCGCCCTCCCTCGTTCTGGTGAGGGTGTCCTCCGCCCTCCCTCGTTCTGGTGAGGGTGTCCTCCGCCCTCCTCCCCAGCCTCCCTCTGCCACCGGGCTTCCTTCGCGGCCATTCTCCTCCTTCCTGGCTCTTTCCCATCCTGCGCAGATCACCTCGCCCATGAATTCTTTCTATGTTCCCTCCTGACTGATGACGTGGGGTGCAGCAAGACACCCCTAGAAAATACATCTTAAAAGAACAGCCTGTAAGTGTTCCCCGAATTGGTCACACCAGCATTCTGAAGCTTCGCGCTAGAATATTCAGACTATCCCATCAACATCTGTCTTCCTAGGACCTATTTGTCAGCAGGCGTGCTAGATTCGGAGGTGACGTGGTAAGAAGCGGTCACTGCTCCCCAGAGCCCTGTGGGCCACCAGACTTCCTCCCTGTGCCGAGGCCAGGCTGCTCAGCCTCTTCCAGTTTCCGCTCTGTGCTGTTCAATGACACAAGCACCCTGCCTTGAGCCGCCTCATTTCTCTGGGGTAGGAAGGGGGCACCAGCACGGTCAGTAAAGACTTGGTCTCAAGAGGAATGTACAACCACGTTTGAATCCTCTCATAAACAAGGCCCAGAACTTCTTTCGTGAGAGGGTAAACTCTCAACTGGTAAAATTCTGAGCCTTTGACTGCAGTCCATTACACAAATGCTAACTAGGGAAGACAGCACAGGAGAGCAGCGGGCAGGCGGGCCTGAAAGAAACCGGGTTGTCGCGTCCGTGTGTGTGAGAACGCGGAGACAGTGCGCCCCTCGCAACATCAGCAAGTCCACGCGAGCCTCCTTTGCACGTCACAGTGTGGGGTAGCTGCTCGTCCCTCACGGTTACGTCTGTAGAGCAGGAGCTACTTCAGCTTCCGTGGGGAGGCAGAGCAGGGTGGGTCAAAGCAAGGATTTTGAAACCAATAAACGAATAAAGAAATGTGCTACACATACAAAATGCAATGCTACCGTGGTCCAAATGCACAAAACCCAGACCCGGACAAAGTAATGCGACGTGAAGTAGACCAGGCACCGAAGGACGAACACTGCTCTTGCTCACTAGCGGGAGCTAAGGATCTGACCACGGAGACGTGGCGAGGTAACGGGTTCGGAAGCTGGGAAGGGAAGCTGGTACCGCAGCTCCGTCAGCGGGACGTCACACAGGGGAATAATGGCACTTGCCCACAACCCGTGTACACTTCCAGGCAGCTCGGAGACATGACTTCGACTGCTCACAGCACAAGGTAGTGATCAATGCAGATGGCACAATATTTATTGCCCTGCGATAAACCCATCATAATTTGAAAACATTGTAAGTTGAAAGTCCACTCGGTACGTCTAACCTACTGAACATCACAGCTTAGCCTCACCCACCTTAGAGATGCTCAGAGCACTTACGTCAGCCTTCAGTCGGGCGAAGACGCAACACAAAGCCAGCGTTACGTGAATATTTCCTATAATTCATTTAACACTGAAAGTGACAAATCAAATGTAATCCCTATTACTCTACACCAAAGTAGTTGTTTTTAAGAAAATAAAGACAAAACAAATGGCAGCCTGCTCCACCATAAAGTCAAAATATCGTAAGTCTGGGGCCGTGTGTGCACGCACCGCACCTGTGTTGACAGAGAGGAGGGAGGGAGAGGGAGAGAGGGACTGGCTCCTCCCGAGAGCTGAATTCGCTAATATCTCTGACGCATTCAGACCGCATTCAGACCGGTACCTGCTGCCCTCGGTCCTGCAGAACCCTGCCCTCTGCTGCTCCCTGTCTTCACCTCCGCGGGGCCGTGCTGCACCTTGCCCTCTGATAACCTTCAGACCGTGTCTTGCTGATGCTTTACCGGGAAGAGATTTTTGCCCAGGGGCTCAGCTGCTGCCAGAGGCAGGGAAGATGCCGAGGAAGGGAAGAACTGTCTTTCAGCCCATCCTGGAGGAGGTCTTCTTCGTTCTGAAGCAGGCACCCTCCTGCGGCTCTTCGGAGTTCTAGAATCTGACTGTGCTCACTGTGAAAACGAGCCAGGCAATTAAGCTGGGCTCTGGACCTCAGGGACCATCCTGGTCTCGGTGGACTTGCAGGCGAGGTGGAGAGGAAGCCTTTTTGTGGCTGTTCTTCAAGGCTGAAGGGGCGGTAGGACAGAGGTCTTCCAAAGCATCCTCAGCTCAGGTCAACCCTCAGACTGAGTCTCCCCACACTCCAGGCCCAGTGTTTAGAGTCCAGAGCACTGAGATAAGAGAAAGCCCCGGCCATCGGTTCCTCAGTCCTGTGTGGGGCAGAACACGCCAGCGTGGAGAGCTGTGTTCACAACCGTTCTGGGCCGATGACTACAGGAGAGGGACTCCTGGTACAGAGAAGGGCTACTCCTGAAAGCGGGGACAAGCACTCGCACCCCTGTGTGCACAGCAGCGGAATCCACGCAGCCAAACATGAAGCAGCCCGGGTGTCCACTGACGGATGCACAGGCGGGTACTGTTTGGCCTTCAAAGCAAGAAGGTGCAAATATTAGGCTGCCCGGAAAGTTGTGACGTTTCATGCAAAAATGCATCATGGCAACCTCATATGTGCTGCGACATGGATGGAGCTCGAAGACATCACGCTCAGTGAGATAACCTAGCCGCGAAAGGACAGTGTACTGCTCCGCTCGTGGAGTAGTCAAATGCAGAGAGAGAGAGTACCGGAGGTCGCCAAGCTGGGGCCCGGGAGTTGGCTGGTGGGCACGGGTCTTGGTTTTGTAGGATGAATGTGTTCTGGGGGCAGGTGGTGGTGACGCATCACAGGACGTGAAGGCAGTTACTGTCACAGAACTGGACACTTGACGGTGGTTACTGTGGTAGAGTTACGGAATGTATATTTCATCAAATCAATTGGAATAAACACCGCCCAGAGGAAGTGGCTCTTAACCTGAGTCTCCAGAGAGTCCGTCGATCACAGCCCGCCTTTCAGACTGTGCGGCCTGCCATCCTGCCAGCGCCCGCCCGCCTCCTCCCGCCTCACTCCTTCACTTGTTCTTGTACATCACGTTCCTTTCTGGAACTTAAGATACTGAGTTGAACATGAGGTTACCCAGAGTTGTTTGGAAGTTGACCCAGAAAACTGCCCAACTCAAATTATGTTAAGTTTTACTCAATTACATTTCACTCAATTTGGGGACCAGCAGTTGGCACAATGGCTGTCGCTGGACTCCCATGTAGTCGACCACGAGTCCCAGATTCAGTGGCTTAAACTCACGCTGGGTGCATGTGTGCATGCCCAAGATCCCAAGAGGAGAATGGAGGACAAGGGATTGCGGTGTGGCCATCCCCCTGGGGGGTGATTTCTCCCTTTCTCTCTGTCTCTGTCTTTCTGGCGAGTGCACATGCCCTATAGCAAAAAACTCTAAAAAAAAAATCACACTGGGTGCGTGTGCGTGCCCAAAATCCCAAGAGGAGAATGGAGGAGTAGGGATTGTGGCGTGGCCATCCCACCTGGGGGGTGATTTTTCACTTTCTGTCTCTCTGTCTCTCTCGATGTCTCTGGCAAGTGCACATGCCCTATAGCAAAAACCTCTCCCTAAAAAATAAAATAAAATGATTATTTATGCAACAAAGCAGTCAAGACATAGCCATGTAGAAGTATTACTGTGCTGGTTTCTAAGGAGAATATTATAAATTCTGTTTACTGCCTTGTCCATAAAATCTAAGCTCTTCACATGTCATTCAGAATTTTCCCTTCTAGCACCATAATTTCATTTCCATGTAGGGCTACTCCCTACACCCCAAACATTCAATATATATGAAATATATAAAATAAAATATGTATAAAGTCCTGTGAATTGATGGCATGTTTTTATATATGGAGAATGCCATCAATTCACAGGACTTTCCTCTTTTCCATAGGGCAGTAGAAGAAAGGAATAAATAACGCTCTAGAAATATCATGAAACCCTAAGTAATTTGTCAGCTTTTTCTAGAGAAAACAGAAACAAGATTATTGATACTTTTTTTTTTTTTGAGAGGTTTTTGCTATAGGGCACGTGTACTCACCAGAAAGACCGAGACAGAGAGACAGAAAGCGAGAAATCACCCCCCAGGGGGGATGGCCACACCACAATCCCTTCTCCTCCATTCTCCTCTCAGGATCTTGGGCACACATGCACACGCGCCCGGTGTGAGTTTAAGCCACTGGGTTTGGGACTCCAACTGCAGTCAATTACATGGGAGTCCAGCGACATAGCCATTATGCCAACTGCTGGTCCCAGATTATTGATATTTTTAAATTTTCATGCCTAAAATATTTTATTAAATCTGAAGAAAATAAGCAATGTTTCAGAAATATCACAAAATCTTAAATGACATGTTGAGTTTCCCAAGAACAGACTCAGAACCAAAGCCACTGACATTTCTATACCACAAAAAGTATTTTAATACTTCTCCAAAAAGGATAAAATTGATGTCAGTTTACTGCAACCACTGAAAAATCCATAGAACAGAAAATGATGACTTTTTTCTAACACTGTCGACTAGCACACTTTCCTGCCCTTCGCCTTCGTACCAACCTAAGACATTTGTGTGGATGTTCCACGTCTTTATCTTAGTCACAAACACATTCGTGAGCCAAAGGACATTGGCGCCTCTGTCTCCAAACTGTTTTCTATGACAAGAGATTGTCTTTTCTCTTGATGAAACTCAATTCCGCCTTTGAAATTTACATCAAACATCAGTTTTTGAAAAGCATTCAGCAGACCTTTCTTTTCTTTAGCTACAGAGAATTCATTCCCTCCTCTGATACAGCAGTATTGTGTGCCGGAATTACTTCTGGACCCTGAGGCGAGTCCTGGGAGACGCTGGCCTAAGCCTGACTTTCTGAATGAGGTCGGAAGAATGTGCTGGAGAGTTGGAGTTTGGCATCCTGGCTCAGTTGTCTCCAGAACGGAGGCAAGCAGATTTTGGTGTTGATGACCTCAGAGTTTCAGCTTAGCGAAGACAGAGTGTGGTTATATGGAGATGACCTTCCCTCTGGTATTTGGACTGGGGTTTCCGTGTTGGCCTCCTTAATGCTCTGTCTTCTAAGGAGGAATCCGATAGAGCGGTAGATCGTCAGCTCTGTCAGGATTATGTGGGATGATTGCTGTAAATGCACATTTATAAACCCCAGTTCTGATGCGCTAAATCAGGCTGGAGGCCATGCAGCTTCGTAACAACCACCTCAGTGTTTCTTGACCACATCTTTCAAAGACATTGCACACTCCTGAAAATTCACGAGGTCTCAGATTCTGACGTCTTATCCACCCCAGCACCCCGACAACCCAGAGAAATGCCTGACACACAGCAGGTGGTCAACGCATATTTGCTGTTTGAATGTGGAATTGGGGAAGTAACCCTTAGGAAGGTGGAGACTTAGGCAGAACTGGCTTGTTTAAAAAGAAAGGAAATCCTTTTTTTTTTAATTTTATTAATTGACACAGTTGTATATATTTGTGAAGAACAGTGTGATTTCTCAGTGTGTGATTATAACCTGTATTAATCAAATTAAGGTAATTTGCATACCTGTCATCTCAGACATTTGAGATGGGACCATTCAAAATCCTCCCTTTTAGCTAGTTTGAAATATTGTTAAAATTAGATAGGAGAACTATGTTCTGGTGTTCTACTGCTTAGTAAGGTGACTACAGTTAACAATAACATATCATACATTCCAAAATAGCTAGGTGAGAGGAATCGAATGTTCTCACCACAAAGAAACGGTAAATCTATAAAGGTGTGCATAGATACAGATATGCTAGCTGCCCTAAGTATACACTATGCAATATATATTCATATCAAAACATCATAGTGTACCCCATAAATCAGTACAGTTACACTGTCAATTAACTGTAGATACAGAGACAGTAGGGGGTAGGTGATGGGGGTGGGAGAGAGGGGATGAGGAATAACATTTATCAGACACCCAAACAAAAAGTTACCTGTTGATGGTAATGTACAGGTGATATCTTTGACCTGACTGATATGCACTGTATCCAAGATGGTAAAAAATAATCTTCACACAGTGAAGATGCATGGTGATTAAATGTAAATGTACAAGGTGTAAAAATAGAATTTTTACAAGTTTTTTTCCTTTAATCCAGAAACCTTGCTCAAAGAAAACTGGATTGATTGTGAGGACAAAGAAAGATTTCCCTGAACACCTAAGGACAGGAAATTGAGCACCATTGAAGACATGTTATGGAGTTAAAGAACTTTGAAGTGCACCCAGAATTGTGCTTACCACATAGGCAGCGCTTCGTGTTCGCAGTGATGACGAGGGTGGTGACAGTGCTGAGTGCTATTACTACATCGTGAGTTGAAGGATTCCGATCCGGAAAACTATGTGCTCACGCCTCTCCCATGGTCTTGAGTTGCTGTCAAGGACGAGTTGAGGTGAGGACAGCCGTACGGATGCACCAGTATTAGGACAGCATCCCAACAACAGCGCATCCAGCCCCAATCATCACCATCACCTCATAGCCATGCAATCGTGGTATTTTTATACTGACTGGTCACATCTCCACGTAATCCCAGGTAGCAAGCAGAATGGAGGCTGTTGAACCTCCACAACCCTTGCTCTTTACAGAGGGAAAGGCTGAGTTTCAGAAAGGCGATGTGATTTGCCCAACGCCCTACATGGAAGGCTGTGGCTCCAGACGTAGCTCCCAGTCTCCTCGTTCCAAATCGAGCCTCCTGGGAATATTACTGAGTGTCCCCTGCTGAAGATGGGGTTTGGTGGTTTCTGAGCTATTGGAATAGCTGTGGGAATAGCATACAGAGCACCCATTGTGTTCTAAGCACTGTGGTAGGTACAACCACACCTTTCCTTGTTTAATTTCAACAACTCTATGTGGTAGATATGGTTCTATTCCCACTTGTGGAGGAATGGAATTAAAGTGTGAGTTTATTTTAGTGCAAAAATATTTGATAGCTATGCATAGTTTTATCACGATACACATTTTCTGTGAGCTTTCTGAAGACATCCCCCTCATATAAGTAAGCTAAAGAGAACAAACTTCTCTGGTATATTTACCTTTGCTTAGAAAAAATTCTTAATGGACTTGAGGGAATAAATAAATTAACTCATATATCAGGCTAGTTATTAGAGATAAAGTCGGGTCACTGAAAAGCATAGCGAAACCAACCTAAGCTCACTTAAGTAAAAAGGAATTTATTTACTCACATAAGAATTTCAGGTACAGAATGCACTTCAGGCGTGGCTGGATCAAGGAGCTCCACAATCACTAAACCCCATCTCTCTCCCTTTACTGGTCTTTACCTAATTTGCACTGCTATTATTTCAGGCAGGAACTCCCCTGTTAAAGGCCAAACAGTTTCTGGGAAGTCCACAGAAAGAGGAGTTTGAGGAGAAAACCTTTGTCCGGCTCTTCGAAGTAGACTCTCTTATGCCCCCAAATCACTCACTCTTCGTTTCATCAGCGCCGTTTGTTAGAACTTCATAGTTCCTCCCACAAAAGGGCGGAGGGTAATATCTCACCCCTTCGTTTTGAATCTGCCTGTGTGATTTGCACGGGCCAACGGCACATTACTGGGTGTGTTATGACCAAAGGCTTGACATTGCATTGTGCAGTTGGGCTTCGTCTTATACCTCAACGACTGCAGTGACAAAAGGCATGCTTCAGGTAGCCCTCTGACCCCAGGAGAAGGGTGGAGACGTTCTTCTAAGCCAGCCTTTATCCGTGACCCTTCGTTTTATAAAGTCTAGCTAAGATCAGAACCACTCAGACAAGCTCAGCTTAGATTAGCTAACCCTCAGCTGACTAAAAATTCAGGGGACTGTGTTTCAAGGCACTAAATCTGAAGATCGTTACACAGCATTCTCACAGAGAAAGTTACAGAGACACCCTAACTGGCCAAAGTAAGTTCATCTATCCACCACTGTGAGGCCGTTGTGAAAAAGGACTGCCGGCTTCCTCAGGTGCCTCATCTTGGGCAGGAAGGAGGAACCAGGGGACCAGGGGCGCACACACTGAAAAGACAGTTACGGCTTCCTGGAAGCAGAGTGCTGCACCCCACACTGACACGTTAGCCCTGGACGAAACAGACATGACCATCCCTAACTGCAAGCCGGTCCTGAGTGGTCACTCACGGGTTACAAACCCGACGACCGCAGCACACTCGCCCCAAAGCAGCCTTCACCTCCTTGTTCCGGAGGCTGTAGATGAGGGGGTTGAGCATGGGTGTGACCAGAGTGTAGGACAGGGACACCACCTGCTTGCTCTCCGGGGAGTAGCTGGCCTTGGGGCGCAGGTGGATGACACCTGTCGTGCCATAAAACAGGATCACCACGATGAGGTGGGAGGCGCACGTGGACAGGGCCTTGCGGCGCCCGGCGGCTGAGGGCATACGCAGGACGGCGACGAGGATCCCGGCGTAGGACGCGGCTATGAGACAGAAGGGCACCATGATGACCAGCACCGTGGCCGCCAGCGCGCTGGCCTCGAAGAGTCTGGTGTCCGCACACACCAGGCTCAGCAGCGGGGCGATGTCGCAGAAGAAGTGCCGGATGCCCCGGGGCCCGCAGAAAGGGAAGCAGAACAGCCACACGGTGAAGACCAGCGCCACGGGCAGCCCGGCCAGCCATGAGGGGGGCGGCCACCAGGCTGCACAGCCGCGGGCTGACCACGGCGCCGTAGCGCAGCGGCCTGCAGATGGCCACGAAGCGGTCCCAGGCCATGGCGGTCAGGAGGAAGCACTCGGACGTGACGCACGACAGCACCAGCAGCAGCTGCAGCGCGCAGCCGGCGGCGGACACGCCTCGCCCGGGCCGCAGCAGCGTCACCAGCAGCCGGGGCGCGACGTCCAGCGAGAAGCAGAGCTCCAGCAGGGCCAGATGGCGCAGGAAGACGTACATGGGTGCGCGCAGCGCGGGGTCCAGGCCGGTGAGCAGCACGATGAGCGCGTTGCCGCCCAGCGCCAGCAGGAACATGGCCAGGAAGGGCGCGGCGAGCAGCGGCCGCAGCGCGGGCACGTGCGCGAAGCCCAGCAGCACGAACTCGCGCGCCCAGCTCTGGTTCGCCCAGGCTGCCGCCATGAGCGCCAGGCTGCGTGGCGAGCGCCCGCGAGGACGCAGGAGGCCTGCGAGGGGAAGAGGGAGAAGCGGGCGACGGGAGGATCGCATCCCGGGCCCGGTGCGCACAGCGGGGTCTTCTCGAAGGGCAGCTGGGTCGTGGCACACGCAGGGCCGTCGCTGAGCCCAGGGGCTGCGAGTGGAACCCAGAGGCTGCTGCGCGCCGCGGGGACCCCTTCCTTAGGGACGGACACGGATGGCTTGTGGGTAACCGCCGCCCAGCCCCGGCCCGGCTCCAGCTCGCGCGTGCTTCGCCAGCGTGAACGCACGTCTACACCTCTGCCCTGCTGGAGGTGTCACCCGGCGCCTTGCACAGGCCTGGCCTCGGCGGGCGCTGACAGCTGCTCGTCAGCGGCACGTCCGCAGGGTGGGCGCGCAGCTGCAGCTCGCGGAGCGCGGACGAGCTGGGGAGGGTTTGCTCTGGTGTCTCCAGGCCCCTTTGCGCAAGCGTCTCCCTCCGGTGACCCCCCGCGGCTCGCTGTCTGCTCGCTCCCGCCTCGTGCCCGCTGCCCGCGGTGGAGACACGGTCCCCACGCTCCTCCGCGCAGCCCTGACATCGCGCGGCCCGGGAGCTGGCGCGGGGTCCGCGCGTGCCCGAGTTCTCGCCGCGCCCTCCCCCTGCGCCGTCGGGTCCCCGAGTGGGGACCCCACAGAGGAGTCCGCCTCTCAGCGCGGGACGCACGGAGAAAACGCGGCTCGGAGAGTTCAAGGTGGCTCGCTCAAATTCTGAAGCGCACCGGCGCTCTTGAAGGAAGGAACGTTGCCAAGAAAGGCGGGAAGAAACCTCATGCCGGTCAGTAGGAACCCGGGAACCCGCGAGGGGAACGCGGCAGCTCCGCGGGCGCCGGGAGGGGCCACCGGCCATCGCTGGGAGCAGCCAGGCTGGAGCGCCGCGTGCAGGGCGGGGCGGAGGGGAGAGTGCGTGTGCTCACCTGTGCGGGGTTCACCTGTGCGGAGCTCACTTGGGCGGTGCCCACCCGGGCGGGGCTCACCTGTGCGGTGTTCACCTGGGCGGGGTTCACCTGGGCGGGGCTCACCTGGGCGGTGGTGCTCACCTGCGTGGGGCTCACCTGTGCGGGGTTCACCTGTGCGGGGTTCACCTGTGCGGGGCTTGCCTGGGCGGGGCTCGCCTGGGCGGTGGTGCTCACCTGCGCGGGGCTCGCCTGGGTGGTAGTGCTCACCTGCGCGGGGCTCACCTGCGTGTTGCTTACCCAGCGATGGTCACCTGCATAGTGCTCACCTGGGCGGAGCTCACCTGTGCGGGCCGAGGGCAGGGGGAGCTTACCTGGTCAGTGCACCCGCGGGGAGTGTGCACACAGCGGCTCTTCCGGGAAGTTTCACTGGGGATTAAAGAGGTGGATGACATTTATCTTCATCAATCCTTGGGACAGTTTAACACTACATTTTAATTGACACATATTAGTTGTATATATTTGTGGGATACAGTGTGATGTTCTGAGAGGTTTTTTGTTTGTTTGTTTGTTTTGAGAGATTTTTGCTATAGGGTGTTTGTGCTCGCCAGACGGAGAGAGTCAGAGAGACAGACAGTGAGAAATCACCCCCCAGGGGGGATGGCCACATCGCAGTCACTTCTCCTCCGTTCTCTTCTCAGGATCTTGGGCACGCACGCGCACGCGCCCGGCATGAGTTTAAGCCACCGGGTCCAAGACTCAAACCGTGGTCAACTACATGGGAGTCCAGCGACATAGCCATTACACTAACTGCTGGTCCCTGTTCTGAGAATTTTTACATGAATATTCCTGTTGGAAGATTCGCCAAATTTTCAGGCCGTACAGAAAGAATAAAAAACTTTCACAAACTATTAGAAGAATGTTTTATCTACTTGTATATCTAGACTAGCCACATTCATAGAAACGGAAGGTGGAATAGTGCTGGCCAGAGGGAAGGGGGAATGGCGGTTACTCTAAGGGGGTGTTTAACTGTGGAAGATGAAAGGCGTTCTGCAGACGGGCAGAGGTGATGGTGACTGGACCGTGTGGGTGGACTTCAGCCAGCTTAACTGGACACCTACCTGGTTGGGATGGTAAATTTTATTTTATGTGTATTTAATTACAGTGAAACAAAAATTTAAAATACATTGGAAATAACACAAATATGTACAAACTAAAAAGAGTAATTCCCAATACCTAATCCCACTTCCATGTGGTAACCAGGGTTTACAGTTCGGCTTTTAATCCTTCAGATTTTTGTTATGTACATGAAATATTTTCTGACTTCATGCTCATTATAATTTCATGTAACTTGGGAATCAGAAGGAAATAGAGTTTATAAAAACTTATCTATAATGCTGTCACTCACAGATCATTCCTGTGAATGTATTGAGTTACATTCTTCCAATTAGATATGGAGATATAAATTTTATTTCTTAAAATTAAACTTGGTTTTTAATCACATTTTGAAATTGTGTATATTTTCATCTATGGAGTATTTTTTCCATGCTAATAAAAATGTTCCTAACCGCAATCTTAAGGGCTGTGCAGTACTCTACCATACGGCATTGACAATAGTTACCTAATTCTGGGTTACATAAGGAAGGCTTAGTGCTTTTGTTGGCTGAGTGAGATGAGTGAAAATATGTATCTTATAGGGTTGTTGTGAGTTAACATATTAAATTCTTTGTATAGCCCTGGCACGTGGCGACTATTTGTTAAGTGCTGTCTTATTATAAACATTATTGCACAACCAAGTTATATTCAATGAACATTTTTTACGGAAAACTTTTGAGCTTCTCTTACCTTTTAAGGTGAATTGTGGGGAACGAGTATTGAGAGAGTAAGGAAGAATACAGTAGGGAAGAAAGAAGGAAAAGGGGGTAGGGAATGGAGGGAGGAAGGAGTGGAAGAAAGTATTTTAGCATTATGGAACATAAAGCTCTTCACGATTGGCCAATGGTCTTGATTTTCAGACCAGGACACCTAGTGAAGCCTAGAGAAGGTGGGCCTTTGCCCAGATGGCCCGGCGACCCCCGTTCCCACCGCCACGCTCTCGCTGCCATTCAGCCGTGAGGTCGTTCTCCACTGAGGGGTGAGGCAGGAAATGGAAGCTCCGGGAGCTTTGCCACTGTGCGAAGCGAAGCGAAGAGGGAGCACCCATACCCCCTGCCTCTAGTAGGTTCCTTGGAAGAACCAGCCTTTGTCCCTGAATCTGTACATAATGCTTTTGCCCCAAAGAGGACAAAGAGGAAGACCTACCTTTCAATCTAGTCCCAGCTCAGAGGCTTGGCTGAGGGCAGGCTCACGGAGATACCATGGTTTGGTCAGGGACCTTGAGACTGTATGGTTTCCCTGAAGACCTCAGAATCAGGCTCCATATCTGCCCTCTGGGCCCAGCCTCAGCCAGCAGGGAGATGGCCCTTCCTTTCTATTCCTCTTTCTCCTTGACTCAAATGGAATGAGGTTACCTGTCCACAGTGGAAAAGCCCTGTTTCATGATAAGAGTTGGCAAGGGTGTGAATGAATGAGTTCTCCCCACTTTTCTGGAGGTAGAACAAACTGACAGTCGGCCTTGTGGGCAAGCCAGCAGAACCAAGTCCAAACAAAAACATGCCTTCCCTTCGGCTCAGCAGCTCCAGGTCACACTCCATGTCCAAGTGGGCAGCATGCAAGGGTGTCCAGAGGAGTGCCAGCTACAATAGTTACATCGAAAACGTCTGCCAGGCAGTTAGAAGGACAAATTACAGCCCGTTCATGCCCTAGACAACTCTTACAAGCCAAATGACACATAGCGATAGAATGTTTAAAGAAAGATAAGAAGAATAAAGAGAAAAGAAAAGAAAGTTCTGTGGAAGTTTGGAAAACTTCTCTGGGTTAAAAATAGTCTCCATGAGGGCCAGAAGGTGGCATGGTGGTTAAGGGCCCTGGATTCCCACATGGCTGACCGTGGTTTGAGTCCCAGACCTGGAGGCTGGCTTTACTCACTTTCCCTCTCTCTTGCTCTCGCTCTTGCTCTGTCCCTCCGTGGTCAAACTAAAATAAATAAATAAATCGAAATAAAATAATTCTTTAAAGAAAAAGAAAAGAAAACTGAGGAAGGAGACTACCTTAGGAATCTCCCATTGTCTTCCAACTTCCCCAGGTGCACACCAGACTGGCCCCTTTGCCGCCATTACTCCCAGAGCCTGCACTGAGGAGTGTGGAGTGGCAGCAGCCAGTGAGGCCAACTGAGGCAGGAAGACTGTTTTAGACTTCTAGCTGCCATCTGCCCACCCAGGAAAATTTCAAGACTTCACAGTTTTCTGAACTTCCTTCTCCAGTTGAAACTCTGCAGCTTAGCCCCAGGTGCACCTGCTACCCAGAGACTGTGAAACACATCAACACCTATAGCTGCTATACACATGCTTCTCCGACTGGAAGACAAGGCTCTCTATCAAGAACATGCTGTGAAGTAGAGCTCTTCTTCCCCTCTGACACTATAGAAACCACACCAGAAAAATAGAGTGAAGTGTATAATCTATTGGATGACTAGGAACCAGTACAGAGGCACAAGAAATATGGGAAAACAAGGAAACACCTTCCCCAATGGAACAGAGCAGCTCTTCTTCAACCGTGGACAGCACAAAAGAACTTGCAGAAATGCCAGAAACATTCATGGTGACAGAGATGAGGAAGTCTTTCTAGGATCTGAAGGAGGGTATAGGCACCATATAAAAGAACCAATCAGAACTTCTAGAGATGAAGACAGTAATACAGAAAACCAAGACCTCCCTTGAAAGTATTAGTGACAGACTAGACCACACAGAAAACAGAATCTCTGAACTAGAAGACAAAACCTTTGACTTAGATAAAATCACCAAAAATAATTTAAAATTTTTTTTAAAAATTAAGACAACATTTAGGAAATACTAGACACTATCCAGCTATCTGAATAATAGGTATTCCAGAAGGCAAATAATTGGACAGGGGCATAGAAGATCTATTCCATAAAATACTTGCAGGAAACTTCTCAAACTTAGGGAAGCATTCAGTCATCCAGATCCAAGAAATATAAAGGGCACCAAATAGAATCACCATAAGAAGATCCTCTCCATGGCACAGCATAGCCAGAATGGTAAAATTCTTGGACAAAGACAAGATTCTAAAAATGGTGGGGCCAGCAAATGGCTTGGTGGTTAAGGGTGCTGAACTCCTATGTGGCCAACCATGGTTCGAATCCTGAACCTGGCAGCTTGCTTTCTCACTCTTCCCTCTCCCTCTCACTCTGTCCCTCTCTGGTAAAATTGAAGTAAATAAATAAATAAATAAATAAATAAATAAAGTTAAATAAAAACTGATTTTTAAAAAGATTCTAAAATGGCAAGAGAGAAATATCAAGTTGCTTACAAAGATTACCCTATTAGGCTAATATCAAACCTTGCAAAAGAAACAATGCAGGCAAGAAAAAAATGGGAAGACATAGTCAAAATACTTAAAGAAAAACAATTTTGACCAAGAATACTGTATTCAGCAAGATTATCCTTTAAATGGGAAGAACAAATAAAATCATTCACAGACAAACAAAATTTGAAAGAATTCACCAATACTAAACCAGCTCTCTAAGAACTACTGAAGGAATACTATATCAGGAAAACTAAAGAGAGATGGGAAGAAATAAGAGAACAAAAAACAACCCCCCAAAAATGGCTAACAAAATGACAGGGACAAGTCTGCAAATATCAATAATAACATTGAATGCTAATAGATTAAATTCTCCAATCAAAAGTCACAGACTGGCTGGCTGGATAAAACAGACAGACAGACAAAACCCCAGAAAACCTCCATTTGCTGCCTACAAGAAACCCACCTCACGGATAAAGACATACATAGACTAAAAGTGAAGGGCTGGAAAAAGGTATTCCATGCAAATGGAAATCAAGAAAAGGCTGGAGTTGTGATACTGATATCAGACAAAATGGGCTTTGAGACAAAGGCGGACATGAACTAGTACTATAAGGGTTAATTCACAAGATATACATATCTACCCACCCAGCCGAGAAGTGCCCGCGTATGTGAAAGGAAGACTGCTAGACCTAAAAGGAGAGACAGTTGGCAACACACTAATCCCTGGGAATCTCAGCCCCACTATCTCCTTTGAACAGATTATTTAGATGTTAAAAAAGGCAAAGAGATACAGGGTCTAAACTACACCATAAGTGAGATGAACTTGACAGACATTTATAGAACTTTCCACTCCACAAAAACAACCACAAAAAGTAGATTTTTCTCACCCCTACTTGGAACATTTTCAAAGATTGACCACACGATAGGGAACAAAACAAGCCTTTGCTAATTCAAAGGCCTAAAAACTATATCCAGTATCTTCTCCAACCATGACAGTATTAACCTGGAAATTCATTTCAGAAAAATACTTCAAAAATACACAGACATATGGACACTGAACAGCTTACTCCTGAGGGACCAGCAGATGGCACAATGGTTACGTCGCTGGACTCCCACGTAGTTGACTATGGTTCAAATTCTGGACCCAGCAACTTAAAACTCACACTGGGCACATGTGCATACACGCCCAAGATCCCAAAAGGAAAATGGAAGAGAAGGGACTGCAGTGTGGCCATGCCCCTGGGGGGCGATTTCTTGCTTTCTGTCTGTCTGTCTGTATCTCTCCAACAAGTACATGTGCCTTATAGCAAAAATCTCTCTAAAAAAACATGGAAAAAATTATACACCACAACCAAGTTGGCTTATTCCAGGGATGCAAGGATGGTTTAACATGCACAAAATAACAAATGTAACATGCCATATTAACAGAAAGAAAGATAAAAATTGTATGATCATATCAATCCAGGCAGAAAAAGCACTTAATAAAACACAAATCCCTTTATGATGAAAGCTGTCAGGAAAATCAGCATAGAAGGGATTTTTCTCAACCCAATAAAAGCCATATATGACAAAACCCACGGCTAACATCATATTCTGAATGCGGAAAGCTTTTCCACTAAAAACTAGAACAAGGGGGGTTGGCAGGTGACATAGTGGTTAAGGGCACTGGACTCCCACATGGCTGACTGCAGTTGGAGTCCCAGACCTGGCAACTTGCTTTCTCGCTTTCTCTCTCTCTCTCTCACTCTATCCCTCTCTGGTCAAATTAAAATTAATTAACTAATTAATTTTATAAAACAAAACCAAAACACTGGAACAATGCAAGGCTGCCCACTTTCTTTTTCTTTCTTTCTTTCTTTTTTTTAGAGAGATGTTTGCTATAGGGCGTATGCACTTTCTAGAGAGACAGAGACAGAAAGCAAGAAATTATCCCCGAGAGGGTATGGCCATGCTGCAATCCCCTCTCCATTCTCCTTTTGAAATTTGGGGCACACACACACATGAATCCATTGTGAATTTGTTTGTTTTAAAGAATGATTTCATTTAACTTTATTTATTTATCTATTTATTTATTTTTAACTTGACCAGAGAGAGGGACAGAGTGGAGCGGGGAGCGAAAAAGCAAGCTGCCACATCCAGGACTCAAACCACAGTTGGCCATGTGGGAGTGTAATGTCCTTAACCACTATGTCATCTGCTCACTTGAGTGAGTTTTAAGCTGGTGAATTCAGGACTTGAACTGCGGTCGACTACATGAGATTCCAGCGAAGCAACCATTACTCCATCTGCTGATCCCAGGCTGCCCACTTGTTCCACTCCTTCTCAGTATAGTACTAGAAGTCCTAGCCAATGCAATCAGAGAAGAGGCTAAAATAAAAGGCATTCAAATAGGTAAAAAGTGAAATTATCTCTGTTTGCCAATGATACAACTATATACAGAGAGGGCCCAAAATAATAATAAAAAAAAACCAAACCAATAAAACAAAAAAACCAAAACAAAACAGAAAAAACCTAGAAGTGATAAATGAATACCGTAAAGTGGCAGGATACAAACCAACATACAAAAATCTACAGCTTTTCTATACACCAGCAGGGAACAGACTGAAGTAGAATTGAAGAAAGTAATTCCATTAACAACAGCCACAAAACGGATAAGGTATCTAGGAATAAGTCTAAAGAAGTCAAAGATCTCTACAAGGGAAACTGTGAAAAACTAAATAAAGAAATTGAAAATTCTTTCCACAAAAAAGTGGAATGGCATCCCATATTCCTGGATGGGAAGAATTAATATAATCAAAATGTCAGTCCTGCCCAAATGAATCTACTAATTTAACACAATCTCAAGTGTACCAGATATTCTTTACAGATCTACACACACACACACACACACACACACACACACACACACACACACAGAATTTGTCTGGAATCATAAAAGACTGTATTTGCCAAAGCAATACTGTGCAAGAAGAATGGAGTGGGAGGCATCTTACTCCCTGACTGCAAAATATATTACAAAGCTGTGATAATCAAAACACATGCCATTGGCACAAAAACAGGCATGTGGGCTAATGGAACAGAATAAAAACTCAAGAAATAAACCCCCAAATATTGTTTTTTGACAAGAGTACCAGTAAATACAGTGGAGGAAAGAAAATCTCTTTAGCAAATGGTGCTGGAAAAATTGAGTGTCTACCTGCAGAACAATGAAACTAGACCCTCTCACCTCTCACCATTAACAAAAACCAACTCAAAATGGATCAAAGGCCTCAAACTATAAAAAGTACTGATGGACAATGCAGGAGAAACTCTGGGAGACACTGGAGCAGGCAAAACTTTGCCTTTTTTGGGGGGGAGAGGTTTTTGCTATAGGGCATGTGCGCTCGCCAGACAGAGAGAGACAGAAAGCGAGAAATCACTCCCCAGGGGGTATGGCCACGCTGCAATCCCTTCTCCTCCATTCTCCTCTCGGGATTTTGGTCATGCACGCACACGCGCCCGGCATGAGTTTAAGCCACCGAGTCCGGGACTCGAACCGCAGTTGACTACATGGGAGTCCAGTGATATAGCCATTACACCATTGCTGGTCCTGCAGGCAAAACTTTGTAAATAAAATCCCTAATCTCAGGCTATAATCCCAAAAATAGACAAGTGGGATTACATCAGGTCAGAAAGCTTCTGCTCAGCAAAAGAAACAATAATTAGAGTGAATTAGCAACCCTTGGCCTGGGAGAATATATTTGCAAACTATGCCTCAGATAAGGGACTGATAAACAGAATATACAGGGAGCTCAAGCAGCTTACCCCCAAAAAAGATTAACCAAATTAAAAGATGGGCAAATGGGCTGAACAGACAACTCTAATGAAGACATACAAAAAGCCAAAAAAAAAAAAAAAAGAAAAAAAGTTCAACATCCTTGGGACCAGCAGTTAGCGTAATGGCTATGTCGCTGGACTCCCATGTAGTCGACTGTGGTTCGAGTCCTGGACCCGGTGGCTTAAACTCACGCCAGGTGCGTGTGCGTGCGTGCCCAAGATCCCAAGAGGAGAATGGTGGAGAAGGGATTGCAGCGTGGCCATTCCCCCAGGGGTGATTTCTTGCTTTCTGTCTCTCTGTCTCTGTCTGTCTGGAGAGCGCACGCACCCTATAGCAAAAACCTCTCAAAAAAAAAGAAGAAAAAAAAATGCTCAACATCCTTTATCATAAGGGAAATGCAAAATCAAAACTGCAATGAAATACTACCTGTCAGAATGGCTAAGATTGAAATAATAAAAAATGGGACTCATGTGTCAGGATAGCGGAGCTGGAGATGAGACCAGAGGCTGAACTTGGGGTCTGACAAGATGGCTGGGCTGCCCTACAGGATCATTGAGGAAACCCAGCATTTGCTGGCAGAACCGGTTCCTGGCATCAAAGCAGAACCAGATGAAAGCAACACCCATTATTTTCATGTGGTCATTGCTGGTCCCCAGGATTCCCCTTTTGAGGGAGGGGCTTTTAAACTTGAACTATTCCTCCCAGAATACCCAATGGCAGCCCCTAAAGTACATTTCATGACCAAAATTTACCATCCTGATGTAGAAGTTGGGAAGAATATCAGTTAGCGTAACGTTTAGATATTTGGAAAGGTAAGTGGTCCTCAGCACTGTAGCGGGACAGTGGAAGACCAACGAAGCCCATGCCATAGACACAGCTAGAGCAGGGACTAGGCTATTCGCCATGGATAATATTTAAATCGATCTGAGTGTGCATCGCTCCTGTTCTGCCAAGACTTCTTCCTTTCTTGCTTGCATTTAATGGATGCAGTCTTAGAAACGTTACGGAACAAAAGCCCAGGAACCTTCAGTCCTTTGGTGATTAAATGCACATTAGCAAATCTGTCTTGTCCTGATTCACTGTTGTAGAGCTTGAGCAGAGGCTCGCAGTATCATCTGGATTGTTGTGAAATGTTTAAAAGCAGTGGCCCCTTGCTGCTTTTATTCATTTCCCCCATCCTGGTTTAAGTATAAAGCACTGTGCATGAAGACACTTGTCAGGGTGAGCTGCAGGGGTGTGGGTGTTTGTTTTATTTTATTTTATTTTTGAGGGGGGAGGTGGTTTTACTTCAATTTTATGGGCTCCTTTCCCCTTTTTATTGTGATCTAATCGCATTAGTTAAAAGCAGCTCACCAGAGTTCTTTAGAATATACACTCTAGCCAAGTCTAACTTTATTTAGATGCTGTAGATGAACAAGCTTGATTGAACCAAAATGGGAACATCAAACATCATAGCCCTCACTAATAACTTCGTGGCTTTGTTGTCAAGTGTAGACCCCTTCGAAAGAAGCCTGTGAACAATATATATGGCTTGTCTGTAAACTTCTATAAATCTTATGTTTTAGTAAAATATTTTTGTTATTCTAAAAAAAAAAAAAGAATAAAAAGTGGTAAGTGCAAGGCTGTGGTAAGAAAAGGAACTCTTCCATACTACTGGTAGGAATGTAATTAGTACAGTCACTGTGGAGAATAATATAGAGGTTCCTCTAAGACCTACAAATAGAACTACCATATGATCTAGCAATTCCTCTCCTGGGTATCTACCCAAAGGATAGGAGTACACTCAGTTGGAAGTACTTGCACCTCCATGTTTATTACGGCATTATTCACAATTGCTAAGACATGGAACCAACTGAAATATCCACAAACAGAGGGACGGATTGAAAAAAATGTGGAAAATATACTCTATGAAATACCACTCAGCCATAAAAAACAACGAGACCCTGGCATTTGACAGAAATTCAACGAACATGAAAGATGTACTGCTAAACAAAGCAAATCAGACTATGAAAGAGAGACACTGTATGTCCCCACTTAACATATACCAAATGTTTGCTTTCTATGGCAGAAACTGAAAGATTGGGAGATATAAAACATGGAGAACAAATAGTAAAGACAGTGTTGGAGGACAATGGGAAATGGGGAAGAGTGAGAGGAAGATTATCAAGGGAATAAAGAAACAAAACATTTAAGGGGCACAAAAATGGAAAATTGTCTGTTGATAGCATGTATAATGATGTCTTTGACTGGACTAATATGCAGTGTTTTCATGCCAGGAAAATTCATTTTACAAGCTGTAATGATAGACAGTGGTTGAATATACAAAATAAATTTAAAAATGAAAAAAGTAAAAAATTCAAGACATAAAATTAAACTGAACTGGCAAAATAGAATTTTATGACTTTTGAGTAAAATATTACTGATTTTTTTTATTATGTTTTGTTTTCCCAATTTAAACATTTTACTTTCTTCTGAGTAGTTGATTGGTTCAGCAATTTGTTAAAATATTTTTCTTCTTTGTTTCTTTCAGTGGAAACAAACTTTTCTTTCTTCCTGACCCCTCTGGAATTAGAAAATATTTGGAAGTATTCTTATTTTGTGACAGAAGAGTTATTTGTATAAGTTCAATGATGTTTGTTGCATTGAATCAGAAATTGGAAATACTCATTATTGGACAGGGCTTTGACTAGAATGTCAAATGTGAAGATTAATAAGGAAATCTATGGAACTAAGGTGGATCTCAAGTAAGCCAACAGAAGCTCTTAGAAAGATGGCCTGGCACCATAAATAGTTCTGCCTGGCAGAGAGGATTAGAGAAGATATAGGAAAGAATTTGTAACATAAAATAACCTGGACTTTTCCAGCCCAGCATTGTAATCAGTAGAGATTGCAAAAGAGCAACCACAACAGAGGATTATCTTGAGAAAGACATTGAAGGAAGAAAAAGAGACTGATCTTTGCTAGCAGATGGTATATCACAGAATACTTGGTAGGCAAGGCTGAATTGAGGTTTATGTGTGGCTTTTGAACAATTTGAATAGTTGACATGTAAATATTTTCTCAAAATATTTAAAACCATACTGTCTCTGTTGTTATAGAGTCACAAACAAAATTATACAAAATGATAAGGAAAAAAAGAAAATCCTATGTAATTTTTAAGAGTGACACTATACTAATTTAGGAATGTCTCAGGATATAAGGCACACCAAAAAAAAAAAACCTATCAGTTATTATATATTGACTTATAAATGTTGAATGGAAAATTAAAAATAAAATTTAAAACTATAATGTAAAATATTAAGAAAACAAGGAATACTTAAATATATATGTAACATAAGAGATGCAAGTACTGTACCCTGAAAACTATAAGACATTTTCTTCTGAAATTTTTATTATAAATACGTAATAGTTTTCAAAGCCCAAGAATTGTACCTATTTGTTTCATTCTTTTTTAAAATTTTTTATTTAAGATACCCATGTTCCCACAACAAATCTAATTAGATACACTCTCAAGCAAGACCTCAGAAAACTTTTGTTAGCTGAAATTCACTATCTGACTTTTAAGCTTATAAGGAAGTGCTTCTAGAAGACTTAATTTTTTTTTTTTATAGAATAGCAAAGTTGGAAAACTTTACTGACTAAAATTTTCTACAAGGCTAAGAAGTTATAGAAATCAAGACAGTGGTCATGGTGAAAGCAACCACTTGGATCAATAAAATTTGTCAGGAAGTCAAGAAACTGGCTCACTCATTTAAGGACTATCACTTTTTGTTCTGCAAAAACACCAATGTAATTTAATAATATTTTCAAAAAATGCTGCTGAAATAAGGGGATATTTCCATAGGAAAAATGTACCTCAATCCCTGACCCATACACACAGATACATACACACAAATTAACTCTGAGTTAAAAATATGTAACAATTACAAGATTTCTAGGAAGAAAAAAACAAAATCTTCATGATCTAGAAGTAGTCAAAGATTTTAAAAGTATGGCCCCAAACAGTACAGTGCAAACAAAATGAGATAAATTAGGCATCTACACCACTAAAATCTTCTTATTCAAAAGATAGCATTAACTTTTGGACAGGCAGTTTACAAGTTGGGAAAAAATATGGAGCATATACATCTGATAAAGCCATTGGAGCCACAATATTTTAAAAAACTGCTCCACCCAGTAATAAGAATAAAATCATGTTCTATGTTCAAAGATACAAAAAGACAATTTACAAAAGAAGTATGGCTTTGCTGAATTTTAGACCTCTAGCTTCTAGAACCATTAGAAAATAAATGTCACTTGTTTTATTTATTTATTTATTTATTTTTATTTTTGCTATAGGGCACGTGCGCTCGCCAGACAGACAGAGAGAGACAGAGAGACAGAAAGCCAGAAATCACCCCCCCCAGGGGGGATGGTCACGACACAATCCCTTCTCCTCCATTCTCTTCTTGGGATCTGGGCACGCACTTACATGTGCCCGATGTAAGTTTTAAGCCACCGGGTTCTGCTTTTAATACTTTCAAGAGAGATTTTGACTTCCTGTATTATAATCTTTATCTCTGACAATTCCATTTGACTCTTTTGTAAGTGTGTAATTCCTCTTTCATATCTTGCAAGAATTTCCTCACCTCCCAGCACTCATCAGCTCCTTTCTCCATTCTCTTCTGCAGTTCATTGTCTCTCTTCTCTTCCATCTCTGTTGGCCTCGCCATTATGAATGTTCTAAATTCTTTATCAGACATATCCATGACTTCCGTTGAACTGTCTGTGGATGAAGAGGAGCCATTCTTTTACCCTGGGGGAGAGGTATTTTCTTGCTTTCACATATTTCTTGTGGTCCTGTGGTGATTTCTAGTCATCTGATGGAAAAGTTTATTTCTTCCCAAACTTGAAGTTGAATATGAGCGTCCAGGACCATGCAGAAAAGAAAACAGAGAGAGAGAAACAACAGCAACAAAAACAACTAAGAAACAGAGAAAAAGACAAGAAAAAAATTAAAAAACTAAAAAGAAAAGAAAAAATTAGAAAACCGCATGGCGCAAAATCACTAGTTCTCAGTAGCCATGAAGGGGTCTTCTGTGGCCTGTGCCCTCGCCTTTCCTGGGTTGGGAGGGGAAGAAGGGATTATTAACAAGATAAAGGGAAAGGAGGGGCTGAGAGCCCAGAAACTGCTTAACTTTAAAAAATTTTAAAAAGGAAAAATTACAAAAACAAACAAACAAAAAAAAACCCGAGAAGACAGAGACAGAGGTAGAGAGAGACAAAGACAGATACAGAGACAAGAGGTTGCAAAGTCTTCTTCCTACCATGTGAGTTTGAGGACTGGAGGCTGAATTATCAGTGGAAAAAACTTCATTTCTCCTAGTCTCCTGAAATCACTAGTTTTCAGTAGCCATGAAGGGGTTTTCTGTCAGTATTTAAAATTTTGGAGTTTTTTTTTTTTGTTGTTGTTGTTGTTTTTTTGCTATAGGGCACATGCGCTCGCCAGACAGACAGAGACAGAGAGACAGAAAGTGAGAAATCACCCCCCAGGGGGGAATGGCCATACTGCAACCCCTTCTCCTCCATTCTCCTCGGGATCTTGGGCACGCACGCACATGCACCCAGTGTGAGTTTAAGCCACCGGGTCCAGGATGTGAATCGCGGTTGACTATGTGGGAGTCCAGTGACATAGCCATTACGCTAACTGCTGGTCCCAGTATTTAAAATTTTGAAAGTTGTTTATTAACTGTCAAGAACTATGGAGTATAAGCAAAATTTTTTGATATGTAAAGTAAATGTTTGTAGGAAAATGTAAAAAGAAAGGAAGAAAATAATTATTTTTTAAAAAGGTCATTACATAATAAAAGATCAATTCAGCAAGCAGATATAATTATATTAAGTATATATGCACCAAACACTGGAACACTTAAGTATTAGATGCAATTATTATTAAATCTAAATGAAG
The DNA here is from genome assembly GCF_000334495.1 of Tupaia belangeri chinensis. Classification (NCBI taxonomy): domain Eukaryota; kingdom Metazoa; phylum Chordata; class Mammalia; order Scandentia; family Tupaiidae; genus Tupaia; species Tupaia belangeri. The sequence continues at coordinate 1,786,602 of NW_006204194.1, read as the reverse complement.
GGACCAGCAGCTGGAGTAATGGCTACGTCACTGAACTCTCATGTAGTCGACCGTGGTTCGAGTCTTAGACCCAGTGGCTTAAACTCACGCTGGGCACATGTGTGTGTGTGTCCAAGATCTCGAGAGGAGAATGGAGGAGAAGGGATTACGGCGTGGCCATCCTCCCTCGGGGGCGATTTCTCGCTATCTGTCTCTCTGTCTGTCTCTGTCTTTCTGGGGAGCACACGAGCTCTATAGAAAAACCTCTCCAAAATAAATAAATAAATCTAAATGGAGAGATAGATACCGATACAATAACAGAAGGAATTTTAAGTCTCTACTGTCAGCATTGGAAAAATCACTTAGAAAATAAACAAAGAAATATCAGATTCAAACTGTACCACAGAACAAATGAAACTAACATTTATAGAACATTCCATTCAATGGCTGGAGAATACACCTTTTTTTTTTTTAACAAAGTTTTATTTTAAAACACTAATGTATACTTATATTAACATACTGAAAGTTGTAAATAATATAAAAATATAGAAACATGAAGTTATCAAGCATTTGTCTATAACTATATCTTCTACTTAACATGTGTGGAGGAAGTTATTTTCCTCCAAGTAATTGATGCTTCACACTTTTGCTTAGTAACTTTAAATAATAAACATGTAGGCATGTACTTTAAAAGTGGTTTTATTTCATGTGCAAATAATGGACAATGTTCTACCCATAAATTCTCTTTTCCCAAAACAATTTGGAGGGTTTTTTTTAAAACAAAAACTACACAAAAAATTTTAAAAGATACTGGAACTCCTCTGTTTCTAAATCATGGCTAGGCTAGAAACATAAAGCTTATCTGGTATACCAGGGATCACAAGTTAGAAGTGAGTACTGTCAAAGTGCAAATTATACAGTCTAATGCCATTACCGGCAAAGGTTATTCCACTCTCGTCCTCAACATCCAAGCGTCTCTCAGCTTAAACCGTCAGGACGGTGCAGTGCATTAGGCTTTGTCACAGAAGGCCATTGTGTTCTCCTAAGATGCTAACAAACCGAAACAAGAAACACTGAAATCAAAACAAAACATACTAGCAACTAACTGTCACAGGAATCGTAAGTTCCTTGCAGTTTCCCCCTTTCTACAACATTAATAAAGGTGATATGTTAATATTTAAAGAACATTTGGTTTTATATCACCAGCCACGCACTTTTATCACTAGCTGTTATGTAAATGCTGCCTCGCTCTATATCCAAAAGACACGACCACTTTATGCTCACGGTTCACTTCGGTATTTATAAAGAGTTTCCATGATTTACATAAGCACGTCTAGCAGTGAGGATTTAACACTGAGATGGAATCTGACATCCATAATATCTCATGTTTTGCAGACAGCAATGTAGGAGAGATGTATTTTTAATCACCTTTCATCCGAATGACCTTATGTAAAAGAAAAAAAAATCAAGAATTTAGAAGTTCTAAGTCTCCAAAGGAGATTTTCAGATGTACGCATAGAAATGGGTACGAGGTTGATTTAAAAAAAAATTTTTATTATCATCATAATCTTCTTTATATTACATTGGATTACATATAACTTTACATTGACTTCCATTGCTTTTTCAAAAGGGAATGCCATGCATGTCAGTCAATACAGAGACATCAATCTCCCCGCTTTATCATTCAAAGTCTTTTCCATGCATTTCCCAATAATTATTATTATTATAATTAAGAAATGACTTTCTAAACTTTTTTGTATTAGTTAAGTTTATCATTTTAAATTACTTTTATAAAAATCATGAAACAACTACATAATCAGAAACAGTATTACCTATAGCAACAAAAGCTCTCGAATACAAACTTGATTTTTCTTTATTCATAATAGAGTGTGTGCACGCACCAGTAAGAAAGAGGCAGAGGGAGAGAAAAGGAAAAAGGGGAGAGGCCTTTCTAGGGACTGGTCATGTAGTCATCTTCTACCAGTCCTCTATCCCTCTGGACCCTGGACACTTGGGTGTGTGCCTGGCAAGCTTCAGGTTGGCCAGGCTGGGGTTGAACTGTGGTAGCTATGGAGGCTCCAACTTTGGAGAGCATTGCGTTACTGCTATGCCATGGAGCACACCTCGGAACACAAATTCTTAATCCAAACATGCCAGTAGATTGATATTTGTAAGCAGATATTACCCGGGGATTTTTTTTTTTT